>NC_056735.1:153319877-153592377 GCF_019279795.1 Protopterus annectens | reverse complement strand
AGCTGTCCATTTCTTCTACAACAATAGCTGTGCACGTCTACAAAATTTTGAGGTAAATTTGGATACTCAAACCCCTGAGAAGGGGTGAGGACAACAGTAATGTGTTGTCAAGCCAACTGGATCAGATTACATGTGTCCAGTGGACATGTGTGCCAAATGGACAGCTATGTATGGGGTGTAATTTTTTTGGAGTACAGATTGCCATTTTTTTTTGATAGTGGGATGTTGGGGAAGGATAGCAGGTATATTTGGAGTTGGGCAGAAAGACAGACATGATGGACAAGACAGCAGACAGGGGTGGTATATTATACATGGGGGTAAACACCTTGTCCAGGGAGGGTGGTTGGGAATCGGACACCAACAAGCCCCCAAATGGATACAGTGGGACTGAGGTCCCCACCCTTGGGCAGTCACCACTGCACCTTCACGGTCCCAAAGCTGGCTCTGCTGGGGGCTGAGCAGCAGGGGCAGGCTGACACTTAAAATGCACCTCACAGCCCTCAAGCTGGCATAGCTGATCTCCAAACTACTTTTGAGATCCCTATGTACCAACCCTCAGACCTGAATATGGGTGACAGTGTCCAGTCTGTGCCTGCTCCCAGGGGGCAGGCATCATCCCCTGAGGTGGTTCCACCCAAAGGTGATGCAGGACCAGCAGACAAGGAAGTCCCAGTTTGGTCCCAGACATGCTGGGGCCTGGTGCCATGGTCAGATTAAGTGGGAAAGGTGGAGCCAGTGGGACTGGCCTTCCCAGACGTGCTTTGGTATTGAGGTTTTACAACATATGTTGGTTAGTCATTAACAACACATTCCAGGATTAATTATAACAGCATGCATGTGTGTTCCAATTGACCCCATAAAACAGATTTGAAACGGTTGCATAGCAAACAGAACACATGCATATATGGAACCACAGTGGACATTATAACAGCATGCAGGTTACATTGATAGCAACAGGCCACCAATTACAGTATTTGAACAGGGAACATTAATAATAAATTGTTTAAATAGTTGTACAACAATAGGACCCATGTCCCAACAGTAGGTTTGGTGAAAAACATACCCGTTGATATATGTGTATAGATTATTGGTGCAGATAGGGTGGGGGGAGACAGAGAGAGATGTCAATTAACAACTGTATAGTCTTCAGTTGCTCACAACTGTAATGATCATTAATCTTCTCATTACTCTCCAGGTATGACCTCACTTTACATCTACCTGTGGCCTTGGGTTGGGCAGTGGTATGTTTGTACACAGTATATTAATGCCTTTCTAAGGCTGACATGAACATTTCCTTACCTGGCAGACCTGTGGAGGTAATGTCTGTTAACACTACCTGACTGTTTCTACCCATAGTCACAGAGTCAAGGTTACATATGTGCAGTCATAGTGTGTGTGTGTGTGTGTGTGTGTGTGTGTGTGTGTGTGTGTGTGTGTGTGTGTGTGTGTGTGTGTGTGTGTGTGTGTGTGTGTGTGTGTGTGTGTGTGTGTGTGTGTGTGTGTGTGTGTGTGTGTGTGTGTGAAACTGCCATATTCTGCCTTGATTTCTGCCTTGATTTCTATCAGTCACCATGGGTGTTGGCAGCAGTGACCACTAGCCGTGACAGCATGACACTTGAGGGACATTTATCGGAGGTGACTACTTAGTGTATGTAGTTAACTTGCTGTCATTTGCATCCTTGGGGTTGGACAGTGGATGTTGTACACAGTGTATACGTGTACAGCCTTCTTACAGCTAAGATATACCTTTTCTTACCTGGCAGACCCGTGGTGGAAATTTCTGTTAACACTACCTGACCTGAATGTTTATACACAAATTCACACTACCTGAATGTTTATACACAAATTCACATATTCCTGGGTGGAATTATGCATACAGCTTACTACCACTCCCAGGATTTGAACCATGCCTTGTTTGTGCAAAAAATACAGCAAGTTTGTGTTTCATCAGAATGATCTATTGTGGAACTGCTGTCTCTTGTTTGACTGTTTTCTGCCTAATAATCTCTTGGTTGTACAATCTGACGTAATTCTGACACATGCATGGCAGATAGTTCTTATACTGTGTATTCCTACTTTGACATAGCACAGTCTGGGAAACACTGGTTAACACAACATTACTATTCAGGTATCAGATCTTAGTGCATGGAACATTTCATATAGTTAATCTCCTGTTTTACAACTTCACAATCTTTGTCAGATGAGCCTCAATTATTTAATGCATTCAGTGCTATAGTTGCTGTGCATAACCTGTACACATTTAGATTCATACCACCACATACCAAAGTAAATACAACCATTCTGGGGTTTTGAGTTTTATTGACAGGTACTGACACCTTTACTGATATATACCCTGTACATCACTATTAGTCTGCTAATGTCTTGTTTATTCAGTACAAACAATACCCATTTTTAAATACTGACAGGTGATATTCTATTCCTTTCTATTTGTTTGCCCTGAATACTACAAGCTAGATTTGTACTCCCCAGCCTCGCAATGCAGCCTTAGCAGCCTGCTGGTGTGGGCATCCAAGTTTGTGGCCCTGTCATCTACAGCTGTAGAGGCAATAGAGAAACATTTATGCATACCAATCCATCACATACACAGGCTGGACTTTGGCAAACACTAATTGATACTGATACTTACACACATCTGGGATATTCCCTGCCTATGCATCTGGTCCATGATCTCCAGCTTCCTACATTTCAAGTCAGTGAAATGGTGCCGGACCTGCTCATCAGCCCAAGGGATGCCAGTGGCACTGGTGAGATCACGTTTGAGACAGTCCCAGGCCTCTGCTTTGCATTGGGTGCCCTGGTACTGGCCCTGCTGTTGCAGTTGTCCCTCCTCATGGTCTTTTACTAGGGTCCAACCATGACCCTGGATTCCTGAATTCCCCAGCATTCCATGACCCTGGATTCCTGAATTCCCCAGCACTCCATGACCCTGGATTCCTGAATGCCTCAGCACTGTGTCCAAAAGTGCTATCTTTCTCCAACTCCAGCCATAGTGCCTGCAGTGATGAGCTACAACTGGTTATGGGCTGTATTCTCCCCTTGAGGTTTAAATAGGGATGATTTCTCACCCTTTGCCATGACTGGTCAATTTTGAATATGCTGAACTGAGGAAGTTCACGATAATAAATGTGGATGAAAGCGTTAAAGAAAGATTTGGGAATGTATCTTTTCGAAGCTGTTCATGGTCATCTGCCTGGTTTTGGTATTTTAGCACTAAAGCATAATATTATGCATGGTAAGACCACAACCTAAAACAAATATATATACTACACCAGTCATTTGTATAGAATTGGATGGCGACAGTTAAATGAATGGTGACAGACTAATCAACACAATTTGAACTTCAAATTTACAGAAGGTTTACAAACATTTATATCAATTGATGTGCCCATTCATACACTACATTGCGGTTCCTGAATAAAGTTATTTGTAGTATTTATTTAATTTATTTTACATTTGTTTACCGCGAAGTGTCCGACTATGCCAAGGACCCATTTTCAGTGCAGGCCCAGGGAGAAAAGATCCACATTAGAATTATTAAAAGTTAGTATTAACACAATAATTCATGGATGCTATAATACTAACAGAGGAGATAAAACAATTTACATATGTAAAAAACACAAAACAAGAAATATCAAGATATGTGATTTTAACAGAAGAGGTCAAAAATCTACGTCTACAAGATTACCTGTGTTAGGAAATAGTATACAAGTGGCAGTGGTAGGAAAAGAGAAAAGTAAAGTTTAGAAATGAGGAAGACAAGATTGAGATATAGGATGGAAGGGAGAAACAAAACATATTTCCTTGATTTCTGAAGAGCTAAAAAGGAAGGGTAGGGCTGTAAAAAATGAGACAAACTTGGTGGTGTAGAAGTAAGGAAGAGTCTGAATGCAGCACAGTAAGGGTGCAGTGCTGGGGTCTGCATGAGGCTATGTGATGCAAGCTTCAATGCATCTCTCCCTTCAGATGGACATGGCAACTATGCAGAGTTCTACACCAATGCTTTATACCATCACCTGTATAACTGCACTGACTCTGTCATACCTGATAGGACCAAAACAAGATCAAGGAAGAGCAAAAATGCCTGGTGGACAACTGCCTTTAACAGGCTTTACAATAAGAGGAAGAAATTTATGTCCAAGAGTAAGAAGGAGTGAGCCCTAAACTGGAAACACTCCCTCCTTAGCCTAAAAAAAACAAATAGGACTTCTTGTGAAGTCCTCCAAAGCAAACTACAAATCCAAATTAGCTTCTTCAACTGTCAACCATAAGGCATTTTTTTAGTTACATCAGTAACCTAAAATGAACACCACACTTCAGAATTGACAGTTAATGAAACCACACATACCGAGCCAGCAGACATAGCTAACCTTGTTAGCTAACAGGTTCTGTGAAAACATCACTCGCCTCTGCTCCCCAGAAGTAACCCATGACATCCATACCACCTGTTCCATACCTTGTATCTCTAGAGAGCAGATCTTAAACACCCTCTCTAAGGACAAAAACATAGCATCTATGGGACCTAATAACATCCCAGGCTGTGTTCTATATGGGCCCCAACAAAAATTAGCAGCATCATTGGGTAGTCTTTTCAATCATGGTCTAAGCACCAGCTTTATCACCGCTGAATGGAAAATGGCCACCATTGCCCCCTTGCACAAAGTTGGTGCTTCCACTGATCCCAGGAACTATAGACCTATTAACCTGACTAGCCTTATTTGGAAGGCCATGGAGTGAATCATCATGGACCTTATCAACAAATATACTTGACCCTACTCAGTTTGGATTAATTGAAGGGAGATCATGCCTGTTAAACCTGGTGGACTTCTTTGAGGCAGTCACCAAGGCCCTGGATGAGGTACAATTTCTGCATACAGCTTACCTAGGCTTAGCCAAGACTTTTGACACTATCCCCTACTCAGGCATCATTGACAAACTCACCCAGCTAGGTATCAACCCTTATATCATTAGGTTGGTCGCTAACTGGCTCACAGATAGAACCCATACAGTCCAAATAGGGTACTCCACCTTCAACAGCAGACTAATAACCAGTGGTGCTCCACTAGAATCAGTTCTGGGCCTCTACTGTTTGGAATCTATTTCTCCAAAGAACAAACAAAAACTTAAGGTCTGTGGCTGACAACTGCAAAATGGGAGCAGTCATAGAATCTCAAAATAATGTCAACATCCTCTAAGAAGGTCTTATGCAAACAAATGATTGATGTCAAAGGCGTGCCCTTAAACTCAATGCAAAAAATGTATTATCATCCCTTTTGTTAGGAGCAATGTTCCTGCTAACTATTATATCAATAGCAACACCCTAAGTATGCACTCAGTGGTGAGTGACGTGGGCACACTGGTTAACAGCAACCTTAACTTTTATCACCATGTCTCCACAGTGGTAAGGATATTCTATTTTGCTCATCTCATAAGTAAGGACATTACCTCTAGAAAAAAGGAAGGCATAACCTCCCTCTACTCTTCCCTCATCAGGCCAATAATTGAGTAAATGTCCCCTTTGGTATGTACCTTTCCAGGCACCATCAGCAATTGGAGAGACCACAAATGTTCCTCACAAAGAAAATTCAAGGTCTTCAGCATCTGCCCTATGTGGATCAGTTGAAATCACTGTCAATTTATTCTGTTTCATAGAAACTACTCAGACCCAATTGTTGCCTTGCATATAAGGCAATGTCTGACCCTGCTTTATTGGAAAGTCAAATGGCACACGGGTTACACACTCTATAGACCTTAACCTGGAATATGACATTAATAGAAACTGCTGGAGGGACAGATCTGTCTCCCAGAGGTTACCCCACCTGTGAAACAGACTCACACTTCATGTCAAACCATCTCATTGGCCCTCTTCAAATGAAATTTGGATGATTGGATGGGTAATGGTAAATTCACCCCAGAGGTTCCACATGGGTCTCTCTTGGACAGTGGCAATAGGTGCTGATTGTGGAAACAAGGGTAGAACTTGGCAAGGCTAGGCTTGTAAGGGTCCTAGGGACATTAGCCTAGTAACTGTTAAGAATCCTGGTAGCACTGTTTACTGGCAACATGCACCTCATATACCCATTTACACACAGACATTTAGCACACACCTCCAATAAGATAAATACATCAAAGATGGGAAAACTTCTAGGTTAATGACACTTACCCAGTCCACAGTTGCAACTTTATTGTATCAGCCTGGCTTTTAATTACTTTTTCCAAATCTAGAAATATGTCTTGCAATCACAAGTGTCTTCTCTGGACACTCACTCCTAGCAATATTCTTCAAAAGGGTGTAATGGGTTTTTCAAAATGCTTCTTTTTGCTTGTATGACTTCCATCATCAGGTCATATATGTAGTCAAACTTTCACTTCTCAAATATTGGTTTCACGACCCATTCCTACTTTGCCTTCAGGTACACCACACTGTATCAAAGTTCTCTCTTTGGTGCCAACTTCTTGATAGGGAATCGGACCACTGCTTGTTCATGATTGATATTTTAATTATGATCAAGGAGGGCCAGTATGAGTAGTGCTTTCATTCCTGCAAAACTGAAGTGGTCAAACGTGGGCAGTACTTGCACAGTAATGCATGGAACACCTCCAGGTTGCCAGTGTGGCAGAACTTTGTGATGTGCTTTAAATCTTTAAGAGGAATTGGGTTTGCAACAATCCTCTTCAGTGCACTGTGACATGCATCATCTTCTTCAAGCCACTTCTGCTCTTCTCCATCAACGACTGGCATCTTATGGCCGCAACATGAAACAAGAAGAAACCTTCACTGCACCACTCCAACTGTGTTGGTCTTTTACATGGTAGAGCAACGACAACCATTTCTCCTGTAATACAACTTCATCTCCTTCGTACATTTCAGCACACCACCACAGGTGATTGGAAATACTGTGGCACCACTGCAGTAATTCTCATTTTCCTCTCCTTTTGCCAGCTTCTGTAATTTTCTTAGTCAAGCTTTTGGCCATATGCCATGCATCATACTGGTGACCCACCTCTGGAAATTCCTAATACATCAAAATCTGATCCCACGATGTCTTCTGTTACCACAAGGCTTACCTTAATATTCTTATCCACCAAGTTAGTGATATACATCTTGAAAGCTTTCTTTTCCAGTGCCACCAAAGATACCCCTGTGCAAACCTGCTCAAGCTAAAAATCAATGATGAATCCAGAATCAGGCCCATCATGCTATAGCAGCAGAATCTGGCTGAATATCTTGGACTATCACACTACCCATCTCCAGCTAAACTTATTTCCTTTACCATTGTATCTGCCAGTAGATAATTCTGATGCTGTGTACAGGTATGCTGCAATACTGGGAACAAATACTCTTTGAATGGAATAGAAGGTCATCTCACTGATAGATTCCAGTCCTAAATATGCACAGAATTGTGCAAGATACATACTTCATTGAAAAGGACAGATGATGCCAGAAGTAGATTGCCAGCTGGCATTTGGTCTATTAATGGTTGACTTTGCCACTGAAGAAATTCATGTCCACTAATGCGGGATACCTTTACATATACATAAGACCCAACTTTGATTTCTTTTCTATTTCAACAGCAGGTGTATGGCATTGTGGACAGGTTAATTTTAACAACACAGAATCAAGGCAAGACTCAAAAATAATGAACTTTGGCTCACTTATCATCTTTTCATCTTTGTCCTCTTTTACCACTGTCTCTTCCATCTCAGAGGTCGACATGCTGTCAGAAGGGTAGCACCAGTCTGGATCCTTTTTGATATCATTTGTCCACTGTGAAACTGAGGAGTCACTTTGCATGCTTGTGTTATGGGTTTCCAGAGGTAGCTTGACTGGAGTGCTATAGGCTTTCATCTGAAGAGACATATATGCACTCACTTGAGCAGAGCTACATGTGGCCGCTTCACTGCAACTCTCATTCTCTTGTCGAAGACATGTATTCACGCTCATGTTACAGGTGTCCACATCACTGCAACTGTAATTGTCTAGTGGTCCTGTCTCAGTAATTTCCATTTGAACAACTTTGGACTTTTTGCAGTACATGTGGTCCATCAGTGGTTAGACTCCAACCTCTGGAAACTGTACAGCTGCATCAATCATCTTCCAAGGTAATATTTTAAGGGCTGGTAAATTGGCTTGAGCTCCTACATTGCAACCTTTTTTCGATGAAACTTTGTTTGGCATGCTACAGTATTCACTACAATTCTCAATTTCCATTGCATAGATTTCTATGCCTTCCACTACCTCTTCATACAATCCTGCCACTTGTACCTGCAATTACAAAACCAAAATTAATAAGGCAATGCTCACTGCGAATACTGTCTGTCAACACCTTAAAAAACTAAGTCACAAGTGTCTGTGCATATCCACCTCACTGCACTAATTCAATATTTGTAAGTTAGCACATGCCACTAACTCATTTCTGACAACTAACCTCTTGTGGACAGGAAGGCATTTACCAGTCTTGCCTTCCATGCATGCTCCTCAGTTCACATTTGTATATTTCAGACTTTCACACTCATTTAAATCATCTTAAGTACTCTTATAATCCGGTTTCTTGCCATTGAGTACACTATTCCTTCCCATTAACATTGCCTCACTTTTTACCATTACTATCCTTAACACTTTGGCTACTATCAGCTGTTAGTGTTCTGAGTGGGCCAAATGAAGCTGTAATGCCATATAACACCATTTCTAAATAGCATATTATTGTGTACCACCATCTATAACACTGCCCAAAAGTCACCCCAAAACATTACAGTACTTATACCACTACACACCTTCTTAACGCTGCTTTGAAAGGACATGGCATCAGATGCATATTCTTCAGTGTTGTTCTCCAGACAGTACATACTGAATGCAGAAGTCCAGTCTTACTCTCATGTATATCTCCATTTAAAGTGATCTTGATTACTCCGACAGCCATAACCTGACCAGTACACCAAATGCTTTACCACCAGTCCATATTCTACAGGTCTTCATCCCTACTTTTCAATCACAGAAGAGTCTTCCAGTTGATCTTGAACCACATTATGATCTGCTACCTCAGCCGCTGGCTCACTTTGATTATGTCTTGGGACATGGATATTAGTCTGTGATAGAGACAAAACAAACATTTGTCAAATTATAAGAATGAACTTAAAAGTTCTTACAGCTTGATATATGGAACTGACAATGGAATTAAAGCTGTTCATTCACAAAGTTTTGCAATGCAGGCTCGTTGTAGTCAGACGTTCAGCAAATAAGCTGCAGGGGATAGTATATGCATTAATGGGCAATAGTCCTAAAGTTTCAAATCACAATCTAACTATCCCACTAAGCAAATACAAATATGCAGATTAAAACAATATGTGAACAAATATTCTTACAGTTTGCTGTCATTTGTGCCGCAGCTGACGCACTGATGATGTCCTTGGATTTTTGGTAGAAAAAGCAAAAAGCGTTGGTACAGCTTCTTTAATTATTCGCTAAATCAGACGCATTGGCTTCATGTCATCCAGAAGTAGCTGATGCATGTAGTCCAGTTCGAATTGGCTCTCCTCAATATTTGGGGCACAGGAAATGCCATGGCTTTGCACTGCTGACTGCTTCTTTGACAAACTTGCTTATGTTATCCACATCTTTTCGACAGTTAATCACCCATCGTGTACACAGTTTAATGTCATGTGGAAAGAGATGGAATGATGCACTGGGTGGCAGACTGTCTCTGAATGTGACAGCCAGAGGCAAAACATGACGGCATGGCTACAGTCACCTGAAAAAACAAAAAAAAAATAAAGCAGTACTGGATCAAATCACACTGACCATGTGTTACTGACAAAGCACATTCCAGGTAAACACTCAGTAATACACTACATGATACCATAACTACAGTCAGCACGTCTCCCACTTCAGCGAGACATCAACACTAGTTCTAAGCAATCTCCAGTTAAATATCTAGCTACAGTAATTGCTTCCTTTATGTGACACAACAAGCCCTTAACTGCTGCATATGTCAGTGGCAAATCTTCAGGGCCTTTGTTTCCCAGCATCCATTAAATGCCATAGCTGCCAAGCAGAACATGATACATTTAACTCATTCATCACAGCATTACACACTGACTGTGTAACTTCCTTGTCTAACAGCAGTACATTTCCAACACTAAGCTTCCCTGTTATAAATGTTACTCCCAATGTACTGTATTTCAATGTTGCTTTATCAACACTTCAACCTGACTGTTGTGCTATTAATAACAATTGCATTCATGAACCTATGATTTTAGTGTTCATCACATGGTAGCAGAGCTGAGTTATTTAAATGCCAGTGCAGTGTAATATACTGCAGCCATACTATGTACTGTGGCACAAGTAAAGTAAAACATGAAATTCATGTCTATGAACCCTGAGCGTGCTGCCCGTGACCAACCACTCAAACAGACTCAACATATACCAGCTGTATTGGTGGATATCCAAAAAATGATTTCACTTTTTCCTGTGGTTGCTCTATAATACCGCAACATTACCTTATGTGGCATCTATTGGTGTTGACAATACCTTCTAGAAATAAAACAGTATTGAAAGTATGTACATTCTTGTCTTTGGAGCATTGATTTTCATGTAGACATTGGTAGCAAGGAGCATAAGCATGTGGACAGAAACATATCTGAGTCAGATAATGATTCAAACACTTTATTAGTAGTCATCAAAATTTACAATAGGGAATGGGATAGAAGCACTTAGGAATGTCAGTTTTCTTATTCACTTATATGAATCACTACACGCTGCTTTACAAACTTAAATTAGTCAAAAGACATTTCAGTACTCTGAAAAAATCCCCAGTTCTTCAAAAGACTGAAATCCAATGTAACTATCATCAGTGTCTTCCTCTGGAAAGTCTGCTTGTGTATGCAAAACAACACACACGAGGACCATACAATTGCCGAAGCCAAGTTTGCATTTGTTATAGACCCAGAAAACATAGGGTCTGTATGCCACCAGATGGTACATCCTGAAATAACAAAAATAATGTCACCACATATAGACCAGTGGAATACATTTGTACATATGTGGATTCTTGGCCAACAACACATGAGGAATGTTTACACTGTTACAACACTTGCTACTTACACATCTACATCCCCTAACTTACTGACATGGCTGTACTATTACTTCCATCATTACCCGCCGCCAGCTATATTTTCCCATGGACCTTAGAATCTAACACAGGCAGCCCGTCACACAGGCACCCACTCAGCAGTGCAGTCAAACACAGATAGTAAGAGTTGTACCTGTTTGCCCATCGTGTTTGTCAGAATCTTCCTCTAAGCATATACTGATGTCTGAATATCATTTGCAGGATATGTGGTAAGCAAACAAATTCAAACTGTGGCTGCATCGTTATGCAGGGATTTTGATCTGATGCAGAGTTTAATTCTCTCCATTTTTCAATAGCATGTGGTGATGATGCACAACAGTGGCATTCACGTGCCGTGCCCATCATTGTGTAGTGGTCATATAATCAGCATGTCATGTCAGATAGAGTATAGCCATTGCAATCCAGAGATTGCTGTTACATGTCACTGTTGCTATTCATACAATACTTCTTCCTTGGCTCTCCAGGACAGTATGTCAGCTCAGACTGATATCCCTGTCTTGAACTCTGCTGTCCTTGAAATGCCATGAGGGCAGTTAGACTATGGGAGAGAACAGACAACACCCCGAAAAATTTGTCATAATCAGCCATACGAAAAAAAAAAATTGCTAAGCTACCATAGTGTGTCATACATGTCTAAATCCTGACATACAGCTGTCTGGCATAAAACGCATTAAGTACCCCAGTTGACGTGTGCTCATTACAGAAAGGGGGTAGCATGTAAACACTTAAGTTCATAAAATTTACTTTTCAAATAACTGCTGACTTCAACAACAGATGGAGCACACAATCAAGAAAGGTTTGATACTGCTTCAACAGAGCATGTGCAAAACAAGCTACCAGGAACAGCCCTAAAGCTGATTGATACATAACCGCTGAAAGTATGGGCTTACTGTAAAGTACTGATAAACTGTGCAAGGTTCACTAACAAAGCTTGTACAGAGTAAGATTCAATCTTTGTGTAGTAAATCACCAGAAACTGTTTTGCATCAAGTCATTCCATCATCTGCTGATACATCACAACACATACAATGAAGTACTGCAGCAGCCTGGGGAGGAAAGTCACCCCCATTGTAGCACGTGGGAGCATGACCACCACCCCCATTGTAGCACATGGGAGCATGACCACCACCCCCATTGTAGCACATGGGAGCATGACCACCACCCCCATTGTAGCACATGGGAGCATGGCCACCACCCCCATTGTAGCACATGGGAGCATGGCCACCACCCCTTGTAGCCAGGGGAATTATGGCCATCACCCTCACTGTAACTTGGGGGAGCATAGTCACCCACCCCTGTTGAAGTAGCAGTCCACAAAAAAAAAAAATCACAAAAAGTGATAGGCCAAAACAGAGACATATGGATGATGAAGTGGCAAATTGAGTATAAGAAAGAATTTATGTATCGCTACTTATGCAAGATGACCAGAATTTCCAGAAAGAAGATGTAAAAAAAAAACTTTGAGAGCAATGAGAGGAAAAAAATGCTTCCATAAGAAACACTGTCGCAAGCTTCGAATAAAAGTGTTCGTTAAAACAGATTTATGGAAAAGATTTTATAGACTGATAAACTTTGATACCTCTGGAAAAAGGAGCACCTGCTGAAGTGCAAAAATGTAAAGAACAAAACCTAGAGATTTTTGAAAGGTAGAAAAAAGAAATATGGACATGAAAGAGATAACAGATATATGACATGGTACAATATTAATGTCCAGGAGATAGCAAAATATATTAGTACAAAACAGGCAGCCACAAAAAAAAAATAGTCAAAGAGAAATATGGCAAAGGCATCCAGATATGGAAAATTTCAGAAAAAAAATCCCAAGTAGGTTATGGAGTTCCTGCAAAGTCGCTGCTCGTGTTCTGTCTTGCCCTTAATTCTCATCTTATTTTTGTGGATGATGTAAAACTATATAGATAATCATTTCAGGAACTGAAAGCAAAAATGCAACTGGTCCAAACTTATTTAGATGATACAAGAATGTCATTTGGTGTGGATAAATGATAAAATGTAACCTTTAAAGCAGTAAAGCTGCAGCACCAAGAAACTGTCATGTTATTAAATGTTATGAATGTATTAAATTATTGTGTTATTTCATCAAAATAAAAATCATTTGAGTAAAAAAAAATTTGAGACAGGGATGTGATATTATAGAACTTTAGCAAGAGGGAATGTATAAACATTTGGGAAATGATGACAGATCAACAGTAAAACATGAACAAATGTAACTAGAACTCAGTAAGGAAAATTGTAGAATACTTAAAGTAATACAGAAAACAGTTTTGACATCTAGGAACATAATGCACACTATAAACCAATTGGCTTTTCTGGTCATGACAAACTTTTGCACACAAGAGAAACAATAGCCCCTCCCAGAGACCTTCAGCTGTTGCAGCAACAGAAAAATTACTGAATGGAGCACAACACTAGACTGTACAAGTACTGAAATTAAGGAATTCCACCAATGCACCTAGCATTGGAAAATATTCAGCTAAAAAGCTCCCCTCCATCAACAATCTCAAAAAAGGGAAAAGTGGCCTGAGTAAACATCATAACAAAAACCTTTGTATACAGCTGTCACAAAGTGTCAACACATTTTCCACTGTCTAAAACATTTTGAACAGTGACCATCACAGTATGATGTTCATGTGTTTAGTCAAAAGCACCAAGTGAAAACAATTCACACAACTACTCCCTTCAGTTGTTTGGGCCTATGCACACAACCACTAAAATGAATACATTTCGAAAGGTGGACACTTGAGTACTGCACACCAAGCCACAAAACTAACACGTGCGCAAGGTAACAAATCAGTATTATGCCCAAGCAGCAAATGAAAATAGTTCACGCAGCTACTACTTCAGTCTGTTGTCTAAGTACACAGACACTCTAAACTAACACATTTTCCCCCAGTGTGTTCCTCTGCAGTTGAAGTTGTACAAGTACAAAAACTACAAAATTTTCCAAAAGTAACCACATCCGGGTGCAGGTAAAGTACTCACAAGCATGAAAATGATCCAATATCAGATGCAACCTATTCCAGAGTATCATCAGCTATGTATGAGCACCACAAGCAGACAGAATCCAGTTGAGTGGATCACCTCTGCAATTGTCCAACCACTGCAATTTCACAGTTGGCACCCTGTTAGTATATACAAGTACACAGATGCACCAACAGAAAGGAAGTACCATAGCAATGCCATCATTAGATGGTCCCCGGGAACACCAGTACTAAAAAGAGAAATTAGACCATGCTTAGCACTTCAGTTCACTTAACAGAATGAAATGTAGCATAAAGTAACTCTTCGGTAGTCTGAAACACTGCAAAATGAAGCACCAAAATAAGACTTCCTAGAAAAACTCCAGTAGTCTCTTCATGTATGAGCAAGCACCACAATGTAAACTTTTCCCCAACGAACGTTTCAGTAGTATGTCCATGCCTACACCAACACAGGTGATAGTACACACAAGCACTAAAATATAACAATTCACCCCACAACTAGTCACTTGCTATTCGCACAAGTGCAAAGATGGAATATCTCCCCCATCAAGAGCATCAGTAGACATTAAACACTAGCACTAGAGACACTTCAGTGCCACACGAGACCCACAGTATTATGCCCAAGTGCACATGTGCATTGCAATTAAACTCGCCCCCCAAGGAGTACCACTGGAGTCACAAGCACTAAAATGAAACATCTCCCTCAGCAACCACTTCATTGGTCTGTTCCCAGTAAACAAAAGCACCTAAAAATGAAGCATTATCAAAAAAAAAAAAAAAAACTTTTCAGCATATGCCTGGAAAGAAAAGCTCTAACATATTGCAAACATTATTAAACAGACATTCAGTATACACATAAACAGATCTGAAATAATGCATTCAGATTTATTCATACATTTCAGAATCCGATTACATTCATCTGAAAGTACAGAGAACGTACAAAGCCAGAATTACAACAGTAAACAGGAGGGCCAGTTGCATCATTCACACATAGCCACAATCCCCTTTTGCCCACTCCACATGACAAAAAAAGCTAAAAGACAACACTGTTGTATTTTATTCACATTAACAATAGCCAGAGTTCAGAGCTTGTGGGTGACAACTGACATCCAGTCAATTACAAGTGAGATGTGGGAGAGGATGTGCAATGACAATGGCAGTCTTGTATGATACAAAAAGCTAATTGGTAGCTTGCACTGGCAGCTTACCTAATCCACAGCACCTTATGTTCAGAGGTAAATACTAGGCTTACTGCCCTTGTGGGCCAGTTTAACCCTAGCCAATTTCCCTTTAGTAAGAATCAAACCCAGTATTTTGTGTTTGTGAGGGAAACACCTTAACCATTACACCAATGCATCATATCCCATACATGTAACTCTCTGGTGTTTATATATGAATTAAATATAAATATATATATATAATATGAGATTAGTGCTAACTATTGAAACCTGTTAATGTTGATATCTGTTTTTTTAATGTGCTTTGGTTGACAGATGTTTGAGATCGACAATCCTCAGTGCAAGGAAATAAGCCCTTTCTCTGGGGATTGTCTGATCTCAGAGTTAGTATATATTATCAGGAGGTGTGTTGGGTGCAGTGGTATCTTACCCCCTCCGTGAAAATGTTTTTTACTTTGCTGTGTTAATCCTCTGAGCATTCTCAGAATAGTGTCAATGTTGTGTTGTCAATGATAATGTGTAGATGTTAATGACACTGGCATTTGGAATCATCAGTGCACTATAATAGATTTATCTAGTTATCTATATGGCTAACATGCATTTTCTGAAATGCACAGAATGTGAACATCTATTTTGCTGTCTCAAGTTATTGAACAAATTAGTGGTTAAGTGTAGGATCTACTAAAAGGTGCAACACTGACCATTGTTTATCATGAGGAAATGAACATGTGATAGAAGTAAGTGGAAGTAAGAGTATGTTTGTGTGAGTGCTCTCAAGTTCGGGTTAGAGTAAGTGCTATGGATGGGGATAGATTTTGTTTGTACATGCATGGTGTATGTGTGTGTTTGTGCTTGTGTATGTATGTGTGAAAGGTGCCCATGGGTTCTGTTTGCTGGCACTGTTAGGGGCAAGCACAAGGGTACAGTTAGGGCTAACATATATGAGTAAGGAATTGCAGGGGGGGATAAACCTACTCCTACCCCTATCCTCAACCCTACACATTAGGTTTCTAAAATCCTGCCCATAACAGTAACACTATTCTGACACAGAGTGTCTGAAAGTTTTGATGTCTGTTTTTCTTTCTTTTTTATCACCAATTGGAAAAGGAAATTATATGTTTCCTGTTTTTTTTACCAGTTTTGTTTTGGCAGTTTTAATTTTAGTTTAGTGTGCTGTTGAAGTGCAGGAATTGACATAATGCTTGCTACTTATATATGCCAACTCAAAGACTACAAAATAGCAGTAAAAGGCATATTCCTTTCCCTGCTATAACAGGGAACTCACTTCAGTATGGCAATCATCTGCTCTGTCAATCTGCTGTTGATATAACAGCTAACAACTAGCTGCAGCTTTAATCCCAATAGAGAATATATCTATATCTATATGGATTCACTTCAGAATCTCGTAATTCTAAAACACTGAATTTCATATGACCAAGACCATATGATTGATGTTTCGGAATATCGAAATTCTGAAACAAATCCAAAAAAAAAAACAATTTTCCCACACGCCGCTACTTAAATATTCCAACTCTGCGATCACACTACACCGAGGAAAAGGGAAATCTCCCATTTCGTGCTGTATGCAGATCTCCATTCACAATGTTGGGATTCTAAAAGTTCGATCATATGGCCTCGGCCATATGAAATTTGATCTTTCAGGATTTTGGCATTGTTAAGTGTTTATATATATATATATATATATATATATATATATATATATATATATATATATACACACACACACACGGGTCTATGTCAGATAATCAAGTTTTCCGAAACTCAAAATTCATACGATTGAGACCATATGATTGAGTTTCCAAAAACTCGAACATCAAAAAAAAGAAACATAAAAAAACACAAAAATCTACCCCCTGCACTCCCCCACCCCCTGGAATTTATATATACAAACTCCGAGATTGCACTACAGTAGGAAAATGGTAAAGTTCTCAATCCATACTGTCCCACAGTCTCCATTCAAAAGCTTTGGGTTTTCAAAAACTTGATCATATGGCTTTGACCAGATGAATTTCTAGTTTCTGAAAACTCGATCAACTGATAGGGGACCCATATATTTATACATAGGATGTTCACATATGCAAACATAAATAAACAAAGGTGCATACATATGTGGATACACCTTTACCTCTTGCCGATGTATTAAAATTATCAACAGTTGGCATACTAAATGTTAGAAATTAAGAAAAAAATTACATTAGTGCTCTTCAGAATTTACATTTGTATGGTAGCTATATCAAAATGTAAAGAATATAGTTATTATTGTAACTGCTGGATAATATAAATGCTAAAAAAAATATTTCAGCAGCATCTCAACATGAAATAATGTATGTGTTAGATTAGTGTATTGTTTCTATATTTTACTAACATTCCATTTGTTTTTGCTTTATGTAATTTTTGCATATGCAACTATATTTATGGGCAACACAGTGCTATGGTGAGTAGTACTTTAGGCCCACATCAAGGAGTTCTCTGATCCAGTACTTTGGTGGGTTCTTTTTGGAGCCTGCCAGTGTTCATATGGGTTTTTATTGAATTTCAGTTTCCTCTCACATCTAAAGACATGTGGCAGGTACACCTCTCAAGGTCTTTGTAAAACAATCCTGGGCAAAGTCAAAAATAGTTGGGGAAAAAAGGCTTAAAATCTGGGACAATTGTTAAATATTACTGTAAGTCATTAAAAGTTAATAGAACAATGCTTTTTCTATCAACATGTATTTTTAACATCTTATTATTTATTTAACATTTGTTAACCAGGAAAGTCCAACTTGGAATGAAGCCAATTTTCAGTGGAGACCCGAGGAGAAATGTTCTAGACACGTCTTTGTAATATGGGAGGAAACTGGAGCACCTGGAGGAACCCCACACAAACACAGGGTGGACATGCAGACTCCACACAGAAGGCACCCCAGCCAAGGATCGAACCAGAGAACCTCTTGCTGTGAGGTGACAGCACTACTGCACAATCCAAGAGCTGGATCAAAGAACCCCTTGATGTGGGATTAAATTACTACTTACCATAGTACTGTGTTGCCCATAAATGATCACTTAAGACATAGGCAAACGTTCATTAATATAATAGAAAATAAATCATGTTAACATGTTTCCAGTCACATATATTATACATTACACATGTTCTTCTTTATAACTATAATCAGTCCAACATTATATAAATTGCTCAATTCCTGCCACCCCTTATTTGCTCCCAATATTTTGGTCCCTTTGTCAGTTTTTTCCAGTACATTCTAGCTCCCTCTTCCCTATTCTTTGTACCTCTACTTGCAGTAATCCCTATCAGCAAAATCTCTTTTCTCCATTCTTGTGTTGGCTTAGTTCTCAGAATACTTGCTTACTACTTTATGAATATAATATTCTGTATGTCTGTTATTTTCTTTAAGGGTTTGCATCCAAAATTCCACTTTCAACTTATTTCTATAATTCTTGAATCTCACCCACTCTTGCTTTATCATCATCCCTTTTCACTATGGATTATAAATTTCTGCTTGTGATATGTATATGAGCTTTAATTGTGCAGCTCTAAAATTTCCCTTTAAACCAGGTAATCTTGTTTAATTGGAAAGATCAACGTTTCCCACTTACCCTTGCCCTCTTCCCCTCCCAGATAAATTCCTTTGGCTCTTTATTTCTCCTCTGATTGATAAAACTGTGCCTGACCTGTATATAAAAGTAAATGGATTAAAAAGATGTTCACAGCTTGGGTCTCCTTCGATAGATTGAACTTTTAAATATTCAAAAGTGATATGGCCGAGACCATAACCTTGAACATTTAAAAGTCCAAACGGACTGAAGATTTCCCATTTCCGCAATATAGTGTGATCTTGGAGTTGGTATATTTAAGTAAGGGAGTGAGGGGGGTGCAGGGGGACATAGCCACCCTGCTACAACAGTTTACTTCTGTTTTTTTTTTTTTTTTGTTTTTTTACTTCAGTGTTCGAACTATTAGAGGTTCGAACATATGGTCTCGGCCATATTTGGTTCAAACTTGTAATATGTTTGATCTGCTGAAGTAGATCCTTGCAGCTTATATCTTACTATTTGTATCCATAATCAACAGCTCTCAATTTTTGTATTATCTTTTGTTTAGACTCTTCCCATATATCCTTAGCTGTCATAATAGAGGCTTTTTAATTCATACTCCTAAATTCTTCATCTTATCATGTCCCCTTAAGTATGGGTATTGCTAATCCAATTCATATGTGAATACATAATTTACATCTATAGCCTTTGTTTTATCTTCATTAATTTTACATCCAGAAAAGACTTACAACTGTCTCAAAATGTTCCACAACACTGAGATGTCCTTTTCTGGATCAGCCAGGTATAAAATAATATCATCTGCAAATAAAGTAAACTTTTCTTGATTACATACCAGTTTTATCATTGAATTTTAAGTCCCTTATTTTCTTTTGCCAGTGGCTCTAAACATAAAGCAAATAACAAAGGGGAAAGATGACAACCCTTCCATGTTTCCCTGTTCAAACACAAATTATCAGAGAGGAACCCTCTTAATTTAATTACTGCTTCTGGTCCTTTATATATCGTCCTAGTTAACCTTATTATTGTCCTTTCACTTTCTTCCAAATTTCCACAGGAAAACCATCTGTTGATGGAGACTTTCCTTAAAGATCGATTATATGTCACTGCTTTTATCTCATCTCCTCCTAGTTTAACTGTTAACTGTTGAGCTTCATCTACCTCTAGCTTTGGTGTAGCTAAGCCTTCCATAAATATTTCCATTTGTACTCTTTCTTGATTTCCATATTTCTTTACTTTATTCAAATATTCATAAAATTTCCAAAATATCTACAGGATCTCAGACTATTGTTCTTATTATAGGCTTCCTATATTTGGTGACAATGTTTTCTACTTTCCATTGCCTAAATAATTCTATAGGTTTTTGTGCACTGGATTTATTATAAAAAATAGTTGCTTAACAGCATTCTTGCTAAACTCATGCATAATATCCAGGTACTGCATCATTTTCTCTTTAGACCTCTGCAGTTGTGCCTCTTCTTGTATTTATATCTTCCTGAATAACTCTCAAATAAGTTTCCACTACCCATTCCTTAAATTCCTCTCCTTTTAACAGATAGGCGAGAAAACTCATTTTTACTTCATTACCCCGTGCATTTTTATTTTAGTTTTTATTGATGCTTCATCTGAAATAGTTATTGGATGTGTGTTGAAGTTTTCAATTAAATGCATATGTTCCTGTAAAATACAATTTCTATCTAGTCTAGCTCAGTTGTTGTAACTTGGAGAATATTATGTAAATTCTCTCCAAATTTCCACTATTCAATTCACATCCTCCACACCAACTATTTTCATAATTTTTTTCAGAAATCTACCCTTTTTTGTTATATTTTCCTTTCTAGGCCTCCCTGGTACATCTTCACTGTTGCAAATCAAATCCAGTCCGCACATATAAATAATATTCCCTACTGAAAGCCGATTATTTGACCAAAAATTTTTTTAAGCTCCATAACTGCAGGTTTGCTTTGTGGAATATAAATACAAGCTAGCATAATCCTCATCTCTTGCCAGTAGTCTCTTACTACCATAAATCTATTGTTATTATCTTTTTTTCCTACTTCTGCCACTATTCAAGCTCCTCTAGCAATTATATAATTAGTCCCCTTTTCTTTGTCCCTGATATTCTGCTGACTATCCATCCTGAAATCCATTCTTTATCAAATTCAAATGCTCATTTCTTTCCAAATGTGTCTCCTATTGCATTGCTATTTGCACTCTGCATTTCTTACTATTTTACTTTGTATTTTCTTAATACAATTCAGTACTCTTGCCTTTTTTGTATAACGGTAAGGTTAATTTGCATATATCCCATGTTGCCTCTGATATGAGAGGTTTAAGGTATCACACAGTGGAAAGTCTAGCTTTGCTAGATTTTTCTTTTTGTGTTTTTTAGCCATTCCCTATTGCAATATTACCAGCTTACCATTTTTTTCAAATGTAACACAGGCAATTTATTCTTCAAGGGCAGCAGGCACGGAATTTGCACATGAAACACTAAAATGTAAAGTTGTCTTCATTAGCTATAGATCTCTTTATTGTGGAATTCTTCAGATGACTTTTACATCTGCATAGACTGTGTATGTTTATTGATATTGATGGATTGTAACAAGAGAAGTTTAAGAGGCCTTTTGTGGTTGAAATTTTACGCAATGGGTAGTTTTGTCGTTATTGTTTCATATATTTTGTTTCATTGTTTACTAGAAAAATGTTCAAAACTACAAACTAAAGCACATTGTAACGAGTGGTACTGTATTATACAATGAATATAATTTAATAAAATCAGGATGGTTCATCAAAGAACATATGCATGGTCCTATAAAGGTGTGCAAGGGGCCTATAGTTTGAAAACAGCCCAAAGGTAAACTTAATCCACCACTGGACAGATGCATTCTCTTGAAATGTGGGTTTCGGCCATTTCAATGAATCTGAGTTTCAAGGGTAGACAGGCTTACTGTTCATGCTATGTCTGTTTTCATTGTGAGACTGTATTGTTTATTTTAGCAAATGGCTATCAGTGTTTGTGCTATAAAATTCATTGTAGAAGTAAAGAAAATAGTATGCACACTGACAGCTTTGAACAATGTTTAAGGTAACTAGGAAGAAATAGCTAAGTAATGGGACTCTGTAATGGCTGGGGGTGCTGCTGTGTGAGGAGTGGTCGTTCACGTATTACCCTGCCTAGAACCCCATCTGATCAGGATCTATCTCTGAGGTCAGTATTTATAGTCACACAAACCAAGTAAGTGCAGGACAGACCATTGTTGCAAATGCATTAAATAGGAGACACATTTTTGTGGCACACCAATGACTTTTAGTGATAATAATCTGTCCAGGATAAATTTAGAGATGCCTGATGCTGCACAAATAGCCAATGTGGGTAAGTAATATTGTGTGTAAATGGGACTTTATGTTTTATTTTATTTATTTATTTTATTTTGACATTTGTTAATCAGGATAAGTCCAACTAAGCATAAGCCCTTTTTTAGCGGAGGCCCAGGGAGAAAAACTTCAGACAAAACAAGAATAATAAAAATAATGGCAATAATATTTACATAATTACATAGTTAGCAAGCATAGAAAGATTTTAAATAGTAAAATTAAAAACATGGTCTGAGTACGAATGTAAGACAGAATGGCAGAAAGTTTTCAGGGAGAATTGTGACGTTTAGTAGTAAAATACAGCAAAAGAAAAAAGATTCAAAGAAGACCAGGACTATCTGCAGAGTTGTTGTACAAGTAGATGAGAGGAGTTGGGGAGAAGGAAAAGGCTGTAGGTAGTAATCAGGAAAAGGAAGCAATGGAAGAAGTAGTTGTGAAAAGGAGAAAAAAAGAATGGGAGTAAAGAGGAAGAGTGGAGGAACATGGCAGTGAGAGGATGATTAGCTGGGGGATGGGAGGGGAGATGATGGGAAAAATAAGGAGTGAGTCTAGCTGTATAGACGGATTCACTTCAGAATCTCGAAATTCCGAAACATCGAATTTCATATGATCGAGACAATATGATCGATGTTTTGGAATATCAAAATTCGAAACAAATACAAAAAACCCCCAACAATTTAAATGTTTATGCAGGGGGAACAAGCCCTCCTGCACTCCCCACACCCCCGCTACTTAAATATTCCAACTCCGAGATTGCACTACAGAGAGGAAAAGGGAAATCTCCCATTCCGTGCTCTATGCAGATCTCCGTTCACAATGTCGGGATTCCAAAGGTTCAATCATATGATCTCGGCCATATGAAATTCAATCTTTCAGGATTTCGGCATTGTGAAGTGTTCCCATATAGACACATACAGAAACACAGCTATAGTGTAATGCAAAGTGAAGCTGCCCCAGGTATAAGGTGCTAGGGGATGCTGTTGGCAGACCCATTTTTGTATTTCATTTTTTTTTTAAGTTTTGCTTTTCACATAAACATGACATTGGTACAGTACAGAGTGAGGACGTTAGGACCTGGTGCGCCTCCTTAGAGAAGTGAGAAACTCCAGACTGAAGAAGAGACCTTTATTATTTTTTTTTGTTGTTGTTCCACAGTCTAGTATTGAGGGGTACCAGATCAATGAGCTGCACTGGGTGCCAAATAAGCCAGTTACAGCTCTGTACACATGGATATAGATACATATATAGATAGTAATGTCTATATATTATATTGTTATCTGTGTATTTTTCTACTCTCATTTTGTGTACTTTGACATTCTTAGCATATCAAAATCTCAATATTTTATCTACTATCACCTCATTGTTATTTTCTTCTTGTATACTCTCTACGAGTGGTCATTTTACTGATCCCATGCTGAAACTGAAATTTTTCAGAATTGATCAGTGCTTTACCCTGGTAAATAAATTCAGATAAATAAATACATGTGTGTGTTTTCACTCATGAAAGTGTGTGTGTGTGTGTGTGTGTGTGTGTGTGTGTGTGTGTGTGTGTTCACTCATGCAAGTCTGTATGCGTGAGTGATTCATGAGTGTGAGTGTGAGTGTGAGTGTGAGTGTGAGTGTGAGTGTGAGTGTGTGTGTGTGTGTGTGTGTGTGTGTGTGTGTGTGTGTGTGTGTGTGTGTGTCCATGGATGGAGGGGGGCTAGTTGACTGCCTGTGTGTATTCCTCTTAGTGGCAGTTGTACAGGAGGCAGGTACTCGAATGTGTAGTTTTTCCAAATGCATTCGTAGTCATACAAATTCCTAGATAATCAAATCTTGCCTTTAGGACTTTGGATATCTATGAATTGGAATTTAGCATTTCAGCATGAATCAGCTGATTAATGTGCATGGTGATTTCCACTGCAGTCCTATTTGCATGTGGAGGGAGTAATGGTCAGAGCCATGTCTTTATACAGCAGTATGCCAAATAAAATAGATAGCCAAATCAATGCCAATTAATGCCAAAGCAAGTAAGTTATGAAAAAAAAATCAGATGTCTGCAATTGGGTAGCCCTTGGAAAGAATCCAGTCAGGCCAATGCAACACTCATATTTCTCATAAATTAATCAGTGTCTTCTAAAACATTCAAGCAATACAACTATTCAACTCAACTCATCTAACAGACACCACAGTATAAATAATCATTTTGATAAACCCTGGCTTCAGTCACAGAAATTATCTAATGACCTAAAAGCAGGAGGATACAAGTTGTTAGCTGTACCTGTAAGAACCCTGTCCTCACTGAATGTAGTATTTGAGCTGTAGCATGCTCAGAACGGCACTCTTCACTTGACCTATGACAACAAGGTAATGCAAGTGAAATAGTCATGTAGAATCTCAGCTAGTGTCCCTTTAATATTTACTTTGGGCAATTTTTGAATGGTGAAATTGATTAAATGTTATTTCAGTTTTATTTTTAGAGGGTATTATTACCATGTGAGTGTGAAGATTATGCCTTGTAACATTGTCACCCCTTTTCCACAAATGGTGTAACCCAGGGAGACCTGACAAAATCCTTTGGGAAATATGGCAGCCAGAGCAAGCCACTGTTAGGTAAGGCATAATCTTAACAACTGCCTTCCACTGTACAGTTGTTTTCATTAACAAAAGCAATCAATAACCTTTAATTACTAAAACATTTTCAATACCATAATGCAGGTTTACAAAACATGTTGTAACATCTCATCATACATGACCTTCGTTTTTTGATAAAAACATTTATTCAGGTCAAACTACAAGCAATAAACATTTATGGCTTAACAAACTCACAGAGTTAACCTTTCCCCACTCCTGACGAAGAAATACTGAGAAACTTCAAGACTTCAAGAAATTTCTCAAACAGCATTTACACAAAGAAAATAAATGTAATTGCTTTATAGGCACTTATAGAGTTCTATTGAATTAGCAATGTTCTGCCTGTTGTAGTAAACCATGTATTATTTTATTATTTTTATGTATTGTACATTTGTTGACCAGGCTAGTCTAGCTGGATACATGTCCATTTTCAGTACAGGGCCGGGGAGAAAAGCTCCAAGAAATCATACATAGTTAAAACAGAAGTTATTACAGATATTATAAAACAGCAAGTATTACAAAAGCCAATTATAATAAACATTTTTTTTTTTAATTTTTATCCCCCCCCCCCCCCCCCCCACAGGTACATACAAATTGCAAACCACTTAGCAATTTTATGATCAGGTGCAAGATACATATATGTTGTATAATAGTATTTTAAAGAATACGTAAATGGAAGAAAAGAAAAGATGTAGGGTGAGGTATAGAGGATAAGAAAATAATTAGTCTGGGTTAGTACAGGAGCATAGCCAGTGTTTATTGAGGTATAGTTTTAGGTTCGTTTTAAAAAGTGAGAGAGAAGACTGAGAAGTGATTTCTGATGGTAGTTTATTCCATATTTTTCCAACAGAGTCCGAGAATAAGGATTCACCTGCTGAATTGTTGGGTTTAGTAGTATTGATCAGTAGTTTGTTTGAGGAGCGTAGATTTTTGAGATTATTATAAGGTGTAATTAGGGTAGAGAGTATTGGGGTGTTGCTAGGTTGATACAGGGTCTTGTGGATTATTGCAAGCTGGTGAAGTTGGAGCTGGTTAAATAGTTCTAGCCAGTTTAGATGTCATAGATTTATACAGTGATAGGTTCTAAAAGGAGAGCCTGTTGCAAATCTAGCAATATTGTTATAGGATGTTGCTAGTTTATTGAGGTTGTTTTTAGAGAGATTGGTGTATATAGGAGAAGCATAGAGGAGAGTGGAGGTTAGGTGAGTTCTGGCTATAGTGGTCCTAGCTTCTGGTGTAAGATAGGGTTTAATTCTGTAAAGGGATGCTAGTTTTTTGTTAACTAATTTTATTGTGGTGTTTATATGAGTGTCAAAGTTAAGATTGTTGTCTAGTGTTATTCCTAGCAGTTTAGTGGTTGGTTCAGGAGTGATAAGAGTACCGTTGTTAGAAGTGAGATTGAAATGGAAAGAGGTGGACTTTCGGGTTGGTGTAAAGAGTAGTAGTTTAGTTTTCTTGGGGTTTAAGAGGAGGCAGCAGTGTGAGAACCATTGTTCAACAGTGTTGAAAGCTTTTTGAGTAAGATTATGAAGTTCAGTTTGAGAGGAGGCTGAGCAGATTATGGTAGAGTCATCTGCATATTGAATGCAGGTGGAGTAAGGAATAGCAGAACTCAGGTCATTAATATAAATGGAAAACAGGAGTGGGCCTAGTATTGAGCCCTGTGGGACCCCAAGGGAGATAGAGAGGTAATTTGAAAGTTTATTTTGCCAGAGTACAGCCTGCTGGCGGTTTTCAAGGTAGGATCTGAACCAGCTCATAGATAGAGGATCGAGTGAAAGAGAGTTCAATGTATGGAAGAGTAGTTGGTGATTAACCATGTCAAAAGCTTTAGATAAGTCAATGAAAACTGCAGATGAGAGAAGATTTTTGTTGCGGTTATTGTTAATGCAGTTAGTGAATGACAGCAGAGCAGTGGTAGTACTGTGGGAAGGTCTGAAACCATGTTGACAGTTGGCAAGTAGGTTGTTCTGGAGAAGGTGGTTAAGAAGTTGTTTATGGATACACTTTTCCATAATTTTTGCAATAGGGGATAGTAAAGCTATAGGGCGAAAGTTAGAGAAGTCATTGGAGTTCCCCCCTTTGTGTAGTGGGATGATATGAGAAATTTTCCAGATAGATGGGACAGTTCCTTCACTTATAGATCTATTTATCAGAATATTTCAGCTGTAGGATATAAGAGAGGGACCTAAGTTATTGTATTCTTGTGCAATTATTTGTCTGTCTCACTACTGTATACCTCCACACATTAGTGCAAGAATCTTAACAGCATGCATTCATTCTTCTTACAGCATTGCCTTCCTGACAAATTAGAACATCATGTTTGTTATATAGAGGATTATGATTGGGTCTCTGATTATCACCATCTTATTACATGTTTGAGACACTGATGCCAAGAAATTCAACTCGAGAGTGCATTGGATACATGACTCTTGTCATCCAAGTGGAGAACACTCAAAGCCAGTCAAATTCAAAGAACCAATCATAATTCTTTGTAGTACATGGAGCTTCATCTCCTCCATGTACTACCAGTTACAAAAAAATGCAGGAGCTCAAAGTGTTTTATAAGCCTTCAAAGCCTTTGCAAGTCAGTGAAGTACTTCATGCTGTTAGACAGACAGCAGGCAAAAATAAAGTTTTCTTCTGTAGACCTAAAGGCTTTAACAGATTATACAGACTTTGTTTTTCCACAATGTGGCAGATCAAAGCATCAATCAGCTTTTAAAAGTTGTTGCAATTTCTGCTGCTGCTCTTTGCCAGCCAGTGCTGTCCACTGTTAGTCCCTATCATGGGACACACTCTTAACAGAGCTTAGAGGTCCTTAACAAGCTTCTGTTAAGTACACCCTAACAGCTATTTGATTGGATCTCACAACAGGGGCATCATTGACAAGTTTATGTTGCATAGGGCACCAAGATTATGCTCCAATACTGAGAAAAAGATAAACATGATAACAGCTCCCTTAGGGCAAGATCTGATCATAACAGCACTTAGGGGGTGCTTAACAATTGTTGCTACCCCCTAAGCATTGTTACAATTAGGTTTTGCCTTAGGGACTATCATTAAACAGTGCCAGCCAGCAATAAACAGCCGCTGAAAGTAAAATAGTTTCATTTCTGCCTGTTGTTCATGCCTCACAACTGTCTCTGATTTTGATCCTTTATCTCCCATTATTCTTGGATTTGTCCAGAATATTTAAGCAAAGAAGCTGAGAGGTATACCGTTGTCTGTTTGACAATAGTATAAGCTTTAATGGCTTTCATAGCTGATAAAACACTGAGCTGCTACACCTTTTCTCTGTAGATGGTAGTGTGTGAAGCAGATAAAGGTCCCTGCACTATAATTAATTATGTTTGGGGCATTGATCATAAACTTTTATTATGTGTTCTCAACACAGATGCCTGGCTTCACCTCTCAAGCTTTGATCTTGAGGTGAATTTCTTCGCATCTATGTCTCAAACATGATCAGAGGCACAATCATAATTTTTTGTGTATCTTCTTTCCAGATTCAGAGTAATTGTGGTGCTCCATGCATCACAAAGAGGATTATGATTGGGTCTCTGATCATGACATGCTTATTATGTGTTTAATACATGGATACCAGGTAATTCACCTCAAGAGCAAAGTTTGAGAAGTCAATCTATATATCCATGTCGAGAACATATAATTAAGGGTTATGATTGCCACAGTGGTGCAGCGGTTAGCATTGTTGCCTCACAGCAAGAGGTTCTCTGGTTCAATCCTCGGCTGTGGTGCCTTCTGTGCGGAGTCTGCATGTCCTCCCTGTGGTCGCATGAGTTTCCTCTGGGTGCTCCGCTTTCCTCCCACATCCCAAAGACATGCTGTACATAGATTGGACACTCTAAATTGGCCCTAGGAGTGAGTGTGTGCCTTCCATGGAAGGTTGGGTGCTGGGCTGGCAACACAAAATTGTAAAACACTACTGCCAATCATGAGCGGACAGGTGATCTGCTGTGGTGACCCCTAACCAAGAAAAAGAAGAAGAAGAATTGGAGAGCCGATCATAATTCTTTGTAATACATGGAACTTTATCTACTCCATGTACTACCATTTACAGAAAAAAAAAGAAAAAGTGTTTTGCTGGATTTCAAAGCCATAAAGTACTTAGTGAGCACTGTCAGTGTTAGACTGAGGGCTTTCACTTTAAAGTAGCTGTTAGGCATAAGGTAGAATAAATGGTAGAATAGACCTAAAATATAATGTCAGACTTGTGTTTCATTTATGTATACAGTTCAGGGAAAGACAGTTCAGTAGAAGGGAAAAGATAACCTTGCTGGCTAATCATTAGATGTGCAGAAAATATAGTTCTCAGGGGAATGCTACAGAATTTTCCTTTCTCGAGGAAAAGATATGTGTGCTTGCAATGGAATGCTAGATAATGACAGGCCATGCTAGGCATTTGCAAGACTGCAAAACATGACAAGGCCTGAGAATGAAGGTTAGGGGAGTAGATACAGTTTCCAGAGAAAAATCACCAGACTGAAGTAATATAATGTGTAGTTCTTATACAGGGAAGTTAGTTGAAGTCAGATATAGGACTTGTTCAGATTTAGTTCTTATACTACTTTTGTGCTTTCGGTTATTTGATATATTATGCTGTTATATACCATTTAATTGTGCTGCTGTGACATCTATATGTTACTCCTACAATAAACTATTCTTAAGCAATCTGTGGCAGCAGAACTCTGATTTCCTACAATGCCACCTGAACAGGCTTGCTGCTTGGGGAGAGATGTATAATTCTTGGAACCCATCAGCTACTCTGGAGATTCGTGACCAGAGACATCTGTGGTGAGTAACCCTTTCAAGTACAGTTTCAAGTTCAGCAGCCAACTTAACTTCAAGGTTTCATTATTGCAGCGTATTTTTTTATTTTTTTGTTAGCAGTTTACAGTGACACTTTTTTCCAATCTATCAGTACCTACGGCAAAAGTTTTGACAGACGTTTCAGCAGCACAGCAGAGTTTTCAGACAGGAGACAGTACACTCCATACAGAATAAGTCGACAACACTACACAAACTCCTTACAGAGGAGATTTTTTTAATGAAGACACCACTGATATTCCATACATGAACTCCATACAGAAGGCAGCCAGTGCAGAAGATGCACCAGTTCTCCTTATGTAAGCATTCATTTTTCTATTAGCATGGATTTCATAATTAAGTCGGGCAGTAAAGGTTCAGTCAGTCTAGATATTTCTACAGTTGAATAACCTGATGTTGTGTGGTTAAAAATTATGGACTGGGTTTTACAAAACTGTATTCAATGTGATGGCAATTTTTTTCCCCAAGTTCAATCCTAAATCTCAGATTATTGCTAAAGCTATGCTAAGCATGCATAATTATGTGTTGTGTCAACACTGGTAATGCAGGCAGCAGTGTTAGTGTTAGTCAGACATCCGTACTACCAGTAAATGCTGCGACTACAATTAATGAATTACAGACTTTGATAAGCAAACTAGATGCTTCGTGAAAAAATGTTCATCCTGATTTATTAAGTGATTATGACATGTTTTTGTCCAGATGGAACACCACAGATAATGCTGAAGGTGAGCAGGGTAAGCTGGCTGTGAGCTATAAAAAACAACTTAAAGACAATGATAGGTATATTACTGCTTTCAGACAGGATGCAGGGGAGCTTATCACTGGGATACAAGAGTTTCTTAAGACTAACAAACAGCACTTCAAATCAACTGCAAAAGGCATGAGAGATCAAGGGCAGGTTTCACATCAATTAGAAACTTTGCAGATTCAGTGGGTGTAACCACAGCTCAGAAATAATCAGAACTATTACAGTTACTACCCAAATGTATGAAAGGAAGGGATTATTTAAGAATCTAATGGTTTTTGAAGACTGGTCCAGTAATAAGGGGGTGACTTGGGGACCAGAATTGTCAAAATGTTTTAAAGCTTTTCTTCCTATGACTCTTAAGACTTGCATTGAATCACATGCGCTACCACTTGATAACATATGTGCAAGAATGCATGCTGCTTTACAAGCCTTGACACACAACATATGTTTTGATGCTGTTACTAGATCAATTCAGAATAACGAGAACAGACAGTCTTATGGAAACTGCGACATTATATTCCTTAGCATATACAGTAGCACACAATTATTCTGACAGACAAATGGTACAGGATGATGTACAGAAACAGGTGATTAATGCCTTTTTGCAAAGAGTTCATGGACTTGATACAGTCATTAAGCTGAATGTGATTACTACAACCAAAACATTAGAAGAGGAAATTCATTTAGCCATTAGACAAAAGCAGAGTTTACAAGCATCAGATACAAGTAGTAAAGTAGATACAGAAATTGGAGATGTGAGACAGACGCCAACAGCCACGGCAGCAGTTGAATTTTTTATTTTTTTTGCAAAATGTGTAGGGCATGTAAAAAACAATGTCCTAAGTACTGGATGTGAAATAAAGTGTATTAGAGCTAGTACTGATGATCCAGTTCCAATCATTCACAGTTCTTCTTCTTCTTTTGGCTTTTCCAGGTTATGGGTCACCACAGTGGATCATCTGTCCGCTCATGATTGGCAGTGGAGTTTTACGGTGTCGAGTTACCAGCCCAGTGCCCAACCTTCCACAGAAGGTGCACACACACACACACACACATACACACACACACACACACACACACACACACACACACACACACACACACACACACACACACACACACACACACCTAAGGCCAATTTAGTGTGTCCAATCCACCTACAGCATGTCTTTGGGATGTGGGAGGAAACCAGAGCACCTGGAGAAAACCCACGCGACCACAGGGAGGACATGCAGACTCCACACAGAGGGCACCTCAGCCGAGAACTGAACCGGAGTACCCCTTGCTGTAAGGTGACAATGCTAACCGCTGCACCACTGTGGCTGCCCTCCAACCATTCACAGTAAAGCTAGGAAAGTTCAAAGGTCTGTGGGTACTGCAGTGAGTGAGATCACTGACAGACCACCTCATTATTCACATTATGATTCATTGTATCATTGTCTGGAAGGTTACAAATCTGAGCCAGACAGAGCACCAACAGTTCCTACAGCTCCTGCTCAGTGTGATGTTCACACTGATTTATTGTTTTTTGAAGTGAGTGCACAGTACTGCTGGGGAAGCAGAGCACAGAAAATACTGCTAGTTTTTAAGACACAGTTAGGTCTGGAACAGTTAATAACATTGTAAATGTTGTAAATGATGCTCAAAGTTCCAGCCAGAGGAGTGACCACAAGCGTGCTATACCCCAAGTTAATATGATTGCTAGTGTTATAACAGACAACTTTCAGAATATTTATGAGGGGTGTGGCAGCTCAGTACCGAATCAGCTAGTGTATTTGACTTCATTTAAATGTTGGTAAGGATGGCAGACCATACATTTTATTATTCAGGGGGAAAGGAATTATGGTACTATTAGAAGCTATGAGTTTTTCTAATCATATCAACCAATTGGTTAATATAGCAATAACCCACGCCTGGGTGTGGGTAATGCTGGATTTACCCACGGTTAGTGTGGTTTGGTCACGAGGGCAAAGCCCGAGTGGCCAAACAAAGACAACCGTGGGTAAATCCAGCATTACGACTACAAACGAACTCAAAAACTGTAAAACAAACCAAAACAGCAGCAGAATGAACTGGAGACTGCATAAAAACCACAAGGCAGATTTAATAAGCACTTTCGGAAAAGCTAGTACTTTTCCTTCATCAGACATCTTGCAACATAATTAATTTTCCTTATATAACCTTACTTTCAGTTAATTAATCACAATCAATTAACCAATTATACAAGAAAGGAAAATAAAAAAGAGAGAAACAGTTAAGCAAATGACTTAAACTAAACAGTAGAGAAACCTTAACAGCTAAAAACTAAAAATACATAAGCTGTTCAATTACATACACCATTACCTTCTAAATTTAAAACAAATTACTATATTATTATTTAAATTCCTATAATTCATTTAAGTTCAATATATAAAGAAAAAATGTATATGAATAAAATAAAATAAACAGAATGAACAAATAAACATTCCCCCAAACCAAAATGCAGCAGACTTGAATGATGGACACCCATACGAAAACATTATTTAGAACAATAAAAGTCCACTATTCAACTATACATATAATTAGATAGATTAAATATGATCTATACTAAAAACAGAAAACATTATTAAATATGTTACACAGTAGTAAATATTATAATGAATTCATTTCAATTCTTTAATAAATATCCTAATATTCATATTTGTACTTTCGTTTCTAAAATTCTCGTTATAAACATTCTATTTGTGACCTCAAACAAATCACCTCTTCATGGCTAATTTCCTTAGAACACACTTAAGGGACACAAACTCATTTAGCCCTGGTGGGGCATATGCTGTTATTCTGATCTGCCAACATAATTCTTGGATTTCTAAGTCCAATTGCCATGAGCTACCCCTGGGATCAAATGGTACTTGCCATAACACTGCAAACTTAAAACTATGATCGGGGTTGTCAACCAAATGCCTTGCTAGGGCATTGGTGTTATCCTGCTTATTAATTGTGTATTGGTGTTCGTAAATACGCTGCTTTAATTCCCTCTCGGTTTTACCTATGTAAAACGCGGTGCATGCCTGGCATGTGGCAGAACAGACAACAGCTTTTGTTGTGCAAGAATATCTACCTTGAATTTTATATTTCTTATTTCTAATTCTCACTTGGTTATCAATATGTAAGAACTTACACTGGTGACATGCCCCACACTTAAACATACCTTTATTTTTAACGTTAAAAGTTTTAATTTAACGCTCTAATAGCATTTTAATATTGGGACCCTTCCTATAGGTGATCTTTGGTTTATCACCTAACAGTTTGCTCAAACCAGTATCTTCTAATATTAGTACCCAATTTTTATTGATAATTTCTCTGATTTCATAACTTTCTAAACTATAAGTGCACAAAAAACTTGCTCGAAAATCTTGCACAACCGAACACGAAGTGTCACGGCCTAAACTGTCTTTGTCTATTTAATCTTCTGGTTCAGTGTTACCCAAAAGGGGCTTAAAATGCCCTGACTTCCTCTTATGAATCACTTCTGACGAAATTTTTATTATTAAGGAAGCAGGATACCCTCTTTTGATAAACATTGATTCCAAGAATAAACATTCATCTAGAAAGTCATTTTCATCAGAAACCATTCTCGCCGCCCTCACCATTTGGCCTTTTATGACCGCTCTTTTTTGGTGGTGAGGGTGGCAGCTTGTATAATGAAGAAATGAGTTTGAATAAGTAGGTTTCCTGTAGATTGTGCTCCTAAACTTGGCCCTTTCAAAGTCTTTGTGTATGTATACATCCAAGAAACTAATATGATCTTGTTGTATTACATACGTAAATTCTAAAAAATCAGTAGAAGCTGAAATAGTGGAAATAAATTCTGGAACCAGCTCACTGGGACCTTTCCAAATGAAAAACATGTCGTCCTGGTAACGAGTGTACCAGGTGACATTATTTTTAAATAAGTTGTTGTTAAAAAGAAAAGTCTTCTCCCAGTGGGCCATGACACAGTTGGCAAAACTACCTCCACATGGGGAGCCCATGGCTACCCCAGTTTTTTGGAGGTAGGTATGTCCCTCAAACCACATAAAATTATTGGTTAGAACTAATTGGAGGAGGGTTTCAACCAAGTAGATACTATTTTCTTTAGCTCGTCTTTCATGCATAAAATCCCTAATCCATTCCAGTCCTATGTTCTGTGGTATCACCGTATAAAGATCTTTAACATCTACGGTTAAAAATGAATAATCATGATGGAAAGGGACCCTAGCTAAATCTGTCAAAAAACTCCAGGAATCCTTGGAGATTTGTCTTTCGCCTGCTGTTGCTAGACAGCCACATTACTATGATTATATATAGCATTTTGAACGTTCCTATTGCTATTGATGTTATTTATCCTTTCGCTTCTACGAAGAACTGGCCCTTGATCGACATTCATACTACTTTCTCCAACTGGAGTCGTGGCATTCAACTGGTGTGTATTATGTGGTGATTGTAGTAACACTTGGTTGCCACTAGGAGGTTTATAAACTACAGGGGGTCGAGGATAAGCTTTTCCTTCTTGGTATTGGTGCTCATCCCTAGCTATTTTTTTCTTTTTGCCATTCAAAAGTTTAGTCATAGCCGCTTCTATGCAAGTAAAGATACGCTTATAATCATATTTGTATCGAGGGAAATCTGAGTGAGATTTGATTACATGTTCTAAGATTTCCAACTCGCTCTTTAATGAAGCAGTTTCTGTTTTATAATGGTTTATTAAGATAGTGATAAACTCAAACCCCTGTTTATTAAATAATTCCAAGAGAGTTTTATGGAAGTCAGATGCTTCCACTAAGCCAACTGGATACCTCCATTGCCTAAGACCTTTTGGAATAAGTTTTTTGTTAGGCACTCTTCCAAATAAGAAATCTCTAGTTGGAGCTTTCTGCACCTAAATAGTTTGTTGTCAAACTCATTGATACTTGTTACAATGTTACTCACCAGTGCCACTTCTTCTTGAGCTGCAGAGTTTAATCCAAAATCACTGAATGAATAGGTGCTGTTCAAAAGGTTACCCAACGTGGGCAAAGAATTATTTCCTGTTTCTTGAATAAGTTGAATACCATTAGAGCTCGACTTGGGCTGCTTTCGCTGTCTTGTTCCCAGATTAGAAGCACCCTCAATGTTCGGCAAATTGTCATTAAAAAGCTGGCGAACATCAGAATTTCCAACGATGTTATTTGAATCGCCCACCTCTCGCATCAAATTATTAACTAACCTGATGTCACCATTCGCCATAGAGTTGCTATTTTTTGTAATATTGTCCATCCGCTGCGTTAAACCATCCACTCGGCTTAAAAGAACTTGAATTAACGCTGTTAGGTTTCCGACGGCATTCACCTCACCGGTAACGTTATTCTCGTTTAAACTGTCATTTCTACTGCTGTTGGGCTCAACTTGCGAAAACATTGAGCCCTGCATTGCTGCCAGTAAATTGCTCGCCATACCAAAAGACTACGACCACAAACAAACTCAAAAACTGTTAAACAAACCAAAAATAGCAGCAGAATGAACTGGAGACCGCATAAAAACCACAAGGCAGATTTAATAAGTGCTTTCGGAAAAGCTAGTACTTTTCTTTCATCAGACATCTTGCAACATAATTAATTCTCCTTATATAACCTTACTTTCAGTTAATTAATCACAATCAATTAACCAATTATACAAGAAAGGAAAATAAAAAAGAGAGAAACAGCATTACCCACACCCAGAAGTGGGTTGGAAAATAAAAAAGAGAGAAACAGCATTACCCACACCCAGAAGTGGGTTATTGCTATTATACAATGACATTATTTAAGAAAAGAAATAATTACTTTTCTTAAATAATGGCATTGTATAATGCCTCCTTGCTGCCCTTCCGCAGCTGTCTGGTATTCTGCAGCAGTTCTGATGTACTGCGCATGCGTATGCTTACGCAGTACATCAGAGTTGTGGGCAAAGCAATGGAGAAAGCAAGATCTCCATTGCTTTTTACAAACTGTCTCGCTATGTTAAATCCATTTAACATAGCAAGACAGTTTTGAAAAAAGCAACGGAGAAAGCAAGATCTCCGTTGCTTTTTATAAAGCTGTCTCGCTATGTTAAACCTATTTAACATAGTGAGACACCTTTAAAAAAAGCAATAGAGATAGGAAGATCTCTTACTTTTTTTAAAGCTGTCTCACTAACATAGCGAGACAGTGTGTAAAAAGCCACAGAGATCTTGTGTTCTCCGTTGCTGTAAAAAAAGAGTTATACTAATGGAAAAAGTCCAGGCGACCGGACCTTTTTCCATTACTATAACTCTGATTTACAACGTGCACGCTGACCAATCAGCGTGCACGTTTTGCAATATTAATGGGGCGTCATTGTATAATGATAGTTATAGAACTATAGGTTGTATAAAAAGATTTATAAAGTCTAGGAAATCAAAAATAATGAAGTCATTGTTAGTTACATTAGACCCAAACCTGAATATGGAATAACAATATGGAAACCTTATAAGAAAACAAGCATGAGTAAACTGGAAAGACTATAGCTGAAATATACCAGGGGCATCCATGGATGTGAAAATTTAAGTTATTATTATGAAAGACTAAAATATCTAAATTTGTACAGTATCTCCTACAGATATCTGACAGGAGATCTTATTCAGGTATATAGGGTTTGACGACTGGGGAGAGATGGGCGAAGGCTGCCAGCCTAGTCAAACAGAATTTGATACATAATTCTATCAACTGTATAAATAAGTGTAAAATACAGGCTTGTGTTTTTAAACGTAAGAAAACACAGCAGATGGCAATGCTGCAACAATCTTGAAGTTCACATTTTACAGTAAGGAAAACCAAACCAAGTATTTCAAATGTGTCTTTTTAAGTTGAAAAGATCTTATGAATCTCTTTAGTGTTAGAATTCAGCTCCGGGTGGCTGGATGAAGATTTAAGACTTGAAAATCCAGCTGGAGCTAAAGAGACTGGAGTTAGAGGCCAGGCGTATGGAACTAGAAGCAGCCGAGAAAATGAGGAGTCTACAAGCTGAGGAAAATGAACGGCAGAGGAGACATGAGAGGGAAATGCTGACTCTTTGCCAGAGTCATGGAGGTAATGGGGAAGGGAGTAACCAGACCCCAGAAGCACAAAAGGTCAATAAATTTCTTCCACAGTTTAAAGAGGGGGATAATTTTGATAACTTCATTCATATGTTTGAGCGGGTATGTAAACAGTATGAAGTTGACCAAAGGCTCTGGGTATGGTTCCTGACCCCCTTACTCCATCGTAAAGCTGTAACTTCTTTAGCAAAAATGCATGACACTGTCTGTTTTGATTATACTGCTGTAAAAAGACATTTATTAGAATGTTTTAAGCTAACACCTGAAATGTATAGGAAAAAGTTTAATGAGCATAGACGCAAGGCAGATGAAAATGTATGTGAATGTGTTGTTGAACTGAGCACTTATTTTCATAGCTGGGTGAGTGGATGTCAGGTCACCACTTTTAAAGGGCTGGCAGACCTTTTGGTAAGGGAACAAGCCATTAGCACTTTGCCTTAGGACATGAGGATCTGGTTAGCTGATAGACAGTGTGCTACTTCAGAGGAGTTGGGGAAAAAGGGAGACCTATACCTAGCAAGCAGGGCAGCCCTGCACAGGAAAGGGACCCTCAGTACTGCTCATGGGACTAAAGGAACCCATGGTGGGCAGCACAGACTGCCCCAACAGAATCCACCAGTAGCAGGGGAAGCCACAAGTCCAGGTACACGTCCAGGAGCTAGGGTTAAATGTTTTGAATGCAACCAGTGGGGCCATGTGGCATACAGATGTCCATGGAGGCAAGGTGGGGAACCAAAGGTGAGGGAGCCAGTAAGTGGGAAAGACAAAATGCCAACAGTGTGTTGTCTTGAGACAACAAGGGTATGGAACCACCATCCTGCAGATGTCCTGAGAGGGAAGGATTTGGGTGAGGCAGTACTATGTACTTATACAGTTACATGCAGTGAGGCTAGGAGACAAGCATGTGGGTCTGGCCTGGGGGAGACCCAGACAGGTTGCATACTTTCAGCCAGGACTGCTGAGGTGGTTACTTCAGGGAGCAAGCTACGCTGTAGCAGTGAAACTGAATGTGAGCCACAGCTGCTTGTGGGTACTGATGTTCCCATGGACAGGGTAACTGCAAAGGTAGAGGTGAGTAGTAGTACCCAGGCTGACAGTGATGCACCACTGTCAGAGGATGCCAGACTTCCTGTGGAAGGGGAGCTGGGAAGGGTTACAATGAGAGACTTGAGACAGGCTCAGCTCTCAGACCCTACATTTCAGTGGAAGATATCCATTAATGCATTACAGATTGGAAAGGAAAAGGCATTATAATTACAGGGTCAAGCCCATCAACTTCACCCATGTGGCCGATGAAGGAAAGGATGGTAGTTACAGATTAGTATTAGACAAGGCTAGTGAATAAGTACACCACCCCAGCAGCACATGTAGTGGCTGGTACACCTGAAATGGGTGCTAAATTAGATCCACAGAGTAAATGATTTACAATTTTTGATTTAGTAAATGGATTTTTTGCTATACCTTTAGTTGAATCCTCATAGAAACACTTTGCTTTCACCTTTGAGGATACTCAGTATTTAATGACATGCCTACTAATGGATTTTGTAAATTCTCCAAAGCTGTTTCAGCAGACATTGGCATGGGTACTGAGGCCATTGAATTATGGTAATACAGTGTGACAATATGCAGATAATATCCTGATACAGACAGAAACTGAAATGGAGCACTTGTAGATACTACATGATGTTTTACAAAATACTGGGTTTAAAGTTAATGCCAATAAAATGCAATTAAAACAACAGAAGGTCAAATTCTTAGGTTCATAGGCTCATAAGTATGTACTAGGCTATTGGCCCTTGGGCCTATATGAGCCTATCCATAAAGATTCCCTGGCTTTCACTACCCAAAATAATTATTTTCCTGTGCCCCTGTCGAGCAGAGCGACAAGGGTGATCCCTGGGGTGAATTTCCTATTTCCCATCCAGTCATCAAGATTTTTCTTAAAGAGGGCTAATGACATGCTCTGTTTGACATGAATGGGCAGTCTGTTCCAGAGTATGGGGAATCTCTGGGACAGGGACCTATGGGGAATCTCTGGAACAGGGACCTATCGTCCAGCATGTTTTGTTTATTGTGGTGACAATGTTTAGGTCCCTGGTGCATGTGACTTGAAGGGATTGGGATTTCTTTAAATGTAGCATGTTCAGCAGTTCTGGATTTGACAAGGCTTTGTAGGTTAGGCAAAGATTGTCTCTGAGTAGGTGTTATGTGACGGAGTAGAGCTGGAGTTTTTTGAGACGGTCTGCATAGGGCATCTGTTTGAGGCCAGTGATCCTCTTTGTGAACTATTTCTGTGACCTTTCCAGTTCTTGTAAATGTCCTGTGAGGTACATACCAAATGGGGTGCTGTACTCTATAATAGGTCTATTGAGGGATGAGTAGAGAGGAACAATGAAATCCTTTTTTCTGGATGAGAAACCTTTTGTGATGAGGAGTACCATGTAGAAGGATTTCCAGACTACTGTGGCAATGTGGTTATCAAAGAAGAGACTACTGTCCACCTGTGTCCCTAGGTCTCTTATCACATTTCAGTGTTAACTGGACTACTGCCTATGTGGTAGTTCATGGGCACAGGGTTTTTCCCAAAGGGGATGACTATGCATTTTTTGGCGTTAAGCTTGAGGCCATGGCTTTGACACCAGAAATCTGTCTTAGTGAGGCTCTTTTGTAGAATGTTCATATCATTTGGGGATTCAGTAATGGCTCCCAGTTTGCAGTCATCTGCAAACTTTGTTAGCCATAGACCCAATGCGTTGGCCTGAACTTCAGAGAAGTAGATGCCAAACAGGAGTGGACCTAGGACTGAACCCTGTAGTACTCCACTTGTCACTGGTCTGGAGTCAGATTTGGAGTCGGCTGCTTTCACGGTGTGGGTTCTGTCAGTGAGCCAGTTGGCAACCCATCATGGGACATAGGGATTTATGCCCAGTTTAGTGAGTTTATCTATGATTCCAGAGTGGGGGGTGGTGTTAAATGCCTTGGCAAGGTCTACATAGGCTGTGTGAACCACCTTACCCTCATCCACGGCTCTGGTGACTGCTTCAAAGAAGTCAATCAGGTTTAGGAGACATGATCTGCCTTTCATAAACCCCAAACAGGGTGGGGTCCAGAGTCTGAAGGTTACCTATGTCTTTGTTTATAAGTTCCATGATACATTCCATGGTCTTGCAGATCAGGCTCATCAGGCTAATAAGGTGGTAGTTCCCAATGTCTGTGGTGGATCCCCCCTTGTGGAGTGGGATAACTGTAGCTGTGTGCCATTCATTAGGCACAAAGCCTGAAGTGAGGCTCTGATTGAACATGGTACTTAGCTGGGGTACCAGTTTCTTTTGTAGTTCATGCAGAACATAGCCTGGGATGTTGTCTGGTCCCATGGATGCTGTATTCTTGGCTTTGGAGAGTGCGTTTTTACCTGTGTGGCTATGATTACCAGGACTTGGCATTCTTACAGTATTGAGATGGGCCCTTTAGGGGGTGAGAGGGGGGTGAAGTTAGCAATATCAGGATGTTGGCAATATCAGTTGGTTCTGTATATTTGGTGCCATTGTGCTGTAACTCAGAGCAGATCTGAGTGTTGCAATTAAGATTCTTCACATAACTATAGAATGCCTTGTGGTTGTCTTTAGAATCTGTGGCAATTTTGTTTTTGTAACTAGCTTTGGAGGATTTTATGAGGGATCTCAGCTTCTTACTGAGGCTGACAGGGGAGTTTTTCCAATCTTGGGATTTTACTCTTTTTTGCATCAGTTTCTTCCTTCTGTTGTAGAGTTTGTTTATGGCAGGGGACCACTAGATTGGTTTCCTTTTTTTGGAGAAGAGCATCTTGGTTCTATTTGGGATGGCACAGTCCATACACTTGTGTATGTGTTCATACAGTGCATTGGTGTAAGATTCAGCAGTCATACTTCTACTTTCTGTCTGCATGGGTGTTGTGAAATTTGCCACTTCTGTCTTGAGAAGCATGACGCTGGCTTTGGTGAAGTTGTTTACAGTGGTTACCTTAATGGGGGGTGGGGTGGGATGTGGATGTCTAGGGTGATTAGCTTATGGTGAGAACTGACCAACGAGGAGCTGACCTCTGGTGTGGAACATCAGTCGCCCATGTTGGCAATGACCAGGTCTAGGATATTAGTACCCCTGGTGGGGGTATGGATAAGTTGATCCAAGGCTTTAGAATTTATGAATTCCAAAAATCGTTGCGCAAATGTGTTGGTACATGAGTAGTTTTCCCATTTAATGGCAGGGTAGTTGAAGTCACCCAGTATTAGGGTATTTGGTTGTACCTTAATATTTTCCAGTATGTTAAGAAAAGTGGAATGGAATCATGGGGCAAGGTGGGGGATCTGTAGCAAGCTACAATATGGATTGCAGTCTTGCCTAGTGTTAGTTGCACCTGGAGAATCTCGGATGCATTATGTTGGGCAACTAGCCTGGAGGTGTGGATATCCTTGGTAAAGTTGGACATGCCTCTGTCTTTAGTGTTTTGGTCCAGGTTAGGTGGCCGAAAGGTGTGGTAGGAATTGTAGCCTGGTATTGTAGGGGTGCTCTCTGGAGCCTTGAACCAGGTCTCTGTCACTGCACAGATGTCAATGTTCTCCAGTTTAAGGAGTGCCTCGAGTGAGTGCATTTTGATGTTTAGACTTCTAGCATTGAATGACATTACCCTCAGATTTTGCTTGCTTGTACCTGCTACAGTGGTAATTTTGTCATTTGAACCCTGCCTAAAAAAGACACTATAGGGGTGGCAAGAGCCTTAGCCATTATCTGGAATCCCAAGGGTGACAGGTGCAGGCCATCTATGGCAAGGCATCATGGTCTGTCAGTCATATCATCCCAGGCAGACAGATACTGGATCCCCTTAGAATGACACCAGAAGCTTAGCCAGTTGTTGGTCAATCATTTTGTCCTTGTACTGTGGTATCATTCTGGGCGATGGCAGGATGCTACTCAGGGCTAGGGTCATACCTGCCTGGGCTACAAGATACGAGAGCTAGTCCATGTCTCTTTTCATGTAGTCCAGGGAGGCACGTCTCAGGTCATTCACTCCAACATGGACAATGACAGAGTCATATTTGTACTTGTTGTGGAGTGACCTGAGTGCGTGCATTATGTGGCAGATCCTGGCACCTGACAGGCAGCTTACTGTAATTTTCTCTTTGTTTAGCCTTGTGAATGCGATATCAGTGTGCCTGACTATAGAGTCACCTATGACAAGTGTGTTGGGTACGTTGTTTTGCCGTAGAGGCTGAGGTTGAGTGGCACACTGGTTTTGTGAGCTATGTGTCACTTGGGTTGTGTTGGGAGGTGGTGGTTGGTTGCGTTTCAGCTTTGGAGGTCTCTGTTGCTTGGGCAAATTTTTATTAACAGCCTCCGTGAATGTAGGTGTGTGTTTTGTGTTACTATGTGTGGATTTTGGTGGTGTAGGTTTTGAAGGACTATGTGTTGTGCATGGTGTGGTGTGGGTGTTTACCTTCTCCTCTTGACTGACTAGTCCAGTCTTGGCTGGAGAGTGCTTGGCTTCCAGCTTGGTTATATAAGTGCATATTTCACAGGTTGTAGTGTTGGGTGGTAGGAGGAGAGGGTTGTCTGTCTACATGAGGCAAATGTGACATTGCCCCAAGATGCCCAGATTCACCAGGTGGACAGGAGAAAACACCGGGAGCTGACCCTTAAACATATCTGGATAGATGCTTATTTATTTAAGTACTAAAACTGTTTTCCTCCTTACTTAGTAAGGAAAGTTGAGTGCTATAGCAATTTATAGAATATCTAGTGCTTACAACAAGTTCTAAGCAAGTGCTGAGCTCAAAGAATCAGGCTTGAGTGCTAAAACTGGAAAACTGGCTAGTTCTTAGGGAAAATTTGAAGAGCAGACTTTCTGCTGCCAGTAATAGTTTAACCCTAGCTAAGTGGTGCTGCGCAATGTGCAAACCCATGCAAACACGGGTTTTTAAGCCAGAAAGTTGAAAGGGATAGAAAGCAGCCCCAAATGGCTAATGAGGTACAATTCCTGAGATGAAAACCACTCCTCTAGCGACAGATAGGCAGCTCAATGCTTACCACTCCCACTGATAAGGAGAAAAACTTCCCTCTACCACAGCAAGGTTTGGACAACTCAGAAACACAAAAATAAAGTCCTGAAACCAGCAAATATGGAATCCAGACTATTCTAGTATAGAAAAAGGTGGGAAATGAACAATCAGTAATTTTTGTTTTTGTTTTTTAAGGTTAAATTAAGCAGAAAAATGCAATTGAACAGTTAATAAGCACAGAAAAGGCCATCACACTTGAATGGTGTCTGTAAAACTCCAGGTTCCAACCCCATGCAGGGAAAGACTGCAATCTATTTTGAACATGCTCTTACCTACCAGAATTCAGGATTTGCAGAAGTTTTTGGGAATTATGAATTATAACAGGACATTTATAGAAGACTATGTAGTCTTGCCAGACCCTTTGTATAAAAGGATTGATGCAAGGTTGCACATTTCTACAGTTTTGGTATGGTCAGAAGAGGGATAGAAGGCACTGGAGACGATGAAACAGAAACTGGCAATAGTTACCTGAATTGGTTATACCATAAGCAGAATATTTGCAAGCAACATCTGAAAATGACAGCATGTCTGGAGTCTTGCTCCAGAAATACTCACATACCTTACAGCAAGTTATCCAGAACAGGCTAAGACCTATAACATTTTTCAGCAGAATGTTATCATCATTGGAGAATGGCTATCACCCTTGTGTAAAGGTTTTGTTAGAAATATATTGGGGCATATGTTAGACAGGATTTGCAGTTTACACGAAACCACAGACCCATATGATCAAGCTTCCTGGGTATCTGTTAGCCCAACAAGTGGAGTTGGAATCTGTTTTGTATACTATAAAACAGTATGGAGACAATCAGTTGAACAATATTAGTGATAGTTTCTATGTGGTAACAGCCCTCACCATATATTTGGAAGTTTGGGCTAGGAGGGAATTTGTAGACAGTAAAGGTAAATGTTTACAGCATGCAGCAGTACTAAAGGAATGAAATGATCTAGGGTAATTAAACAGAATACATACCACAATGCCCCACTAGTTTATGGAACAAAAATATCAATGGCAGCGTTTGCTGATGATCTGAATATTTATTGTACAACTCCAATCTCAGACACTAAAAAGATACTAAAAGCAATAGAGAACTTTTCAGAAATTTCCAACTATAAAATTAATCTTAAAAAAACTAGTATTTTCCCATTGAGAACTCCCAAACCCTTTTCACTGCTGCCTCTGGTGGGACAAATAATGTGCAAAGATAACATTAAATACTTGGGCATTGGCTTCGCTATGGATGATAAGGATTTTTATGTTACTAATATTAAAACAGTTTGGGATCAAATAGTATCTGATTTAGGGAGATGGAAGAATTTACAATTACCAGTATTATCAAAAGTATCAATTATTAAAATGAATGTACTACCACGATTATTATATATTTTTAGATCTGCTCAGGTTGTAATTTCAAAAACATTTTTTAAACAAATTCACAAAGAATTAGCTAAATTTATCTGGGAGCCAAAGAAAACAAGGATTTCATATGAAAAATGAATGACTCCAAAACATAGAGGTGGATTGGAGTTACCAAATTGTGAAACTTACTGTCTTATAGTAAACTCCAACAGACTTCTAAGAATTGCTAATTATAATATAATCAGCACTAAATGGATACCTACCTGGGTAGTTCTGAATTATACATATATTTTACATTTAAATATTAATCCTAAAGCCATACTCTTTTTACCTAAAGAAACTTTGAAACAATATGGGATAATGGATCTCATTAAACTATATGTAATGTCTTTACAAACCTTATTTCAATCATTAGATCTTGCTCAATATATGATGGCTTATCAACCCTTTCATAAAAACCCTAACCTGAGACTAAATAAAAAATGAATTGATTTTAAAGAATTCCCATTAATAATCAATTTAACTTTAATAGATATGTATACACTTCTCCAATTCTCGGCTAATCAGATAAGACTAGAATTAAATTTACCCCAAAATTATCTTGTTATTGTAAGACAAATTAGGGAACTTTCTATAAGTTACTTTAAAAATTTTAATCCCCAAGAAGAGAATATAATTAAATGCTCGAATTTGTGGCAAGCTCTCCAACAAGATATTAAATTTATAACAGCAGCAAATAATCTAATAAAAGAGTTTAAATTCCAAGATAAAATTCTTGTGTCAAAATATTGGAAAGAAAAAATGCCAGAGATAGAAGACAGTCATATGATAAAAGTAATTGATTTGACTACAAAATCTATTTCTCTTCAAAAACTGATGTATACCAAGTTGATGATATGGAATAATGCGTATTACACACGCCTTAGCCTGCATAAATTTAATTCTAAAAACTCTCCAGTTTGTCCATACTGCAAGGATCAATCTGCTGATCTTCTTCATATGTTCTGGAGTTGCAAGTGCATATACAGACTTTGGAATTCACTAAAGATACAACTTCAGAAGATGGGTTACCAAAGTTCAACATTGTCATGGAAATTCATGATTTTGCATATTCCCCCAAAAGAACTTTCTAAATCTCAAAATATTGTATTAATCAATATCTTTTTATTAATGAAGCTATACATAGCTACTAATTGGTTAGACCCATCCAAAACATCATGGAATAATTTTAGAGTACTAGCAATAAGGCATATACTAGCTCACAAATTACTTTTGAACCAACATAATAAAAATATTAACAATCCAAAAATATGGGAACAAGTATTTAATATTATATTAGTGTAACATCTTATATTTGAATTTAACAAGAATTACTTTTACACCTTTAAAAAACTCTGTAACACTAACTGTTTATTACTCAAATTGATCTTAACCATTTGTATACTCTTGGTGTATAATTTAACGTGTTACTTGGAAGCATTTATGTAAATATTGTATATATGTTTTGTGTTTTTGTTAATTACATTAGTTGGTAGTTTCTTCTTAATTTTCTGTATTGTTTTAATTTTGAATGGAATATAAGAAAACAATAAAAATTATTAATGAAAAAAAGAAATGATCAAGGATGGAAAAATAGAAATAGATGGAGCATCTGTAAGATAAAGGCACGCCAAGTAAAAGATAATAATCTTCTTTTTTGGCACTTCATAGCTGATGCAGCAGCAAAAAAGGCTGCCAAGGAGGAGGTTCCTCTTTATCCAGAGCAATGGGAGGGGAACAAAGTGGGAGGTAAAGGCCAAGACAGCTCAACAGTTGAGGCAGATTTGGCAAAGATCCAGGAAATGCAAGGAGATGCTGATGAAATAGCACATTGTGAAGTTACCAGTCCAGTTCCTGCAGTAAGGTTGTATATGCACAAAATAGAACAAGGGGCACTTTTGCCCTACATACCAAAATCATTGACTAAGCAGTTGCTCAAGTACAACCATCATTTACTGGGCCATTTAGACTTCCGGAAATTGTGGCCTATCATAAAAAATAAGTTTTGGAGCCCTCAGCTAAAAACTATGTAAAGAAATACAGTAGGAATGTATAATATGTCTGCAGACAAACCCCACACTAAAGAAACCTCAGTTGCAAAGAGTGCCAGTTTCACAGGGAGCATGGTACAGTGTACAGATAGATTTTGCAGGACTGATTCCCACAGCAAAAGGGTGGGGTAACAATACTTGTTGGTAGCAGTAAATACTTTTATCAAGTGAGTGGAGGCTATTTCCACTATGGACATGATTCAAAAACTACAGCATCTGCTTTATGGAATAATATTTTTTCACATTGAGGGTGGCCCCAGATCATTGAATCTGACAGGTTATGAAGGAAATGTGTAACCTGTTAGGGATACATCAGAAATTTCATGTTCCATATCACTCACAGTCTAATGGAATATCAGACGTGAATAGAACCATTAAGGAGAGACTTACTAAAGGTTGTACAGAGAAGGGGCCTAAATTAGTAATTCATTTGCCAGCTATTTTGCTGGAAATAAGGGCATCACCCAATTTCAAATCAGGAATCTCACCTTTTGAGTTAATGACAGGAAGAAAAATGCATCACAAGGCTTGGTTACAGATTTTACAGAAATCCATCAACATTAGTCTATTCCATGCAGGCAGGATGTATAAAATGCTAGGAGACACAGCTGCCATTGTACAGTTAAAGCAGGGTCAACAGGCCATGCTGAAGCAACTTGTTTTTAAGGGTCTGTTTTGCCTCAAACTGGGAAGGACCATGCACTATAGTCAAACAGGTAGGGCCAATGGTATATTGAATCATAGAGAGAGGAAATTTAAAATTGTGTACATTGATCAATTAAAGCTTGTTAAAATACAGATGTAAATTAAAGAAAATAATACTGATTTTTGTACTTTGCAGGTTGTGACACAAAATACATTGCCAGCTGTGCATTTGTGAATATTTTGACAGTGTGTTTTTATTTTAAATGTATACTTTTCAACAGCAGTCATCCAGTCTTGCATAGGAGATGGGGAAGGGGGTGGGTTGGAGGGCCTAATTGTACAAGGGAGACAGCAAAGGGTGTTGGAATGTTAGGGAGGCCTTTCCAATACCTCAGCAGTGACTTGGGACAATGGAGTGTAGGGCTCACGCTGATATTTGCAAGGTCTGGAATACTGCATTCATCCATTATAACAACTGGATTACAAGCATAGAATTACAGCTGAAGATGGCAAGTGAATGTGAAACATGTCGGAAAATGAAACCTTTACAGCTTACTGTTTTTTTTAATGTTTCTTTCGATATAGTAGAGTATCATCGGTATAGATGTAATACATTGCTTTCATGGAATGTTGTTAATGTTACAGACTTTTTAATAGACAAGCAGCTTGCAAATCAAATGTACATTGATTTGTCTCAAACATCTGAGGGGATATTTTCTTTAGGACTGACACAAGTACGTAAGGTAAATGCAGGTATATATTCATGTAGAGTAGTGACATCACGATACTGAGTTTTACAAGATGAGTTTCAAGTTTAGGTTGTATTTACAGTGCATCATATGGTAAAAAAAGGGAAGTGCTAAAATGGGAAAGACAGAATTAAAAGAGACTTGAACACTGACTTTCAGGATACTATACAGGTTTTAGATATATCACACATATGTCAGAACTTGAACGTAAAGACTCTAAAAGCTATGGATCTAGGTGATGGGTAATTACTGGAGCAGGTATATTTTCTGCATATCCAAAGTGACATCCTTCATTCTCTCAAAAGTACTATTAGCTAATACCTTCAGGGACCTCAGGGGAAGCTGAGGGATTTTACTTTAAAGTAGCTGTTAGGGATAAGGTAGAATAAATGGTAGAATAGACCTAAATATAGTGTCAGACTTGTGTTTCATTTATGTATACATTAAAGGGAAAGACAGGTCAGTAGAAAGGAAACGATAACCTTGCTGGCTAAGCATGAGATGTGCAGAAATAATAGTTCTCAAGGAAATGCTACAGAATTTTCCTTTCTCAAAGGAAAGATATGTGTACTTGCAATGAAGTTCTAGATAATGACAGTTAGGCCATGCTAGGCACCTGCAAGACTGCAAAACAAGAAAAGGCCTGAGAACCAAGCTTAGGGTGATGGATACAGTTTCCAAAGGAAAATCACTAGACTGAAGAAATATAATGCGTAATTCTTATACAGGGAAGTTAGTTGAAATCTGATACAAGACTTGTTCAGATGTAGTTCTTAACTACTTTCGTGCTTTTAGTTATTTGATATATTATGCTGCTATATACCATTTAACTATGCTACTGTGACATTTATATGTTACTCACTACAATAAAATATTCTTAATCAGTCTGTGGCAACAGAACTCTGATTTCTTACAGTCAGAAAGACTGCATAACACATTTTCTTATTTTTACATTTATTAGTGCATATTTTATTAATATAAAATGATAGAAAACAAGCTAGTCACTTGAGCTTTCTTCAATATTTTATTGATTGTACGATGGTAATATTGCTTCTAATCTAGCATTCTTGCAGTTCAGTGCAGTTAGAACAAATCTGATTTGGGCACTTGCAAAAAAGCTGGATAGCTGTTTAGAACAAATCACATCAATACTTCATCTTCAGTTTATCACAACTGCCATAATCTGTTCTCATAGTAACATGGATTTGTAAGGACAGTAATGACACACATAAAAAAAAAAAACTTGTATTTTTCAGAGGGGCAGTATGCTAATCCACATCCACTCTGGAAGGACTTAGTGCAAGAAATCTAGAAAATGGCAAAAAATTATGGTGGAGACAAAGGCCCAAAGTCAGGGACATATTTTAAATAAAGTTCCTATAAACCTGGAAAGTTGATAGCATAACAGGTTTTGTAACAGTATGCATTTTTTCTGAAGACAGTGAAATCTGAAACTCAAATGTCTGTCTTAATTTTGTGACTTCAGTCATCAACGATATGCCAGAAAACCACTAATTTTATGAGAAAACAAAAACAAAAATATGAGACAAAAATGTGGACATTCTGAAGAAATCTGGGACAGTTGAGAGGTATGCAGTTGTGATGTCCACCACTGCTAACAATATGAGATGTGTCATCCCCACGCTGAGCCAGTAATCAAGGAGTGTGAATCCTCCCCACTAACATTGGAGAGGGATGTGCACTTGGAATACAAATGGATATATTCAGTATTTCCAGATGCAAGCCTCTCTGCATCAAGTACAATTTCCCTTAACAGTACACAGGGAACACACTCAGCCTGGGGTCTGGATTTCCCTATATCTGTCTCCCTCTAGGTCCCCAATAAGACTCCTCACTGGTACAGCTGTAGGGTTAGGTCCCCAGCCAAGTGTCCAAGACAAGTTCTCCAGCACCCTCTCTGTAAACCCAGTGCTTCATGTCCTTGCCCCAAGTAGCTGACACACACACACACACACACACACACACACACACACACACACACACACACACACACACACACACTGAGAGATTTGATTTGCGCACACAAACACACACACACACACACACACACACACACACACACACACACACACACACACCTGGGAAAGGCTGGCACAGGTTTAGTAGCTATGTCCCCTTCTGCCCAGAGTATAAGGTAGTTATCACTGCCAACAGACACTCCATAATCAGATACTCTAAGGCCCTTAACAAAGGGTGTCCAATTATACTGTGTACTATTAATAGCAACACAAATGGTGGTAGTTCACCAAAACAGTTAGTCCTTCTGGAGGGGCCCACATAGTGTCATTAAATAAATATAAGTACTTTCAAAGGTTAGATACTTTCTGCAGGACCAGCCACAATAAAATTTTTAAATATATTCAATGATAGATAATAAAAGCACATGAAAATACTGAATATATATTGACAGTAAACCACAGAGTTCAAATCACAGAAAGTACTGAAATTACCATTGATTGGCAGACTCATACAAATAAAGAAAACCACTCTCTGATCTAAGCTCCACTATATTCCTGACTGAATCAAAAAGAATTACTGTTCCCTAGTTAAGTTACTTACTACCACAAGGCAAGATGCTGTGGGTGAGGGTCTTTCTAGTTAGGCTTCCCAAACAGAATACTCAGTACGCTGAGATTTCTCTTTGTAATATCTAAAATATAATTTCCAAGAGGGCTGTCAGAATGACCTCATCTGGTCACCTGACTTTAGGTTCTCACAGTATTCCCTTTGAAATTGAGACAGAAATTTAGCACAGCTGGCCACAATACACATCCAAATGTTTATGGCAATGCCTGGGCCTCCCTTCTTTTCACTGATCTAATGGACAAAGACTCATTCCCAGACCTATTGTCTCTGGTCCTATTCAGCACTGTAGGGTACCATTTTAATAGGGTAACAGCTCATTTACATTTCCCTTATTTTTCTTAAAGTTAATTTCTGGTATGTGAGTATCCTCTGTTAAAACATATACATTTAATGTAGCTACAATAATACATGTACATTTCTTTTCATTTCAGCAGGGTGCACTGTTGATACATTTCAACACAAGCAAAGCTCACAAATACATTTTCAGCTCAAGCATCTGTACAAAATCAGTTTGATATACAAATAACATACAGGTCTAATACATTTGTAACACAAGCATCTTGTATAAACCAGTTTGATATTCACAGGACATATCATTCTTTACAAAACTCCAGCTGGCTATGCTGGCACTTGCCCATATCATCACAGCAGTATAACACACAACTTTTGTAAAGTGTCCAAGAAAGTCAGTGACAGATTACTTGCAGAAACAACAGGCAGAAAGAAGGTTTAATTCTGCCACTGCCATTTACTGTCAGTACTGGAATGTTTGATTGTCTACAATGAGACCCACACTCACCAAGTTAAGCAGGCAACACTTAACATTTGCTAAGGTTGGGTCTCACTCTATAAAAGAACTTAACTGATTTGTATTTTTCCAAATATCAGAGAATAATCACAAGGCTCCATGCACTACATAGTCATTAAATATACCTTAGAGGTTATGTTGCTTCTGCAGTTATTACTTTTCATAGGATCATAAGAGGTTACTAGGCAATCGGCACAGAGGTCATTTCAATCCCAACCGTTTCATCCCAATGTAATACCATATATACTCTAGTCAATACCCTGGATTGTATTTATTAATGACTGCCCATGTCCAGGAGGGTTGTGGGCACTATCCCCAGCAAGAATTTACATTGCCCCATCCACTCATCCAGGTTCCTTTTGAACAATGTCATAGAGGTGCTCTGCTTCACATGAGTTGGCAGCCTATTCCAAAGACATGGCAGTTGCTAGGAGACAAACCTGTCCCTCCAGCACATCCTATTCAAGTTGCAAGCCATATTTAGATCCCTAGAATGGGTAGCTCTAGTCCTGTTTGATTTATGTATGTGCTGCAAATTCATTAGTTTAGGGTCAGAGATTGCTCTGCAAGCCGGGCACAAGTCTCTTCTAGGAAATCTATATGATACTGAGTATAGTGAAAGGGACTTTAGTTGGTCTGTGTAATGCATGTGCTGTAGTCCCTTGATCTTCATGCTATAAGCATACAGTTCAGTGATCCGATTCCTTCTAAACACTCACTGTCAAAACTGCATATTTATATTAAAAAGCACAGAAAATGTTTTGCAGTATAAACTCAGTGTATGGAAATGATACCAAGTGAACTCCTTTGCATATGATGAATGACCAAATGTAGGGACATATGACTGATAAACAAATGATAGGGAATGCAATTGATGACTAAATGATACAGCTCAAAATGCCCATACACAATCAATGAATGCACCAGTCATATACTTGACAGACCTGCACTGCGGATTGTTCTTTGTGTGAAATCACTGTGCACATTTTTGGACAGTTTCTCCTTTCCCCAAAGTTGTGTGACTGAGTAACAAGTACATATTAGTGCAAAATGTTTACTTTGATCTATGCAGGTTGGTTTTATGTGCTTATGTCTAGTTATCACTTTGTTTACCACCATTATCATGTAAAACACAATGTTATGTAAGTAGTCAAGCTCTCTTGCATTATTGTCTTACTGTCAGTTTGGATGTTGTTGCTCTATTAGTTTATTCTGAATTAATGGGTTCATGTTCTAATTATGTTATCTTTATTATTCTTGCTTACATGACTCAAATCTTGGCTGAAAAGGGTCCTCAGTCAGTTTGCTTTCCAGGTAAACAAATGTTAAATAAAATAAATAAAACAAGTCCCTTTTCCTGTAGTTGTGTATGTGAGCAGCAAAAACGAAACAGCCAAACGTCCTGAGATGTTAGGACAAGAAATACAAGTTGTATCTGATTATTTCATAAAACAATTCTTTTCTGTCTGAAACATTTAATATTTTACAAAATGGTGAACACAATTCCAATTCTACAACAACAACAACAAACTTTTATTTTGGCAAAAAAAAGTGAAATCCAAAGTTTTGCATGTACTAAGGGTATAAACTTTCCTGTAAAATCTCACGTTTCTGCAAACAGTACCCTACTTTTGTGAAGCTGAAAAGGTGGCACACATCACTAACAGTTATTTAGGAGGTCTTGCATCACATAGGTTAATAGGTTCATAGGTTCATACTAGGCTATCTGCCCTAAGGCATTTATAAGCCTAGCCAGAATGTGTTTGGCTTTCGCCACCCATTTTAAATTGATTTTGCTATGCCCTTTTTCGAGGTTAGTATGCTGTGCCTCTGTCTAACAGTGACACAGAAGTGATACCCAGGGTAAACCTACAATCTCCCATCCACTCATCAAGATTCCTCTTGAAGATAGTCAATGAGGGACTCTGCCTAACCGGGACTGGGATTTTATTCCAGAGTGAAGGGAGCCACTGGGTTATAAATCTGTCCCTCCAGCATGTCCTATTTATTTCAGTGCTGAGGTTCAAGTCTCTCGAGCGTGTAGCTCGATGGGATTTGGATTTTCTGAGGTGCAGCATGTCCATTAATTCCGGGTTGGACATGGCTTTATACGTCAGGCACAGATCGCCTCTGAACAGGTGGTATGCCACTAAGTAGAGCTGGAGTTTCTTTAACCGGGCAGCATATGGCATCTGTTTGAGCCCTTTGATCCTCTTGGTGAGGTACTTTTGGGGTCTTTCCAGTTGCTGCAGGTGTCTGGTAAGGTACATCCCAAAAGGGGCATTGTACTCAATTATGGGCCTGATGAGGGATGAGTAAAGAGGCACGATGACCTCCCCTGATCTAGATGTGAATCCCTTCATGATTAGGTGGGCTATATAAAATTTTTCTAACCACTTTGGCCATGTGGTTGTCAAATGAGAGATTGCTATCAACTTGGGTCCCCAGGTCCCTAATTACTTCTTCTGTACTTAATGGATTACCACCTATGTGGTAATTTGTGGGCACTTTGTTTTTACCAAAGGGGATGACTATATACTTTTTGGCATTTAGCTTGAGGCCATGGCTCTGGCACCAGTTGTCTGTTTCTATGAGGCCCTTTTGGAGGATGCTTGTGTCGGCTGGAGAGTCGATTATGGCACCCAATTTGCAGTCATCTGCGAACTTGGTCAGCCACAGTCTTTCCGTGTTGGCCTGTACCTCCGAGAAATATATACCGAACAAGAGAGGTCCCAGGACTGAGCCTTGTGGGACACCACTTGTAACTGGTTTGGAATCTGACATGGCTCCAGCAATTCTAACCATGTGGGTTCTGTCCTTGAGCCAGTTTGCAATCCATCTAGTGACATAGGGGTTTATATTTAAGCTGGTGAGCTTTTCTATAATGCCTGAGTGGGATATTGTATCGAAGGCTTTTGCGAGGTCCAGGTAGGCTGTGTGGACCACCTTCCTCTCGTCAATGGCCTTGGTGACTGTTTCAAAGAAATCAACCAGGTTTAAGAGGCAGGATCTGCCCTTAACAAAGCCGAACTGGGTAGGATCCAGTGTTTGTAGGTCCCCAATATCTTTATTTATGAGGTCCATGATGATCCTTTCCATAGCTTTGCAGACCAAGCTAGTCAGGCTTATGGGGCGATAGTTTCCAGGATCCGTTGAGGCACCGCCTTTATGGAGAGGGACCACTGTTGCTGTACGCCACTCTTTGGGCACATATCCTGTAGTAAGGCTGAGATTGAACAGTAGTTTTATGTTTGGGTTTAGCTCTTCTTGGAGTTCATGTAGGACGCAGCCCGGGACACCATCTGGTCCCATTGATGCTGTGTTTTTTGCTTTGGGGAGGGCGTCTCTTACCTGAGCATCTGAGATGTCAGGGGGGCAGCACTCTGCTGGGATAGATATTTGCCCTTTTGGTGGGGAGGGGGGGGAGAAGTTTGCGCTGAACCTGTCAGCTAGGATGTTGGCAATGTCTGCGGGTTCGGTGTATTTTTTGTCATTTTGGACTAATTCTGAGCATATCTGGGAATTACCACCCAGGTTCCTAACATAACTAAAGAAAGTCTTATGATTATCCTTAATGTCCTGTGCAATTGTTCTCTCGAAGCTGGCCTTAGACAATTTTATGTGTGCCCATAGTTTTTTGCTAATACTGATCAGTGATGCCTTCCCTTTTTGGGATTTTGCTCTATCATTTAGTAGCTTCCTCCTTCTATTGTATAGTTTGTTTATGACTGGGGTCCACCAGACAGGACGTCTGCCTTTGGAGGATTGGGTCTTGGTTTTATTTGGGATCGCAATATTCATACATAAGATAATACCCTGATCCCTGCAACTTTTACCCTTCACCTTCTGTAAAATGCTACAATTAGTCACGCCCAGCTCTCAATTCATTTCTGTTCTAAACTGTAGTACCTGAATCAAACATGTAATTATGCATAAACAATGTAATTAAAATGCAAAGAGTCATAAATATAACACACTGTGAGGTTGGGGCCTGATACACAAATGTAAGGATGTTTGAAACAAAAGTATTCCTGCAGAAAAGGTAATATATATATATATATATATATATATATATATATATATATATATATATATATACACACACACACACACACACACACATATATATATATATATATATATATATATATATATATACACTTTTTAAAGGGTTGGAATAGAATGAATATTAGATGAGCATTGTTCAGAATTTACTACAGGCAAATTAACTACACTCACATTTTCTAGTAATGTGGAAGGAGTGAGGGTGGGGGCTGTAATGCAAAGCTTATTTAAACCAAGTTCACCTGTAGTGCCAATTCCTGAAAATCACTTAGATTAGAATTATCGCTTGCTTATCTGCAAGAAACATAAAACGTGTTTCAAAGTTCTTCTCAGTGTTAGTCAAGAATCAGAGCTGCCCTGATAAATTCAAACTGAGCCTAAGGTTGACTGTGCATCACTTATTTATTTTTCTAGTTGCTATTATATGCTGTCCTGACCCACGGTGTGTATGCTTCACTAGCAGGTAAATTTTAACAAATATTCTGGCTCTGTAACTACAAATTACTAGATTTTTGAAGACAGTCAAGGGAAAACAATCTGTTTAATTTAGATATTGAAAGAGAGGAAAACTATAATAAACTGCTGCAGACATAGCTGCACTGTTTGCTTGCTGGTGTTTTGTAGTGTTTGCATTTGGGGATTGAGTTTATTAAAAATTTAAGCTACACAGATGTTTTTCCTCTTAAACAATATTGATTTTTAAACTGCTTTGACTCTGAAAAAGATTACTGTGGTCATAGTCTCATTACTGTTTACTGGCGTTCTGAAATGTTAGGACTGTGGGCCGTAGTATAGTCAGAGTTTAAGCTGCATAGACCTTAACTTAAAAAGATAGTAATTTCAAACTGGTATGAAAGTAAGAAAGATACTGGCATCCAATTACTGTGGACTTGGTCATATTGTCTGCTTATTAGTGATATGTAATGTTTGCAATGGTGATTTTAAACTGCATTTAGTGTACAAAAGATACTTGCATCTTTAAGGATTAAACCATCTGACTCAATAGCAAAGAATAGAAAATGCATAGATCTAAGGCTGTACCTTCTGCTTCTTTAAAGGAATGTGAATATAGAATATAGGAAATAACTGTATAATGTGTGCTATTTTCCATTGGAAATAACCATTTTCTTGATATCTCTTTCTTAATGTTCTTATTGCTTTCAACGTTTTTATTTCAGTCACCCCTAAATCACTTAAGCTATCCTGAAACACATTAATTGTGACCACATACTCCAAACAAGTGTCCAGGACCTCACAGAAACTCGTGCAAGAAAAAGAACCACCTGAAAATAGTGGAGGTCAGCTGTTAATGAACTTTAAATTAAACTAAGTTAGAGAAACCACTAAAAGGCTTAAAGTGTATATAGTGAGCACATTGCCTGGCTTGGCACTCAAAAACGTTTTCCTGGCCACTACCTAACCTAATAAACCTACATTTAGCCATAAATACATTTGGCACATAGAAAATAGCACACTTGTGTAATCTAACTGCTGTAAAATGGATATAGTAACTGGATATACTCAAATAAACCCTGGCTAAGAAGCAATTACTCTGTAACTGTTGTTATTAAAAGGTTGTAATCACCAGCAAGTGACATAATCCTTATATTTTTAAATAAATTTCTTCTGAATTGGAAAACAAGTTAAAATGAGATAAAATGAATCTGGATAGCTAATAATTTTTCTTTTAAAATCAACCTGGATAGCTAAGAATTTTTCTCTTATTGCATGCCATTGTCCGGCTCTCTAATTTGAACCTTACACGTACCTGTAGCTGCTCCCACCCCAACTTCCTGAGTGAGTTTACTTTAACTCCTGGATAAAGGACTCCATTTTGAAAAGTTCCTCCATGCTGTCCTGACTCACGGTGTGTGTGATTCACTAGCAGTAACTTTTAACATGGTCTATGACATTTCATCGAATGGCTATTCATCGAACACGTATTTATTGAAGCCGCTTTTCAGCAAATGGTGGATTTTAACTAGCGCACATAAGCAGTTGGCTAACAGAGTGACTGGGAAAAAAAATAAAATTTAAAAGCTGCCAACGTGGGGGGCTATGCCCCCACACCCCAATATGGGCCCCTGACTAAATATACCAGCTCTAAGATCGCACTACAGTGGGGAAAAGGACAAAATTCCAGACGGTGGCCAACTGCTGTTTTGCTCTAGTTAAAATCTTCCATTCACTCAAGTGGCTTCAATAAAAAGGTATCTGATGAATGCTTATTCAGTGAATAGTCATTCGACGATATGTCATAGACCCCTTTTAACAAATATTCTGGCTCCATAACCACAAAATACCAGATTTTTGAAGACTGTCAAGGGAAAACAATGTTTGTTTACTTTAGATATTGAAATAGAGGTAAACTAATAAATTACTATAGACATAGATTATACCTCCCAACTGCACCGAATTACTCGTTTTTTACCGAGTTTTGGGGTTCAAATGAAGGGGTGCCACGATTCCCGAGTGGCATCCCTTCATTTCCGATTTTTTCTTTGCATTTTTAATGTTTTTTTAATTTTCGCGCTGACGGGGCTGACGTCATCACATGCACAATGACATCAGCTCTGTCAGGGTTACCAGCCTATCAGAATTGAGCTCCTTGGAGCGTTATACATGCAGAGCTCAAATGCAAGTAGGCGGGAATGGCCGATTTGCAAATGTGAGCGGGATATAGTACTTATGGCACCTAGAATGGAATGGAGAGTATTATGTCAGGGAGCAGCAGAAATGAATGGATTTTTATGCCGTGGTACTGATGGAGCGAATGGACAGCAGCAGAAGTTACTGAATGTCGACTCGGGCCAGGGCCGGAACGAATAGATGGATTGGCAGCAGCAGCACTGAACTTTGTGTGGTGGAATTTGGAAAGCAGCACATAGGTAAGTGTGTGTGTGTGTGTGTGTGTGTAGAGCTTTATGTGAGTGGAGCTGAAAGGAAGGACTGTCTGAGGCGAGGCCTGGGCTGCTGTTCAGAACTTCAGATGCAGAGTTTTATGCGAGCGGATTGCTTCAGGTAGGAAATGTGTGTTTGTGTGTGTGCAGGGTTTTATGCGAGCGGGGTACTTCAGTTAGGAAGTGTGTGTTTGTGTGTGTGCAGAGTTTTATGCAAGTGGGGTACTTCAGTTAGGAAGTGTGTGTTTGTGTGTGTGCAGAGTTTTATGCAAGCGGGGTACTTCAGTTAGGAAATGTGTCTTTGTGTGTGTGCAGAGTTTTATGCGAGCAGGGTACTGTGTGTGTTTGTGCGCAGAGTTTTAAGCGAGCGGGGTACTTCAATTAGGAAGTGGTGTGTTTGTGTGTGTGCAGAGTTTTATGCGAGCGGGGTACTGTGTGTGTGTGCAGAGTTTTATGCGAGCGGGGTATTTCAGTTAGGAAGTGTGTGTGTGTGTGTGTGTGTGTGTGTGTGTGTGTGTGTGTGTGTGTAGAGTTTTATGCGAGCGGGCCCACCGTAGGGTCAGAACATTGGTAGAGGGGATCCCAGTCTATGTGTGGTACTCCTGACATATTTATTGTGCTAGTCATGTATAGAGGGACTTTTGGTGCCCCAAATGTCCATATTGAAGTACTAGGATTGTGATCACTCACGCAGTTGGGCAATGTATTAAGAGAATTTTGTTTGTCTCGTATATTATTGGAGCTAATTCTAGTCAGTGGGTCATGCCTTCAGAAATCAACTGTGATAAGTTCAGTGAACATGTTTTTCTGTATAACTCACATTTTAACATTCCTTTCTAGTTCATATTTTGGTCTCCCATTAACAATTATCTTCCTATGTTTAGTTAACATTGTTAATCTAGAGAGTACAGATTCAAGCAGGACAAGTGAGGATAGGGGAGGAACATACACAACTGCAGTATTTTGGTGTGGCCATTCAATGAAATTTGTATTAAAGTCCTGTTATTGTCTGAATCTGAGATGGAGCTTTTTGCATCAGTCAATTTTGATAAAATGCCTGAAACATTATTTATAAGTAGCATGACCCCCATTGTCTGTTATCAGGTCTATTGCATGTAAAAGGTGTGTTGAGTAATGAACTGGGTGTGTTGAAATCATTCCTTAACCATGTTTCAGTAATTCTTGTGAGGTCTGAGTAATGCAGTTTAGCCAATAATTCAAACTGTGTCCATTTTTGTTAAGGCTGCAAGCATTCATAAATACCATAGACAGGTTTCTATAAGTTCTAGTATAGGAAATAGTAGACATGAATCCCCAAAACTTAGCTCAGTATCATCAACTTGAAAAAACAATGTTAGTAAAGGTATTAGTTTTACTGCTTTGATGAAACAGTGTGCTGCAGACAATTAAGAGCAGTTTGATAAAATGCAAGTATGAAATCTGTGTGAGAGAGATGTGGTGTAAATATATAGTGAATTCCACCACAGTAGCAACTTTGTGTTATATGTCCTGGTTACAGAACTGCTGCTGGAGTTAGAAAATGCATTTAGATAGAATCTTGAACATGAGGGATCCCGGGGTACTGTGTGTGTGTGTGTGTGTGTGTGTGTGTGTGTGTGTGTGTGTGTGTGTGTGTGTGTGTGTGTGTGTGCAGAGTTTTATGCGAGCGGGGTACTTCAGTTAGGAAGTGTGTGTGTGCAGAGTTTTATGCGAGCGGGTGCTTCAGTTAGGAAATGTGTGTGTGTGTGTGACTGGAAGTAGACTTAAATGATGGAAATGTTCTGAGTTGGGCAGTTTTGTCATTACTGGTTCATGCATTTTGTTTCATTGCCTACTGGAAAAATGTTCAAACGATAAATTTAAAATGAGTTCTTCTAACTTAAGTCTAAGTATGCTGTATTATACAAGGAATATAATTGAATAACGTCAGGAAGGTGTATCAAAGAACGCATGTACGTTTCTTGTTTTGTGTACAAGGTGCCAATGATTTGAAAACAGCCCAAAGGTAATCTTTATCCACCACTGGCCAGATGCATTTTCTTTGAATGTGGTGTGGGTTTCAATGCTGTTTCAATGAATGTGAGTTTCAAGGGCAGAGATGTTTTAATGTCAAGCCTATTTTCATTGTGAGACAGCATTGCTTTTACCAGATCATGATGTCTATTAGTGTTTCTGCATTATTGTGCTGCATTCAAAATAAAATCCAGATAATCATTGTAGAAGTAAAGCAGTATGCATACATTAGTGTTTTTGGTAAATGGGGCGAAATAGCCGAGTAATGGGACATTGGAATGGCTGCAGGGGGACTCTGGTGCCATATTTTGGTTGTCTGTTCTTCATTTTGCGTTTGAAAGTTGGCATCCCACAATTCCACTGGAGTGGGTGGGGTTTCATAATTATGTATGCAAATTAGATGTTAATCAGTGTACAGATTTGTACCTATTTTTCATGGGCCTTGTCCAGATTTTTGATGTTTCCAGGTTGAGAGGTATGACATAGATTCATTGTTTGTTTACTGGCATTTTGTAATGGTTGCATTTAGGTTCTGGGTTGAGTAAGAATTTATGCTGCACAGATGTTTTTTCTGTAAAACAATATTGATTTTTAAACTGCTTTGACTGTAAAAAAAAGATTACTGTGGTCATAGTCGCACTATTGTTTACTGGTGTTCTGAAATGTTAGCATTGTGGGATGTAGAATAGTCAGAGTTTAAGCTGCATAGAGCTTAACTTAAAAAGGTAGTAATTTCAACCTGGTTTGAATGTAAGAAAGATACTGGCATCCAATTACTGTGACTTGGTTACATTGTCTGTTTACTACTAATATGTAATATTTAGGTTCATAGGTAGGTACTAAGCTATTTGCCCGAAGGCATTTATAAACCCAGCCAGAAAGTTTTGGCTTTCGCCATCCCCTCATATCAGTTCCCTGTGCCTCTGTCCAGTGCAGCCATTGAAGTGATCCCCGGGGTAAACTTTCTGTTTCCCATCCACTTGTCAAGGTTTCTCTTGAAGAGGGTTAGCGAGGAGTTCTGCCTAATGTAGATTGGAATCTTGCTCCAAATCATGGGATGTCTCTGGGACAGGAATCTATCCATCCAGCATGTCCTATTCATTGTTGTGGTGAGGTTTAGATCCCTAGAGCATGTGGCTTGAGGGGATATGGTTTTCTTTAGGTGGAGCATGTCCATCAATTCTGGGGTGGACATAGCCTTGTATGTCAGGCAGAGATCACTTCTGAGTAGACAGTATGCTACCGAGTACAGCTGGAGTTTCTTCAGTCGAGCTACATAGGGCATCTGTTTAAGGCCAGTGATCCTCTTGGTGAGGTACTTCTGTGGTCTTTCCCGCTGTTGTAGGTGTCTTGTAAGGTACATCCCAAATGGGGCATAATTTGCATTATGGAACTTACTTTAGAAAGATTGTAAACTTCATAGACTTTACTTTTTTATTAAAAAAAATGATAATGATTTTAAACTGCATTGAGTGTAGAAAAGATACTTGCATCTTTAAGGATTAATGTGTTTTAAACTGCATTGAGTGTAAAAAAGATACTTGCATCTTTAAGGATTAAACTGTCTGACTCAACATAAAGATTAGAAATGGCATAGATCTAAGGCTGTACCTTCTGCTTCTTTAAAGGAATGTAAATATACTGGAAATAACCATTCTCTTGATATCTCTCTAATGATGTTATTGTGTTCAATATTTTTATTTCAGTCACCCCTGAATCACTTGTTATCCTGAAACACATTAATTGTGACCACATGCTCCAAACAAGCTTCTGGGACTTCACAGAAACTCGGGCAAGAAGGAGAACCACCTGGAAATAGTGTAGGTCAGCTGTTAATGAACTTTAAATTAAACTAAGCTAGAGAAACCACTAAAAGGCTTAAAGTGTAGCGAGTGAGCACACTGCCTGGGTCGGCAGCTCAAAAAAGTTTTCCTGGCCACTACCTAACCTAATAAACCTACATTTCGCCATAAAAACATTTGGCACATAGAAAATAGCACACTCGTGTAATCTAACTGCTGAAAAATGGATATAGTAACTAAATATATTCAAATAAACCCTGGCTAAGAAGCCATTACTCTTTAACTGTTGTTATTAAAAGGCTCTAATCACCAGCAAGTGACATAATCCTTACATTTTAAATAAAGTTCTTCTGAATTGGAAAACAAGTTTAAATTAGTTAAAATAAACCTGGATAGCTAATATTTTTTCTTTTAGTCGATGCCACAGTCTGGCTCTCTGATTTGAACCTTACAGGTACCTATAGTTACCACCCCCAACTTCCTGAGCGAGTTTACTTTCCTGGATAAAGGACGTCATTTTGAAAAGTTTCTCCATGCTATTCTAACCCATGGTGTGTGTGCTTCGTTAGCAGGTAAGTTTTAACAGGGTCTATGACATTTCATCGAATGGCTATTCAGGAAATAGACATTCATTGAACACGTATTTATCGAAGCCACTTTTCAGTGAATGGCGGATTTTAACTAGGGCACACAAGCAGTTGGCTAACAGAGTGACTGAAAAAAAAAAATAAAAGCTGCCAAGGTGGGGAGCTATGCTTCCAACACCCCCCCAATATGGGGCCCTAACTAAATATACCAACTCTGAGATCGCACTGCTGTGGGGAAAAGGACAAATTCCAGATGGTGGACAACTGCTGGTTTGCCCTATTTAAAATCCACCATTTGCTCAAGAATGGCTTCAATAAAAAGGTATTCGATGAATGGTTATTCACGGAATAGCCATTTGACGATATGTCATAGACCTCTTTTAACAAATATTCTGGCTCTGGCTCTGTAACTACAAAATACTGGATTTTTGAAGACCATCAAAGGAAAACAATCTTTGTTTACTTTAGATATTGAAATATAGGTAAACTAATAAATTACTATAGACATAGTTGCACTGTTTGTTTACTGGCATTTGGTAATGGTTGCATTTAGGCTCTGAGCTGAGTAAGAATTTAAGCTGCACAGATATTTTTCTCTAAAACAGTATTGATTTTTAAACTGCTTTGACTGTAAAAAAAGATTATTCTGGTCATAGTTGCACTATTGTTTACTGGCGTTCTAAAATATTAGCATTGTGGGATGTAGTATAGTCGGAGTTTAACATGCATAGACCTTAACTTTAAAAGATAATAATTTCAAACTGGTTTGAATGTAAGAAAGATAGTGGCATCCAATTACTGTGGACTTGGTTGCATTGTCTGTTTACTAGTGATATGTAATGCTTGCAATGGTGATTTTAATGGTAGTTAGTTTAGAAAGATTGTAAACTGCATAGACTTTACTTTTTATTAAAAAAATGATAGTGATTTTAAACTGCATTGAGTGTAAAAAAAGATACTTGCATCTTTAAGGATGAATCTGTTTTAAACTGCATTGAGTGTAAAAAAGATACTTGCATCTTTAAGGATTAAACTGCCTGAGTTAGCATAGCAAAGATTAGAAATGGCATAGATGTAAGGCTGTACCTTCTGCTTCTTTAAAGGAATGTGAATATAGAATATAGACAAGAACTTTATAATATGTGCGAGATACTGGAAATAACCATTCTCTTGATATCTCTCTAATGCTGTTATTGCTTTCAACATTTTATTTTAGTCATCTCTGAATCATGTAAGCTATCCTGTATCACATTAACTGCAACCACATACTCCAAATAAGCATCCAAGACCTCACAGAAACTCAGACAAGAAGGATAACCACGTGAAAATAGTGTAGGTCAGCTGTTAATGAACTTTAAATTAAACTAAGGTAGAGAAACCACTAAAAGGCTTAAAGTGTATCTAGTGAGGACATTGCCTGGGTCGCCAGCTCAAAAAAGTTTTCCTGGCCACTACCTAGCCTAATAAACCTACATTTAGCTATAAATACATGTGGCGCATAGAAAATAGCACACCAGTATAATCCAACTGCTGAAAAATAGATACAGTAATTAAGTATACTCAAATAAACCCTGGCTAAGCAGAAATTACTTTGTAACTGTTGTTATTAAAAGGCTCTAATCACCAACAAGTGACATAATCCTTACTTTTTAAATAAAGTGTTTCTGAATTGCAAAAAGAGTTTAACTGAGTTAAAACAAACCTGGATAGCTGATAATGTTTCTTTTAGTGCATGGCATGGTCTGGTTCTACCTGCTCTGTTTACTCTCACTGCACTCACGCTCACTCCACTTCCCTACCCTACCCTACCCAATTTCCCACCCCCAATATGCCTAAATTTATTTTAAACTAGCCACTCCCACAATCCCTATTACCCAACCAAACTAACAAACTAAATAACATTACTTATAAATCGTGCTAACTTCCCATCTATGACAAGATAGCAATACATATAATTAGTATTACTTTCCCAACTATTAAATTACAGCAATACAGTTACAAAAATCATTACTATCACTAACATTTAAATAAATCAACATGGTACCCATCCGTGTTACTGCAATAATAGTCCTAACAATAACAACACTCATACCACATTAGTCTTAATATGTCAACAACCTCCTATAATACTCCATTCCTCTATCCACTACAGATGAAACCTTTAAATATTAAAATATCACCCTCAATCTACAAAATTACTTATATTGATCAGATTACCTTCACTATAATACCACAGCAAAAGAGTCCCAATATCTCACAGAAATATAAGACAATCATAGTAAAACTCCTCAAGACCATATCACACATCCCCTCACAGTTAACCCTTAGCAGAGATATCCATCCAAACCCTGGCCCCAACACCAACCCATTCCAACAAATACCCCAAGATGGCAGCCATAGTTTAATAAACCTCTCTCAGAATCTGACCTCCTATTATTAAATTTGAATATTAGAAGTATCATTACCAAAACCCAAGAACTTCACTCCAGTCTCATCCACTGCTCTCCTGACATTGCTCTGATTATTGAAGCTTGCTTAAAATAAGAAATTAGTGATAATGAAATTCTACCTCCAGGTTACAGTATGTACAGGGTAGATAGAAAGGGCCAAAAAGGAGGGGGAATAGCCTTCTATTTAAAAGTAACCTTATTCTAGAGTTCCTACAACAAAATACTCCTGAGTTTGATAATGCAGAATTAATCTTTGCAAAACTTAAGATCAACCCCAAAAATATTTAAACACAGTTGAAACCTATATACCTCCAGGTAACAACACCGCCACCCTAGAACACATCCTCTATTGGTCCTCAAACTGTCTTCTCCAGGAAACAATTATTATGGTGACTTCAACATAGATTGGAACACTTGTAACTCACAAAGCCTTTCAAATCGTATAAACCTCCGTGTCTTCACCCAAATCATAAAAAGTCCCCACTAGAATTGATAAATCATCAAACAGGCAATCCATCCATGGTTGTCTATTAACAAACATACCTTCTCTGTCTTTACAAACTAGGTGTCTTCCAGACAGTCTTGGTGATCATCTTACAACTTTTTTTTACTTAGGCAGTGAATAAATCCAGCAAATCTCACTAGCTATCATGAAATTAGGAAATAAAAAGCTTTACCACTCAAAGTTTCATATCCACCCTTAAACTCTGCAATTGGATACCACTGAAACATCTCCCCCTAGAGGAAGCTATAGAATACTTCAACTTAAATTTCTTGGACATTCTAAATTGACTAGCTCCTCCAAGAACAATAAGAATAAAAGCCAACTGTGCTCCATGTTTAACAAAAGAAACCAGATCTCAATTAAGAGAGAGAGAGAGAGAGAGAGACAGAGAGATGAAGCTTGGAATCTGTGGCAAAAAAATCAAAGCACAAGTAACTAAGCAGGCATATCAAGAGCTTAGAAATAAAGCTAAAAAACAAATCAAGCAGGACAAGATTAATCACTACCAATATAGTCAAATTAAACATTAAAACAACCCTCAGAAATTTTAGTCCGCTATCAATAAAATCCTACAATCTGGAAACACAAGTCCTGCAGCCCCTACAACCACTAACAACTCAGGTTCTACAGCTATCCAGTTTAATCAGTACTTTACAGAGTCCATACTAACCCTCACAAATAACTGTTCCACCACCTCTACAGAAACTCCCACAGCAAGTCCAGTTAGCAGCACCTTTAATTTCCAACCTGTATAAACAGACACTATAACAAACTACTGAAAAACTCAAACCAACAATCCTAGCAGCTGATAACCTACCAGCTGAATATCTCAGATTGGTTGCTGATGCCATTGCCTACCCAGTATCCTTCTTAATAAACTGATCCATCTCCGAAGAAAAGGTACCAGCAATTTAGAAAATCCTGCACATCATTCCACTGCACAAAGGGAGAAAGTCATTATAACTGTCCAATTACAGGGCAACAGCTATTTTGTCACCTTTGTCTAAAGTTCTAGAAAGATGCATCCACTCACAAATTATACAGTATCTCTTTGATAACAGGCTACTATCCAAAACACAGCATGGATTTTGGCCGTACCACACAGTACTAGTTCCTCCCTAATGAGTTTCACAACCATCATTAATCAATGTAGGAATAATGGTAAAATAGTATCTTTCATCTTTCTAGAGCTATCAAAAGCATTCAATACCATCTCGCATAACAAACTTATAGAAGTACTCTTAGAACTAAACTTTAGTCAATTCACACTTACTTGGTTCAAAAACTACTTAACAGGATGCAAGCAAGCTATACAATGGCAACAAAGTATATCTCCTCTACTGCCCATTACACTACGTGTACCACAAGGTTCCATTCTAGGTCCCCTCCGTTTCACACTTTTCACTAACAATTTACACACTGCTACCCTGCATGCCTCCCTAATCCAATATGCAGATGATGCTACATTAATATGGTCTGCATCATCACTCCAACAACTACAACTACTAATGCAGCAGTCCTTCTCTGCAGTTGAAATGTGGCTTTCTGAAGATCAACTTATTCTAAATCCCAATAAGACCAAACACATAATATTCCAACTTAATAGAGCTATAGATCCCCTTTCTCCATTTAAGATCACATCTGCAAACAATACCACCATCTCTCCCAGCTCTTAACTTACTTTGGCCCATGTACTTCTTAATCAACTTGAAAGAAACCCTGCTCTGCAAACCCTTTTATTCCTCTCCACTAGTACATGGTCTTTACGCTGAAATAATAAATCCTTCTTAAAAGTTACCAAATCCAGTAATGCCACTGGATATTCCCTCTATTCAACATGCATAGCCAAAATCTGGAACTAACTGCCAACAGATATATGAACAACTACAAATGCTCTACAGTTTAAAAAAAGACTTTCCCATTTATTGAATACAAAGCTATGCTTATGCACCAATCCTGGATAAAGAATAGGTGTAAAATCTTGCCATAATATGAATAGAAAGACATCTTAAGAGTTCCTTCCTGCAACCCCCCCCCCCCACACACACACACACACACACTATCTAACTCCTCTATTCCTTGCAGGAAGCAGGCAGTTTTACATGACATTTTTCATCATACATTTCATAATTATTATGAATTATTACTAATAGCTTTTGTTCAGTAGTACATTGACAGTATAAATATTGATGCATTTCATTATACTGTGCTTTTGTGGTTCCAGTTTCAAGGCTGGTCATTTGCCACACATTCTTGCCTTTTTGTTGCACATCATGGCGCACACTTTTCTTTATTTCAGTGTGTTGGCGTAGTAGACAGTATTCCTGCTTCATATCTCTTGATGTGTGGTACTTCTTTGCGAACCTGACGTTCTTCTTGTATATGCATAGGATTTTGCTGGTTGCTTCATTTTCTTCCCACAACCCAAAGATGTGCTGTGAGATGTACTGAAAATTACCTGAGGTGACTTTAGATATGCATGTGTGCTAAGATGCTTTCTCTTCAGTGTCGGTGTAGTCTCCCTGTATTCATGTGGGTCTCTCCCCTCAATCCCTGCAGCTGAAACCTGCTCCTCTCCTCATTCACTGTGTTTACCAGACCCACCTTAACTACCCCCAGGCACAACCTGACCACCATTCAGGGTCAGTGAGGAGCTCAAGGATGTCGTTGTTGCATCATATTGCTATATTGCTGCATTTTATTGCTGTATATATTCTATCTCCCACTACCTCCCCATGACAGTTTTTGCAAGCTCTGTGTCAGCAGGTGCATGTGTGCTTCTGCACATGAGCACAATCTGACTATGCAGTGTGTATCTAAAATGTTAACTTGTGAAAGTGTGTGTGTGCATGTCTGTGTTTGATATGGAAGATGTCTTGGTAATTTGCTTTGTGGTGGCTACACATAAGATTGCTTCAGCAGCCAGATGCAGTGGATACATGTGTGTGAGTGTGTGTGTGAGTGTGCGTATTGTGTGTGATGGACTAATGTCCCATATACGATTGTTTTGTTTACTTGGTATGTTGCTTTCTGGGATATGTTTGTGCTTCCCTGTGACTCATAGGATAAAGAAGCTATTGGAGAATGAATAAATGAAAAGGTTGAGTGGTATGTATACATTTATATATATATATATATATATATATATATATATATATATATATATATATCTATATATATATATATATATATATATATATATATATATATATATATACTTTAAATGTATAACTCGTTAGGATGTTTCTTCACTGCTAGAAAACATCCTTTCAGACTCCCTATCCCCCCATTCTCTGACAACCTAAGTCCATGCTTTATTTACCACTGCAAGCACACCCATCCACATTTGTAGCCTCTGTCTATCAAACAATATAATGCCTCTTATGTGGAAAACCTGCACTTGTCAAACCCCTGCCAAAAACAGCAACAGCCTGAAAACATCTCCTATTTTCATCCAATTTTCATTCTTCACAACCTAGGTAAAATCTTTGAAAAAATGTATACACACAGCTATGTAATTATATCCAGTAATACCATCTACTGTCCTTCAAATATAGAACTGTAACTAGGGCAGGGTATAGGTGGTGACTGCCCTGGTACAGGCTGTTAGGGAGCATGATCAGCAGGCTTTCATGATGTCAGAGTGTAATACTATTATTCTTTTATGAAGCTAGTTGATATTATGGCTTAAATGAATACTGATACTGTATTTGCAGTTATGGCTGAAGTTTTCAGTGTATGGTGATATAACTGCTTTAACTATAGCAAGCTTCTTCTACATTTGTAGCAATCTGTTTGTTAGAATTTATAGCAGGACAGCTTTTTTTTTCTCTTTTCCTCAACTTTGAGTTGAGGGAGGTGACAGTCTGGTGAACCGCATAGGATGCCAGGTGAACTAGTACTTGTTCTGCTCAAAACCATGGTTTATGGCCAGGAAGTAGCAGTATGACAGCATTCTGGACTCCAACAGATGATATACTGCTAAACCTAGATAAGGAGACCCTTGCAGGTGCACTCTTTGTAGACCTTGCAAGACCCTAGACCTTATTGCCCGCACTCTTCTCCTTGATGAACTCACTGAACCCGCTGTCAATTCATACTTCCTCTTATACAGGTTCTTTAAAATGATTATCCCTGTCCTTTATGCTGATGACATGACGATCTATAGATTCTCTTCCACCATTACCCAGATTCAGTCACAGATTCAATCAGACCTACATTCACTCCACAGAAGGCTTATACAACCCAAATTAGTACTTAACCCATCTAAACCCTTGTTGTTCGGGATCCTCACAAAATTCTCACTTACAGCACAAATTATAGAGATCATGGACTTAAAAAACATCATCATTAAAACAACCTCCTATTTCAAGTATTTCAGAATATGGCTTGACCAAATCCTTAACCTCCATCTGTGCATTGTAAAAACAGGAACAAAATTAACTTGTTCTTGTTCTGGAGAAGTCACATCTCTCCATACCTTAGTTCTCCTAGCCAGGGGCGGCTCGTGCTATAGGACTGCAGGACTGCATCCCTCCCACCTAGAAACACAAAGAAAACAAACCGTGAAACAAAAAAAATTAAGAAAACAAACACTTTTATTTTTTCATGAGTCCCGGAACTCCGCGCATGCGCAGATGCACTCAGACTTCCCCGCAGATGCCCAGGAATCTGTGCGAACTCAGACTGCCTGAGTCAGCAGTCCGGATACAGGGAAGGCATTTCTGCCCCGCATATGCCCAGGAATCTGTGCGGTGATGACTGCACAGAACAGAGGAGCTCCAAACTGCTTCATCAGCATGCAGGACCAATCAGGAGAGAGGTGAGGTGAGCTGTATGCTCTCACGAGGGATTATGCGGGCTTGCGACTTGGGTTTCGAGCGGGCTACTTGCTGCTGCTTCATGGAGTCAGGTCTGGACACATTTAAACAGGTAGGTGGCTGGGACTTGAATTGTACTGCTGCTTGGACAGACACATTTAAACAAGTGTGTGTGTGTGAAATGCCCCAGTTGCTATATACTGGTGGCTAGAGCCAACTCATGGTAGTGTGGTAGGGAATACCTCAGGCTTGAACCCTGTACCTTGTATGCAAGTGTTCAGGGCCTGAATTCCTTACCCACCACCATTTGTAAAAAATTTGCAGATTTTTGCCCCATATTTGATCTGTTCTATTCCTCATAATATCTGTGGTTTCTAAATGTTTAAATGCTTGATATTTGATGGTGCAGTGGTAGCATTGTTGTCTCACAGCTGCAGGTTCTCAGGTTTGATTCTTAGCTGGGGTGCCTCCTCTGTGGGGTCTGCATCTTCTTCCTGTGTTTGTGTGGGTTTGCTTTTCTGTCCTCCCATGTTACAAAGACATGTCTGCATTATTTCTTCCTGGGCCTCTGCTGAAAATTGTTTTTTTGTTCCAAGTCAGACTGTCCTGGTTAACAAATGTTAAATAAAATTGACAGGCATTTGAATTTCAGACTTCAGGTTTCTGAATGTTTAATTCCTTACATATTTGATGGTGCAGTGGTAGCATTGTTGTCTCACAGCTGTAGGTTTTCTGGTTTGATTCTTGGCTGGGGTGCCTTCTGTGTGGAGTTTGCATCTCTTCCTTGTGTTTGTGTGGATTTGCGCTGGTGTCCTGCCATTTTACAAAGACGTGTCTGCAGTATTTCTCTCTGGGCATGTGCTGAAAATTGTTTTTGTTCTGTCAGAAGTAAAAGTGACAGGCATTTGAATTTCAGATTTCATATTCTTCAGAAAATACATAGTAACACAACCTTTTATTCTAACAATTTTCTAAGTTTATAAGATGAATATTTGAAATGTGTCCCTATTTTTGGGATTGTATTCCCCCATTATTGGCTTCATCCAGGTTTTTTGTGCTAAGGTTGACAGCTATGGCAAGAACTGAATTCACTGAATATGTTTGAGGGCTGTATTCCCACATTACTGGGTTTGTCCAGGTGTTTTGTGCTAAGAGGTTGACAGTTATGGTGAGAACTGAATTCACTAAATGATAGTCATTTAGGTTTCAGTCTTCCTCTCTTTCACAAAGCAGCTGATTTGGCATAGTGGTATGTTGCTCTGACTGTTTTGCACAGGGACCTTGGCAGTAAAATGTATGGTGGTAACACAGCATTTTATTCTAGCAACTTTCCAAGATTATACAAGCAATGTTTAATGTGTCCCTGTTTTTTGGGCTTTTGACCCCCCCCCCGATACATTTTGGCTTGTTCCAGATTTCTTGTGCTGCGAAGTTGAGATGCAGTTGAGTATTGAGTAGATTTTACAAGGAACTGAGAGCTGCAGGGGAAGAGACGTTTAGTGCTGCTTACGTTAAATCTGCTTGCATTGTTAATAGCACAACAGGTTGTGTACTTGCTTTTGATGCAGAAGGCTGTGGGTTCTACTCCCACAAGGGGTGGATGCTGCCATACTGAGAATGTCTTCCTTGGCGAAGATACTAACTATGAGCCTGTTATCAGTTTGCCATCCATTTCCTATTGCAATATTACTAGCTTGTCATTTTTTTTATGTAATATAGGCAATTTATTCCTCAGGGGCAACAGACACTTTATTTTTCAATGAAACCATGACATATAAAGGTGTTTGCTAGCAGCAACCTCTTCATTAGTTACAGATTTCTTTAATGTGGAATTATTTAGATGACTTTTACTTCTTCAGAGATTGTGCATATTTACTGATAATGGTGGACTGTAGAATTGTGCATATTTACTGATAATGGTGGACTGCAGAAGTCTGAGTAGACTTTTATGATGGAAATGTTTTGAACTGGGCAGTTTTGCCATTATGGGTGCATGCGTTTTGTTTCATTGTTTAATAAATTTAAAATTCCCTCTAACAACTGTACTGTATTGTACAATGAATATAATTTAGTACAATCAGGAAGGTGTATCAAAGAGCACATGTATGTTTCATATGCAAGGCGCCTATGATTTGAAAACTGCCCAGAATTAATCTTTATCTGCCACTGGCAAAATGCATTTTCTTTGAATGTGGGTTTCAATGCTGTTTCAATGAATGTGAGTTTCAAGGGCAGAGAAGTTTTAATGCTAAGTCTGTTTTCATTGTGAGACTGCATTGCTTTGTTTAGCAGATGTCTTAGTGTTTGTGCTGTAAAATGCAAAATAAAACTTTCACATGAAGTCCAAATCATCATAGAAGTAAAGCAGTATGCACATTAATGTTTATGGTAAATGGAGTGAAATAGCCAAGTAATGGATCATTGGAATGGCTGCAGGGGGGAGGCTCCATTCGACCATGATTTTGTGAGGGGGAAGGGCAGCAAACTCAGACAGTCCTAGCCGAACTATACCTCACAACTGTCCAGATTTTCAAAGAATGAATAGATTTTTGCTTCTTATTTTTGGTTTGTTCCTCATAAAATGTATGGTTTTCTGGCAAATCATTTAGGAATTAAGTCACTAAATAATGACACACTGAGTTTCAGACTTCATAACCTTCAGAAAAATGCATGCTAAAGTAAGACCTGTTATTCTATCAACTGTCTCAGTTTATACAAGAGCAATTTTTAGTACTGTTTATATGTCCCCCCCCAATATATTTGACCTTGTTCAGATTTATTGCATTAACAGGTTGAGAGGTACATGCAAATACATTGCTTTATAGAATTAGGCATAGCCAAACCTCTCAACTGTCCCCAATTTTGGCTCAAAATGTTGCTCTTCCCCCTAATAATCCCTCCACAAAATAGCAATTTTGGAAGAAAGCATGGAGGGTTTACAATTAAGAAATAACTGTAATAATCAGAGTTATAGATTACTTTTATTTCAGAAATGCATGTAGATTCTTTTATTTTGTCAGCTGCTCAAGTTAGCAGTACTAATATTAAAGTGTCCCTTCTTTGACAGGTTCCCAGCTGTATTGTGTGGCTACTTTATATTTTTGCATCACATTTTTGGTCAATTTTTCATAAAATTGTGTTTTTTTTGGCAAATTAGTGACAAATCATTAAAGACTAAAGTAAGAAAACAATGACAGACATTTGAGTTTCAGATTTCATACCCTTCAGAAAATTCATATTAATGCAAGACCTATTCTATTATCTTTCTAAGTTTATAAGAGCAATATTTAAAAATTGTCCTTATTTTTGGGCATTTGTCCCACTTCTATGTATGGCTTTGTCCAGATTTCTTGCTCTGAGGTTGAGAGGTATGACAAATGTGTCAGGGCCATCACAGTCAGCCAGAGAAATTTCAAATTGTGACATACTTGTTGCACCCCACTCCCCCATGTAGTGACTCTGGATGTGTCCAAGCAAGGCAAGGAGTAGTTATGCAGTGTAAATGTGCAGAATATCCCCCATCCAAGGTAGACACAAGTACTACAGTGGCTTTTCATCTGTCCTTGATTTTGCAGAATGGTCTGGTTTGTCATGTTTTTGTACTGTTGATTTATGCTTATTACTTAAAGTGCCTGTTGCTCTGTGTTTAAGCAGCAATGCTTTAATGACCATCAGGTAAGCTTGTCTGAGATCGTAAGATGCAAGTAAGCTTTAATAAGCATACTGTTAAAGAATTGCCAACATTGAAAGCCTTTCTGTTGTTGCCATGCAGAGAATACTTAACTAGATAATGTATAAAGCCTTGGGTATTGAAATGCAAATGAAAGTATTTGTAATAAAGGATAGGATTACATTATTTTAAGAAGCTCATTACACTTGTTGGAGGCTTCCAGTCATCTCTGCAGGCTTTACCCCTAAACTAAACAGAATGCCGATCATGTGTGGTCCATAACCTGTACAGTAATCCTTTAAGCAATGTATCTTGAGTTTGTTTCTTGTTTGCTTTTCATTTTTTACTTTGATCATGTTTTTCCCCATGAAACAAGTAGATAGTTGTCAGGCAGCAAGTCTTTTTTGGATAAGAAACATTTTTACAAGTGGGGGCATCACAGAGATTTCTACTTTCAGCGTGTTACTTGGTACTTTAATAAAGCTGAATATAAATTATAATTAGAACTGCAGTGCAAGGAGAAGTGGTTTGAGTTGAGTGCTGCTTGTTTTTCTTATACTTGATTTGGACTGGCATTCCAGTAATGTATTTAAAAAGTAATTTATTTTTTCATGCCTCACAACCTTTTTGTTTCCATCTAGATATTAAGTAAGCTGTCATGCAGCCAATGCATTGAAATATTTTTATTATTCTACACTTCATTTTGTCTTGATTGGACTCTCATAATGACGGTTTGGCACCCAGGGCAGCGTATTTAATTAAAGTTAGTTTTTGTGGCTTTGAGCATAGCTCCTCCCCTTTCTAGTTGGCTACACCCCTTCCCATTGACCCCCACCCATTCAGCTGTCTCCTGCAGCCCCCCCCTTTGATTTGAAGTCACCAGCTGCCACTGCTACTAGCTCTGCTTCAGGGAAAGGATTAATCATATCAACTTCCAAAAGGAATTCTGTCCCCTCCAAACCATTTCTAACAAAATCTGCCTTTTTATAACTAATCTCTCCTATGCAAAGTTTGAGTATATGTATCATTGCAACCTTTCTTTGAAAGTCAGCATTCTGAATACTAACATGCATGAACATAATACCAAATGCTGAAATTCCCTACTGATCTGGAGCCAGGAATAAGTGCTAACCTGAGTTTGGAAGGAGGGGAAAGTTCGGGCACAAGGTAGTGCTGGTATTCGACATTCCAATTATCGATATGCGTGTGTGGTGTGTGTGTATGTATATATATATATATATATATATATATATATATATATATATATATATATATATATATATATATATATATATATATATATATATATTTATATCTACACACACACATACACACACACACACACACACATATATATATATATATATATAAATATACATATATTGTATTTATTTATACGCAGTTTGTTTGCCAGGATGGTCCATTGGGCCCGTTTTCAATGGAGAGTCCTGGGGAGAAAAGTCAGGCTATTGTAAATATTGTATATGGTTGTTTAAAATGATATTTAAAAATATTATGTAAATGTTATTTTAATTGAAAATAAAAAAATATTTGAGGAAAAAAAGTATCTGCAATTATTTTTCAGTTGCTTCATTGTAGTGACCTTTTGTTATATATAAAAATGCACATGCATGCATGTGCACACACACACACACACACACACACACACACACACACACACACACACACCCACACACACACACACACACACACACACACACACACACACACACACACACACACACACACACACACACACCCACACCCACACACACGCACACACACACACACACACACACACACACACACACACACACACACACACACACACACACACACACACACACACACACACACACACACATATTCACATTGTGCCATGTGTACTGTTGATTGCTGCTGTTAGAATATCATAGATACCCAAAGCTAAGGCACACTGTGCATGTACAGAATGAATTAATACTTTATTCTACTGGGTTTTTAGCAATACCTGCATGCCATCACTACAGTGTCCCTCCAGCATTCTGACATATGCCATCATCTGCAATTCCACTCCCAGATGCGCGCACACACACACACACGCGTGCACTTTCTCCCCAGCAGAATACACAGCCGCCTTCTCAGACTGTATTCCCTATGACATGTGTGGCACCATCTCAGACACTGTTCCATATGACGTCTGCAGCAGTTACAGCACTGCACAAATATATAGAAATATGTGTGTGCTGTAGGTAATTGCTGTGACAGTTCAGCTGTGAAGGTAAGCCAAGATTTAAAATAGAATCTGTTTTCACTGGTAGTATAGAGGAATAATGCCCTGGCTGTGGCACGAGTAACTTCAGCTTAATTAAAGGCTCCCTTAATTGATAGTGCAGGCAAAGGAGGATAGGTATGCACATACCCTGGGGCACATACACATTAGCTAGATTTATAAGGTGGAGATCAGGAAGACCTCTGTGTGGTGCCTCCTGCTGGTGGGCAGGACATCCTCCTGATCAATTCCTTGCAGATGTGAAGGGCAGTGCGGTGCAAACACCCACTGCATGTCCTCACTCATGGGTTGTCAACTGAGTGGGCATAGGTAGCAAGTCTTAAATGGACCAAAATCCAACTTCTCTAAATGGTTGCCTTAAAGACGGCCTCTCACAGTTGATTCTCACTCACTGATGAAATACAAATGGGTTGTTTGACTGGGAGGGGGTAGAGCTGATCAGCAGGCAGCTGTCTCCCAAAAACATTCAAAATAGGGAAGTTGCAACAACTTGTAGTGCAAAATCCACGTCCTCAGCACTTGCTACTCAAGTCCATATAAATGCATTCTAACTCGGAGGCAATTAATTTTTGTGACTCAGACTATTACTGGACTATGTACATGTGGCATTATAATTGTTAATCTGCCTGCTCTTTAAGATCACAGTGTCTGGGTGAAAAAGTGTAGTTAGCTGATGGTCTGTAGCTCTTAATTTTGTGCATATTTTGCTTCTTATTTTAAGATGCCAGTTGAACATTACACTCCAGTCACTTGATATAATCTGATTTTTTTTGTTAATGAGAACATTGGTAAGATCTGTTACACTCTGCAGCTATTTTTACCTTCTGTCTGCTACCTAAATGCCCTCTACCCTTCTGTTTCTCCTTTCCTCCCTATTCCATCTAATATAAAGGTACTAAGCATAGATATTCCTTCCAGAACAGCATCTCAAAAGCTTGTGGATGAAAGAAGATATTTACTGCATTTGAAATATGCCACCCAGCAATAGCACAGTTGTTTAGGTGTATAGTAATTTCACTGAACAGTTAATCATTGGAATATCTGAGGGTCTATATTATAACGAACGATCAAATGATTGAATGTTGTTATATCGAACTCTGGAGTTTGAATTCACAAAACATCGAACAATCAGAACAGTGATTTTTTTTCCCATGGGGAACAAAAATTGCTATCTGAAAAAAAAAAGACATTAAAACATTGCATAAAGTGGGGGGCTTTGCCCCCTACACCCCCCCACTTAAATATACCAACTCCAAGATCACACTACAGTGCCAAAAATGGCAAAGTGATGGAAGCAGCCAAGCGACTTCTTTCCCAGGGAAAGAATTCACTTATATGCCGCTTCATCATTTTGCCTTTTCGACATTTCAAGTCTGACCAAGATGCATTTGACAAAATGCATCTTCGGTCATCTGATAGGAACCCATATCTAATAACCTGTCCCACACAAGGGAATTCCTCATCTGACTAACTTGGAACTCAGTGACTAAATATAATAGCCTTACAGCACCACTGTACAAATGTAGACTATATAAAAGATATTAAACAACTGTACCTCTGGAGTACTCCATAGTTAAGTGAAAATTGGGCTACTCTGGTTCGGCAAAAATACCACCAACTGCAATGCACATTTTCATGGCAAAATAACATTGATGCATCTTAGTCTACACTGATTGCATCTTTAAAACCTCAGGCCGCATAAAGACCTTTCCCTCTACTGTGCAAACATTGAGTTTTTTTGCTAACTGCATACATTGAAGGGGGCCCCTACCTGCAATGCACTTACTAATAAGAAAAAAAATTGTTTTACTTGCAGGTACGTTTTCCATCTTAATGTCCTTATAAACATTACTGACATAAGGTGGGGCATATGCTTTACAGTCACCCAGAGGTTTAAAAAAGTCAACAAATGTCCTGTCATTCTCAGTCACTTTTTTACAGTCATATTTTGCAAATATAATTGCTTTATAGCCTCACATTTATTCAGTAATTTCAGTCTTGGTCTTCTTCCTGTTCATCTCCATCTTCCAACACCACACTATGGTTCACATTCAAGGTACACCTGATTCTTCTAGTCAACCCCTGTTTTTTTCTGTCTTTCAAGCATTTTCCTTTGGAACATTGGAAAAGGTTTCACTGGCAAAGACTCTCTGTGAACTTTATTATCAGAAGAGTGAGAAGCAGAGTCCACTTCTATTTGTTAGCTCACAATTTGGTTTGATACATGTTTTATTTCCTCCTTAGCCTGTACCGCATCCAAAATGTCTTTGATCCTCCAGAAAAAAAAATTCTGAAGACAACTGGATAAAGCAGCTTGAATGTCAAATCTGGCGCTTGACATTCCCAGATTACTGGGATAAATTTGCTTCTCTTCTGCCCAGTGTTCAGTGAATAATCCACAAATACATTGCTGTCTTCAATTCTGCCACAGTTTTGTTAGGATCAACTCTTTATGCTGGTATGATTGCATCTGTACTAATACAGGTCTTGGCTACTTTCTCATGGCCAGGTTTGGAGCATACACTCGATGTGCCCTTTCATAGGTTCATAGATAAGTACTAGGCTTGCTACCATTTTGGACCATTTTAAGCCCAGCCAATTTTGCTTTAGTGAGAAACAAACCCTGAACCATTATGCCAAACCCCAAGCCTCAAATCCCCAAACAAAATTGTCTCTAGACTGATAGTTGAAGGAAGACAGCAGTAGGTAGGCTTATGATGACACACACACACACACACACACACACACACACACACACACACACACACACACACACACACACACACACACACACACACACACACACTCTCACACACACACACACACACACACACATATATTGACTGCCGAGAGATTAGAACCCTTAACTATCTAGTTATACAAGCTAGAATATACAGTACTTAACACTAGCACCACATCAGAAGTTTATTAGTTAGAAAATCCTGCTATGGAATACCAGTCCAGTTTATTATTTGTGCTTTCATAAAATTAATACAGCCTGTCCCTTCCAGTTTCTTTGGTACAGCAGAAAATATCAGGTTTTCTCTTTGCATGCTGGCTTCTAATGCTACCATTTTTTGAAAGAGCTCTTCTTGAGAAGTCTCATACACATCCATCCTTTTCTTCATTGCAGCCTCTGATTTTTTGCATTTTTTTCCAGTTTATCTGAATAGCTAGTTATAGTTTCTGTTTTTTTCTAGCCTTTTGTTACTTGAGTTGATATACTCCTCCAGTGTTTCATTTATTTTAATCACCTCTGAGTACATTTGTTTTCCTTTAAATTAAATGCATCTATATTTTGTACCAAAGCTGAAACTTGAACCATTTTTGCTGAACAGTTACAGGATTCTTCCCACACAGTGTTTTCTCTTCACCTTTTTTGGTTGATTTTCTTTCAGGTACTCTAAATTTATTTTTTTCTGGCATCCACCCCATGTACTTACTTGAGGTTTTACCAAGAAAGACAGTTTCACTGGCTTCCTTTTCTCAGTTTCTATTTTCACACTGGGAGAGCTGAAGTTAAGCTGTTGATTAGTCTACAGTGATTTTGGAAGCCCTCTCTTTGTGCTGACTTTTAACATCTTTTTCATTTGTGATAAAGTCATTGTAATTTCCAGTGTAACTCTAAGAATGAACTTTAGACTTTAACTACATATTCCACTACCCCTGATTCAGCATATCCTTTTTGTAATTCTGTGTCTACCTGATGCCTATAGTTAATACAGGACAGTTTGCCTTTCTAATATCTTTCACTTGTCTACCCAGAACTTTTAAAGGTTTTACTTTTAGTAACATAAGGTAATTTGCTGTAGCAGTGTGTTTTGTTGTCATATGTTCCTCTATCTCCAGGTTGCCTCAAGAACTTCTAGTTGTATTACTACTATCCTGAAGGGTGCCTTTCTCAATGTCACATGTTGCTTTACCTGAAATTTTCCCCCTAAATTAGTGTGGAACAGCTAGGCTCTCTTCAAAAATCTTGTAGTACATTCCTTTTTTCCTTAGTCTCAGTCGCCTCATCCAGGAGATCAGTAATTAACCACATGAAATGGTACTGGATTTTTTCTTTCACCATGTTATCATCTGTTAGTTACAAAAACTGGCAAATTTTAATTAGATATTTACTATCACATATAGTAAGAATATACTGATTTGAGGTTAAATGCTATCCACATCTATTCTGAACTCACTTGCATACAGTGTTAAGATTTAGTATGACAAATGTTCTTTCCAAAAGGGGTCTCAAGGCCATAAGATAGAACTGAAGCATGCCTGTTCAATTTTTCTGCAATTTTATTACATTTTCTGCATGGCTTTCTTGGTGGGCAAACAACACCTGCTCTTTGGATTTATTTATTTTATTTATTTTACATTTGTTTATTGGGAGTGTCCAACTGGGCTGGTGGCCCATTTTCAGCGGAGGCCCAGGAAGAAAAGCCCCAAGTATATATTACAATAGAACACATAAATTTAACATGTATTTTAGTGTAGTTATATACAACAGGTATTATAAAGTAAAGACAATTTCAATTAAAACAATTATTAAAATGCTTTAGGACAACATCAGAGAAAACAATAGCATTTGAGGGAGTCAGATGACCATAGTAGAAGTTAGATACAGTTGTGTTCAATAATGTGTCTGATCGCTGATGTATAAAGCAGGCAGTGATGCCGTTGGAGTGAAGCTACAAAACATGCTTTTCTGACTTTGATAAATGCACACTGGTTAGAGTTTAAATTGTTACCATCACCCCCAGCTCATTAAGGATAGAATTCTTTTATGCTTTGATCATTTATTTATTTACTTATAATTTCTGTTTTTTTTCAAAGGTCTCGTGATGCTGCATTTGTAGGTTCATATGATGTTACTAGGCTATTGACCCAAAGGTTTTTACAAGCCTAGCCATTAAATCTCAATCTAAAAGTGTTTAAGAGATATCGTCTATGCCCACGTTTTTTTCTATCAAGGACTACCCATATCCAGGAGAGAGGCTGGGACAATCTCTGGCAAAATTTTATGGTTTCCCATCCAGTCATCCAGGTTGTGCTTAAACAGGGTAATGGAGGTGCTATGGTTGATAGGATTGGAAGCCTATTCTAGAGGAGTGGCAACCTCTGAGAGATGTATCTATCTCTCCAGCAAGTCCTGTTTATGTTGCAGACTATATTGAGGTTCTTGGAACACATAACTCTAGTCCCATTTGACTTACGGATGTGCTGCACTTCCATTAGACTTCGGTCAGAGATAGCCCTGTAAATCAGACATAAGTTGCCTTTAAGTAGTCTATACGCTACTGAGTACAGTGACAGTGACATCAGTCTGTCCATATAAGATGTGCTGGAGACCCTGAATTTTCTTAGTTAGAAATCTCTGAGGTCTCTCAAGTCACTGCAGGTGTCTGGTATGGTACATACCAAAGCAAGCATTATATTCAATAATAGGCCTAATGAGGGATGAGTACAGGGGAGTTATAACCTCCTTTGCTCTTGAGGTGATACCTTTGCTAATTAGGTGAGTGACACAGAATGCCTTCCTCACCACAGTAGATACATGGTGGTCAAAGCTGAGGTCACAGTCAACTTGTGTTCCCAGGTCTCTCACAGCTGAATTGGTACTTGGGGTATTATTGTTTATTTTATAATCAACAGGGACATTCTTTTTACCAAAGGGAATGATGATGCATTTTTATTATTTCGTTTAAGACCACAGCTTTGGCACCAATCATTGGTCTGTTCGCCCATTTTGAAGTACACTGACATTGTTAGGGAATTCAGTGATAGCATCTAATTTGCACTCATCTTCAACCTTGATTAGCCACAGCCCTTCCGTTTTGGTTTGGACTTTTGAGAAGTATATGCCAAGCAAGAGTGGGCCCAGCACTGACCCTTTTGGGACCCCACTGGTGACAGGTCTGTTGGTAGAGGTAAAGTCTCCCACTTTGACAGAGTTTGAGTGGTTTGATTATTTGAGTGGTGTTGTTATGACACTAAAGGTAATATTTTTGCTACTACGGCAAGTATGTATTTTGTAGACAGTCTTGGAGCATTTCTGCATTTTTATTGAAGTTATGTTATCCACTTTGCAATCATCAGCATATATGAATATTCAGATCCCATTTCCCATGTGTGTATTTGAGAGGAATAGTCCAAAAAAGAAGTAGCCCCTGTACAGAACCCTGGAGACACCAGTGGTTACTTCTATTGGGAGGGGAAAGTAATTGCCTACCCTGACTTGTGTCCTTCTTCTTAAGCAATATGAGCTGACATTTCATTTAATTTGTCACTTATTCTCTTCTGTGGAGTAGTGTCAGATACTCAAGCAAGGTTATGATAAGCAGTTTATTTGTTACTTATTCCTTCCTGAGCAGTACTGTGGAGTAGTGTCAAATACTTGAGCAAGGTTATGATAAGGAGTATATGATATGGGCTAGCATTTTATTTGTTACTTATTCCCTCCTGTGGAGTACTGCAGAGTAGTGTCTTATCTGTTCGTATTCATGCAGGCATCCATCCGTCCGTCCGTCCATCCATCCATCCATTTTCTAAGTCACTTATCCTGGTAATAGCTGTTGCAATGGAAGGCACCCACCCAGTGCTACCCTCAATCTACTTCCTAGTTTTAACCATTGTATTTTCCACTTACCTTCGTATCACCTTTCTAACTACTTTGCAGTTTTAACATATATTTTGTACTCTTCGCTTTCACTCCTCTTTTTTCATTTTCCTTCAATTTCATTCTTAATTACTGCACATATACAGTGTTACTATTCTACACAATTGTATTACTATCATTCACAACTGCTGCCTTCCTTATATCTTATCAACACCTACCTCTAAATTACAACTCTCCATAACCACCCCTGTCATCTTCCAAACACATCTCCAGCTACTAATCTCCAGTTACTAATAGGCCCTAATCTCTTCTAATCTGCTACCATCCACCACTTTAAAATAAAGTATTACACCCACAGCAACATAATCAACAAGCCTTTCCCAAGGCTAAGGCTGAAATGTAAACACCATTATACATACTCCTTGTGGTCTTTTTCACTTGAAAACATGTGGTGACGTCCATCCTAACTTAGGTCCTGCAACCACTCAACAAAGTAACAAGTCTGCTGTATCACAAAAATAGTCATCCCTCAAAGTCATATGGTCTCCACCTATATACAGCTCACCTTAGAAGTATAAGAAACAAACTTACTGATGTGCATGCCTGGGTAGCCTTAAACTCCACAGCTATACTAATAACTACAGAAACTTGGCTTAAGCAAAAAATAAAAAAATGAAGAATTCTTATCACAGAAATATCACCTTAAGACTTGACAGAACCCATAAAAAGGTGGTGGGGTGGCCATTATCTGCAAGAATTCTTTAAACCGCTCTAGGCCTCGTATAAGCCAAGCACAACTCTTCAGTGCTGAAATAATTATAGCATCTCTTCAAATTAACATTTTGTTTACAAAACCGTTTACATTACAGGAGTTTATTTTTCCCCAGGAAATAACATAATTATTGCTGAAGAACTATTATCATTTCCATCAAGCAACATATTTATTTATTTGTTTTTTATTTTACATTTGTCGACCAGGATTGTCTGACTGGATACATGTCCATTTTCAGCGGAGGCATGGGGAGAAAAGCTCCAAAGGTAGTTACAAAAGCAAACATAACATAATATAAATTAAGCACAGTTTGCAGACTCTGTTGAGACATGTAAGTTATATAATCTCATAAACTTATGATATAGTTTAATCAGTTACAACACAAATAAATTGCAGTTGAAATAGTATTGGTACACAAATATAACTAAAGGTTTATTCAGGCTTGGAGCAAGGACATAACCAATGAGAATTGAAATACTGCTCGAGACTTTTCTTGAATTGTGTTAGGGTTGTCTCTACAGTAATGTCAGCAGGCAGTGAGTTCCAAGTTTTACCAACAGAGATGGCAAGTCAAGAGTCACTGGCTGAGTTGTTGGATTTGACAGTTTGAACTACCAGTCTATTAGATGAGCGAAGTGGTCTGAGGCTGCAATAGGGATAGATAATGTTTTTAAGTGCAGATGTATTTTCAGGTTGGTTAAGTACTTCATGAGCCACTATAAGTTGGTTGTAGTGAATTAGGCTGGGCAGTTCTAGCCAACCAACATAATTTAGGTTTTTACAGTGATGTGTTCTGTAGGGCATGCCAGTGGCAAATCTAACTATGTGATTATGGCAGCTAGAGAGTTTATTAAGATCAGTTTTATTTAAGTTGGTAAGTAAAGGGGAGGCATAGAAAAGGGTGGAGAATAGATGAGAGCGGGCAATGGCAGTTCTAGCAGGTGGGGTTAGGAAAGGTTTAATCCTATATAGTAAGCCAAGTTTTTTATTGATGGTTTTGATAGTTTGATTGACATGCATATCAAATTTAAGATTGTTATCTACGATAACACCTAGGAGTTTTGTGCAGACATCTGGGGAGATTTCTTGAGACAATCATTTTAGAAGACCTGAATAATGACTGGCAAACTATTGACAGTAACAATCCTTCTATCCTTCAATCCTTCTAATGTCATTAATCTATAAGATTTCATTCAGCTTATTTCAACTGCCACAAGGTACAACAAAAAAATCTGGAAGAGCTTCTACCTTACAATGGATTCTCTCTAATGCCCCAAGTGGAATCCTCTCATCAGGTACATTACCCAGTACCTTAAGTGATCACCTACCCATCTTCACAATAAAGCATCATAAACCTAACCAAAAACATCATCAGCATAACTTTGCTCATAGCTTTCCTCCTTTAGTAAGGAGCAATTCATTGTAGCACTAAAATCAAACAACTGGCGGCGCTTCAAATTATTTCCCATGTTTAAGCTAATATTCCTTAATATAGTAAATGAACTGGCCCCTGGCTTTCAAAAAAGTACTAAATTCTTCATGAAATAGAGTGAGACATAGCTTGAAAAAAATGAAAGCAAGTTAAAACCATAACAGACTATCAATTCTATAAACATCTCAGAAACTCTAATAAAATCAAATCAAAACTGATAAAAATAGTATATTAATACACAGGTAGAAAATTATAATAAGCCAAAACTATTTGGACTACAATTAACCCACTTTTAAAACCCAGTACAGCTATAAAACCTACACCTACTTTATCTTATCATACTGATAGCAGACAGCGAATTCAAAACCCACTTCATCCAAACAGTAATCTCTCTTATTGAACCCTCATCACAGAAAGACACAGGTTCCTGTTCTCTCTTGTTAACCCCTGAAACATTTGCGCTCCAGCCAGTCTCAATTTATACAATCAAAAAATAACTACTAACCTTAAAACCTGTCACTCTTGCCATTTATAACATATCATCTGAGTTCTTAAAAATTGCTGCTAATGCCCTTGCTTTTCCTATCTCTATCCTAATAAACCACTCCATCACTGAAAGCTATGTCTTAACCCTATGGGAAAGGTACTACATTCTTCCTCTCCATAAAGGTGGAAGCTCAAATGGGCTCTCAGACTTCAGGCCTATAGTGGAACTGCATCAACTCTCAAAAAATCTGGAGAAATGTATGTAGTCTCAACTCCTCTGCTTTCTCTCTGACAGCTGCCTCCTTCCACTACAAAGCACGGCTTCTGTCCTTTTCACAGTACATGTACAGCTCTCCTGTCCTTGTCGCAGTACATGTACAGCTCTCCTGTTCTTTTCACAGTACGTGTACAGCTCTCCTTAGTTTTATAACATCTGTCAACCAATATTGAAACTTTGGGATCTTAGTCTCAGCCTGTTTCATAGATTTATCCAAAGCTTTTGACATGGTATTTCACCAGAGAAAAACAGATTGCCTAGAAATACATGAAACTTCACTGTCTTGGTTCTCCAACTGGTTCTTAATTAGTCAACAGGCAGGAAAATGACAAAATGGACATCTCCATCTCCTCTTTCTTTCCCATTGCATTAGGTGTCCCTCAAGGATCCATATTAGGTCCCCTGTTGTTCAATATATTTATTAATGATCTTTACCTAGCTACTAAACAAGACACTATCATACAAAATACAGACAATTCAACAATTAACTGTTCTGCTAAAAGCACAGATAAATTAAAACAACTTACCCAAGAGTCTTTCCCCACCATAGAGGCCTGGCTGCCTGATACGTAGCTGCTCTTTCACTCTAAAAAAAAAAAAAAAAAAAAAAAACTGATCAAATTTACCCCAAAGACTTCAACTGACTACAAAATAATTTCAAAATCACTTTCTCTAACACCACCAATATAGAACTTGTAAGTCAAACTAAGTTTGTAGGAATCAATACTGATGGAAGATTAAAATCTGATTATGACATAAAACAAAATAACACCCAACAAAAGCTAGATGTACTCTATAGAGTCAAACAACACCTCACAGATAATGTCAGGAAAAGTACTGCTTGATCTTACTTAATCTACAAGGCACTCAACTCTCACTATCAGAACAGTGTTACCATAAGGTGAAAACATTTAACGTCAATCATTATTATATGACACATCATTGTCTGGCCTTAAAAACACTTCAGTCATTAGAACTAAAGCATTTCCTTACACTTTGCCAACTAGCCATTTCCCATAAACTCATCTATTATCCAAACAAATGCATTAGTTTCAAAAATATTCTCCAACTTTATAACTCAACTGTTAACAAAAGCTAACAACTCAGCTGGTGACTCTGGTGACTCTTTGTACTCTGCGTTCCTGGTTAAAATTTGGAATTCCCTTCCTCTCTCTCTCTCTCTCTCTAACAAACACAGTAAACACCAGCTCTTTTAAGGTCCAGACAACAGAATACCTAGAAGATACCTGGCACTGTACATGCACAACTCCTGGATGATAAATGTCCAGCCCCTTGCTGTGTCCTAGTCTTTCTAAGAACTATATTCTTAGTTACTTATTCAATATCTCCTCCTTGTCCTCTACTGCTCCATCTTCTTCCTTCTACCTGTCCTAAAACATTCTGTCTCGCCGCTTTTCTTTTAAACGCCTTTATAAAATTGTCACACAAGATATAGGCAATGCCTATATTAAGAATAAATAAAACAAACCATATTAAAATTTTTTTCATTTGTATACATTATACATTACATATGCTTTCCTTCATTGTAACTATCATCAGTCCAACATTACATAAATTGCTGAACTCCTGCCTTCCCTTAAACCTCACTCCGACTCCTCCTCCTTCACATTATTATGCATGTATAGTTCCCACAATTTCCATTTATTTCTAAATAATTTGCTCCTTCCCTTTTCTAAAGATCCAATTTCTACTTATTTCATCTCTTTAACAGTTTTCTAATAATTACATTGTTGCCAGCCAACAGAATAAACTTAATAAGGCCATACTGTCTAAGCAATTCAGATTGTGTGACCGAGCTCAAAATAATTATTTTCTTAGTTACAGCCATTACAGCCATTTGGTCATCCAATATTTCTGACAAAGTACTCTAGGGAATTTTTAAAATATACCAATTCATTACACTTCCAAAACATATGTTCCGATGTATCTCTTTCTTCCCTGTTAGACCTCCATTTGTAATCTACCTCAAGAAACAATCTTTGAAGTCTGCTTGGGGTATAAAAAGACCTATGCAAACACTTCCAAGCAAAGGTCCTAAACCTTCTACACTTTTTTTGCATACTTGGAAGTCATGCATAAATCCTTCCAGTGTTCTCTTGTAAATTGTTTTTTTCAGTCTCTCTTTCCAAACTTTTCTAACCTCCTCCGATTGATTCTTATAGTTATCGTGCTCTATTTTAAATGCCCTACTAATTATCCTCTTTTTATCAGAAGCTTCTATTCTAAATTCAACTAAAAACTCTACCAGAGCAGGTGGCTCATTTAATTTGGGTTGTTTCCTCTAATACGTTCCTGATGAATTGTCATCCTTGGGCACTTGGTGATTCATCTCAGTTGAAGAGATATGTGCTTTAAGGTGTGTATTTCTGCACTGACTTTGACAAGTCAGCCCTATTTATATCCAGTTTTATTTTATTTGTTTTTAATTTTTTTTAGTTTTACTGACCCAACGCAATTTAAAGAATCTATCTGTAGCATATCTAGTCTTATATAATAAAACTGTCAATTGCAGAGTAAACTTATATTTATTTTCTTTATTTCCTTTTTTAGTGCATCTAAAATGGCAGAGAAGCTGTTGTTGATTGACACTGATTGTGGAGTGGATGATGCTCAAGCTATAATGATGGCTCTTGCGCAGCCAACAGTTCGGGTTCTGGGAATCACTTGTTGCCATGGAAATACAAGCATTGACAATGTGTGCAGAAATGTACTGCGAGTTTTAAAAGTATGCAATATATCTAAGGTACAGTATGATATGTATATTTATATAATATATATTTCTTTTAGTCCTCTGCTTGCTCTGGTCCCCTACCAATAACCATGACCTATCCATTCCTTCCACCACGTTCAACCCTCCTTTTACAATGGTAAATAATTGTCTATAGGAGACATGGACAGTTATAGTACAAGTGGTACAGGGCTTTTTTTTCAGTTGTATCTTTACTTGGTTACATACAAAGTGGGGAAGCTAAGGTAGATACTTGGCTCTGAATGTTATAGGAATAGTTCTTATGGGTTTCACTGTCTGTTGCCCTAGGTCAAGCCCTTCAGTGTCTGCTAGAGGGAGAGGTTGGGTAGGAAAGTGCCCACTCTCAACTCATTCCCTCAAGGAAGTAGACCAGGTTTGTGGTGCCTTCCATACTGGACTCTTAAACTCTTTTTATAGTACTTAAGCACAGATGATTCACGGTAAAGGTAGTATGTCTACCCCCTATGGCTCTCCTGATATATTTACTTTAGTGTACACCTTGGAGTTTGCTAGTTAAGCTGAAAATGCAGTAAAAGCTGCATTGTTTGCCATTTTATTCCTTCAACTTTGTTGTCTTATATTATTGTCAGTGATGACCTATAAGTGACCTGGGCTTACCTCTGCACCCCTTATCAATCCCTTTCAGTCTGTTTTGTTTAGGCCATCAGCTGCAGTACCACCAATAAATCCCCTGACCTTTCTAGTAGGAGTTGTAACAGCTCATTTGACATCAACACCTCCAGATTCATCCTGAATGTTTATTTCTACTGAAATACATCAGTGGATGGTAAAATATATTTATCTGCTGTCTGTATGTTTCCTTCTTTGCTTGCTTACACCTGTATTTAAAAGTGTAACCAGAAATGAGATACTTTGTCATTTGGTGTGGTAATATTTATAGGAGAAAGAGAGGGGGAACATGTCTGATATGTATCAGGCAATGGACAGTGAGTTCTAATGAACTGAGTTTGCACAGATCATTATATACATTAATTTATTCTGATGACTGAAAGTTCAACTATGTTAAGCAAGCAACTGCAGATAACCAAACATAAGAGGAAAGGGAAAGAATGGACGCATACCACAGCTGAAGATACTGTCACATGGAGAATCCAATGAGTGCAGATGCAATCAAAGGCTATCTCAGGTTTTCCTCCTTTCTTATTGGTGAGGACATTTGACCCATGCTATACTAACCAACCAATTTCTTGTTTCCCTAGCTGACATACAGATTCAGTGATGCCAGGTTTACTCTATTTCTGTAGATATATTAAGGGTGCATAGAAGTTCACCTTTTGGGTTTAACTAGTAGTCTTGTGTTTAGGCCATTTGTACTTGTTTATAGCTTCAGTGTCTTTCTGCCACTCAAAATTATGACGGTTATTCTGACATCTGGCATAGGACTATATGTGTGTGCCAAATTTTTTGCCAGATGGAATATTCATGTCACTTATAGCATACTCAAAGAACATATTGCTAAATATGTTATCTTGTTGCATGGGAAATGCATTGAGAGTTTATGACAAAATGGGAGTTGGGACACCAATAATTGTTCAGATATGCCTCTAAAACATTGCATGAAAAATATAGAATCAAATCAACGATGTAAACCTTTAAATTTTTCTTTTTTTTTTTTAACTTTCCTCATTAATGTGCATGGTGAAAATAGGGGTGTGGCATGATAGTTTCTTGCATGTCAGTGGCACAACAGGTAGCACACTCACCTTTGGTGCAGAAGGCTGTGAGTTCTATTTACACACTAGGTAGATTTATTGCTGATGCAGCAATACAGCATAAAGGGGTGCTGTACTCAGTGTTTCATCCTTTTGATGAGATATTAATGTGAGTTCCCATCTGCTTAAGTTGATGGTAGCTCAGGTGGATGTAAGAGATCCCATGGCACCTATTGAAAAGAGTAGGGGAAAATCTCCTGTACCCTGGTGAAATCTCTCCTAGTAGTATAAATTCACCTCAGTTTTCCCCAAAAAAGAGGCCAGTATCCTAGTGAGACTAAGCCAGTCAACAAAGGGATAAATAAAAAAAAAATGTTACATGGAAGAACACTACATCTAAGCATGTCCATTATAGCGTGTGGTCTGCTGTAATGGCTTTACTTCATTAATAGCAAGTGGATTGTTTGACTATACTTTAGAAACGCCAAGCTTAAAATCAAGCCTGATGTCCATAAATATTTAGTTACCCACAAAATATCCCAACTAACATACAAACCAAAGAATAAAAAGGTCACACAGCCAAACAATTCAGTAAAAACTGCAAGAAAAACCCAGCTAAGGACCTGTTGATGAGGTCACTAAAAATCCAAAACATGCCTTTCTACTGCTTGTGGGGTAATGCTTTATTGGCCTGAATATATGAATAATGACTTAGAAAGTAATAAGTCATGCACATTTAAAAGCCATGAAACTGAAACACTGTTTGCCTTTACAGGGTCATTTGCATATATCCCACTGACCTCTACTACAGGAGGTTTAACATTATAACACAGTGAAAACTCTAGCTTGCTCTTTACAGCAATTTCATAACAATTGAGTTTCATGACCATTTACACTTTGCCAGTACCAACCCTTAGGCGATATCTCTTTTTTTCTAGGAGGGCTAGGCCAGTCATGTGTAGGATGAATTTGTGTGTACCTATCCAATCATCCAGGTCCAGTTTGAAGGACAGTAGTGTATCATGCTGCTTAATCTGCATGGACTTTATGGTCCAAAGGTGGGGAATGTGTGCTGAATGATTTATCTAGCTCTCCGTCTCATTTTCTTTATCTGCTGGTGAAGATTTAGTTCCCAGGTTCTGGTATTTGTGGATCTGTTAGTCTTAAGGAGATACAAGAGATCCAGGATAACAGGGCCTCTACTGGCACAGAAGGCAAGTCATAGATCTCCCCTCAAGAGTCTATAATATACTGAAAAAAGGGACAGTGCTTCCAGTCTCTCCTGGTCTGTAAGCCCATGAGCTCCTTAGTTAGGAACTTTTGGGATCTTTCTAGTTGTTTGATATGTCTAGTGAGGTCCAGAAGGGGATGTTGTACTGTATAACTGGCCTAATTGATGCTAAAAGTAAGGGAATGATGATCCCTTTGGATTTGAATATTACCTTGGCAATTAGTTGTGTTGAGTAGAAGGATTTTCTGACTACTGCTGTCACATGGCAATCAAAAAAAGGGAATTATGAACCCATGTTCTATGGTCCTGAAAAAAATTTTCATTTTGAAGTGGGATATGGTATATGCTGTTGGTTGAGGGGAGGGAATGTTTACCAAATGTGACAATATTACTCTTTGCTGCATTTAATTTGAGCCCATTTTCAGTATACCAGTGATTTACATGTGCAAGATGTCCTGACTATGATCATTGATATAGTATTCCAAACAGATGGGTTTTCACTGCTAAATTCCAGCCAGGGTACCAAAGCTTAATCTTCCCTGGACTGTACATCCAACATAAGAACTTATCTCCAAAGCTTAAGGGTATGTAGACAGACGTATGAGCACAGATTCTTAGACTATCTTGCTGCCAGCCCGAGTGCAGGTCTCACATCCATTGGACTGATCTTCAAATGGTGTTGGTACCCTAACTACTAAAGAAAGACAGATAAGTGTCCCATTGAGAAACCTTCCTTTACTTATATAAATTGTTTTGTCATTTCTGTGTTAGATGTCAGCTAGGAGTATGGTAGGCAAATTCTGTACAAAGACCTCCATAAGAAAAGTATTATCATAAAGAAAAGTATTATCTTAACTAACAACACTCCCTACAAATCCTTAGTCACCTACCTACTAACAAGGCCCCCCTCCCCGTATAGATGCCCATGACACTCGAGACCTAAATGGTTTGGGGTGCATGGCTAGGTTTATAAGGGGCAAAAAAGAGTTGCACTTATGGTCAGATACTTTAGCCAGCAGCATTTGGGCAAGCAAATAGAACAAACTTTATTACCACTTATAATTTTAATGCTAAAACCACTAAACACAGCATTTTTGTCTACACGTACTAAGACGTCATCAGAAATACATACACCATTTACCTGTACTTTCTAATAATCATCATTTCTGCTATAGGATAGCATGAACATTTTAAAATAATATAAATATGTATATTTCTACTTAAAATCAGGATTGTATGATTATATATCAGTAGCCCCTGTATTAGCATTAAGAACAGCTAGGTTATAACTATCACATTTATTTTTTTTATGAGAGGAAGTAGTTTTATTCTTATTTTTATTATTTTACTAGTAAAATGGTTTAAGTTTTTGCATAAAATAGGATTAATCATTCTCTACATGTTAAGTTTTTGCACACAATAAGTTCTATTATTCTCTTTCACCTACTAAATAACTTATCATAAAAGATTCACGACATAATATAGGGCAAAGTTCATAACACATGGATGATGACATACTTTTGCTTTACCATATGGTCCCAAACCAGTTTACTTATTGTAGTTTTCTGTAATTGGTTTAAAATAAGGGTTTTTATATAGATATTAATTTTTAAGTAAAGATATACATATTTATATTATTTTAAAACATTCATGTTATCTTATAGCAGAAATGATTATGACAGTGTGTATATAAACAGGAAGACAAATCACATATGTACTTCTGATGAAATTTTAGCATATAGGGATGGAACATTGTGTTTAGTGGTTTTAGTGTTAAAACTATAACTGGTTTATTCTACTTGTCATCACTCAAAAGTTGCTGGCTGAAGTATCTAGACCATAAGTGCTACTCTTTTTTTGTTTTTTTCTGGTTATTCTTGCACTTATTCTATTTGTGGGTTGGATAGGCTTATAAGGGCCCTAGTGGTCTTTAGCCTTGTAACAAGCTATGAACCTATATTCAATGTCTATTCTACACTGGTGCAGATTACGACTACAAGGGCTGTTCTGCTTGCCAAGCCTTTGTCTCCAGGATTTTGCAATCCCATTTGTCTTTATGTAACACCTTCACAGAGGCCCAGAATCTGAAGTGTTTGGACCACTCCAAGACAGCAGATACTGCCTCCCTGGATGTACCTCCATCCCACAAGAAAAACTCAAGAGGCCTAGGCCTGACACTCAGTCTTCTCAGTCTGATTCTGATGTACCTTCTGAGGTTACAGAACCCAGAGTACATCCATCTCTATCTCTGATGTCCTCTACTATGACTCTGTAGAAGGCTAGTATGACATCAGAGGGACATACAGTTGATGAGACTGCTACTGTTGAGAAGGGGGAACTGAGATTCATAATTTCAAAGGAACCAGAAAGCATCCTGCAAATTTTAGTTAGGGATGACATTCTTAGAATGTTAATTGAGATACATCAGGGGTCTGAACCACCCTGCTTGGTTCAAGCAGATATCACACCAAAGAAAAAGCAACAAAAGACAAATTATGTCCTTTCAGATCCTCCATCTAGACAGAAGGAGTGGATGGACTTCTCTCAATGTCTGCTCAAGGCCATTATGGTCCTGAAACTACTTTTGCATTTTTGCCAGCCAACAGCATAAACTTAATAAGGCCTTACTGTATCTAGGCAATTCAGATCCTGGGTCCCAGCTAAAAATAATTATTTCCTTAGTTACAGCCATTTGGTCATCCAATATTTCTGACAGAGTACTCTGTAGGGAATTTTTAAAATATGCCAACTCAGTACGCTTCCAAAACACATGTTCCCATGTACCTCTTTCTACAGTATCAGACCTCCAACATTTGTGGTCTACCTAATAAATCTTTGAAGTCTGCTTGGGGTATGAAAATACCTATGCAAACACTTCCAAGCAAAGGTCCTAAACCTTCTGGACTTTGTTGCATACTTGGCAGCCATACATATGTCCTCCTAATGTTCTCTAGTAAATTATGTTTCTTGTCTATCTTCCCATTCTTTTCTAATCTCCTTTAATTGATTCTTATAGTTATCATGCTATATTTTATATGGCCTACTAATTATCCCATTTTCATCAGAAGCTTCTATTCCAGATTTTCACTAATCTGCTTGCCAATATAATTTTAAATGTTAAGTATACCGTACATTTCACTCAGCACACTGTGTTCAGACCTCTCATAATTGCTTGCAACTGCAGGTTGTTGGTCACCAAGTAAATGCAGTTGATAATGTGAAAGAGAGAGAGGAAAAAAACAGCTAGTAACTTGTAACTTTTCAGATGCATGAAAAAATGTTTGTAAATTTCAGTCAGAACACACTGTTCAGGCCACCCATGAATATTTACTTGGACCTGTACACTTCTCGTTTTCCACTGAGAGTATTTGCTAATGAAAAAATGTCAAATTACATTGCAGATGCAATTTCTATCCTTTCATTGTTTTGTCTTATTTTCCACCCCTATTTGCTTAAGACCCTTGTCTATAGCTTAAATCAAGGGCATTAATCTAGACATGTATCCCTCTGAAAACAGGGGAAATTACATTAATTCTACATATTGTGTTCAGTATACTTTTACATCCCTCATTACAGCAGCTCGAGATCACATCCTTATATTTACTTTAATTGCTTATTTTCAGACTTTCTTACCTTGTGAAGCTCTGGATACATTACAACTAAGAACTTGATTTAATGTCTAACATATGTTACAATCACTGATAAGACTCATTCACCTCACATTTAAAACTTACCTGACTGCACCCCATACAAAATTGCTTTACAACCTGACATAAAAGTTACATCATGAAGTTTTATACAAATATTAATAAGAACAAAACTGTTTTACTTGCAGTTACTCCTTCAGTGTACTTCAAAACAGTAAGGACATAAAGTGGGGTATATTCTTTACAATTCATCCACTGGTTTAACATAGCCATCAAAATTCTACACTTTCTAAATCACTTCTTGCAAAGCCATATTTTACAAGTTTAATCCTATATTTAATGGGACTGATGCTTTGCAGTCTCACATTTATTCACTAATTTCATAATGTTATTGATCTGTTTTCTGATCAGTCCCATATTCCAACACGTTTCTGGTTTGAGTCCAATGTACTTCCAGTTTTTATCATCTCCTATGCTTTTTTCTTTCACTCAAGCATTTACGTTGGAACAGTGGCAAAGGTTTCATACTAATGTAGGTCTTGGCTGCTTTCTCAAGGTCAGACTTGGATCATATACACCACGTGCCTTCTCAATTAACAAATCCTGTTGAGGAACACCAGAGTAATTGCTTATTTGTACTTTCATGAAACTAATGTAGTCTGTTCCTTCTAGCTTCTATGGTACAGCAGAAAATCTCATTTTTTCTGTATGCTTTGTTTTTTCACTCGACTATTTTTGGAAGCAGCTCTTCTTTGGAAGCCATATGCTAAACCAGGCTTCACTTCATTTCAGCCTATGATTTTTTGCAGTTTTATTAGTTCATCTGACTCACTAGTTAACGCTTCTTCTATTTTGTCCAGCCTTTTTTATTACACATTATATATTCTTCAGTGTCTCACCTGTATAAACACCTCTGAGTGCATTTGATTTATTTTTTCCTTTAAATTACTGGACACCCTCTCCTGTACTAAAGCTGAAACTTGAAGTGTTTTTTTTTTCCTAAACAACTGCAAGATTCTTTAAAACAGTATTTTTTAAAGGAGAACCAATCCACATACAAAAAAAAACATGTTTATGTCATCATGTCTTGATGCTTTCTACACTTCAACAGCATTTTTGGAATCTAAATACTTTTTTTATATTTGAAATGTAATTCCAGAGTCTGCCCACATACGGTCCAGCATCTCGATTTTTAAGTCTACCTTTAGGTATTCTACATTGTAGTGTTTGAGTTTAAAATATTACATCATAGCCCCTAAGCTCCTGTCAATGCATTGATTTTGCATGTGTTTTCATGTATACCCTGCTTTCTTTTAGTCAGTCATGTTAATGACTATTTAAAAGACAGACAGTGATAATCACACAGGACATTATTATCAGTGTCTGTTACTACTACTTCTTTCTAAAGTCGCCAATTTTCATTATTTTGTTATGCCTGAGTTGTAGTCCTTAAACTCATCTCCACCCCAACACCTCCCCTTTGTATCTGTCAAAGTGACAAATTTGAGCTGTTTGCTTCTGTGATTGATAGCTCACACCAGGAGACAAAGCTCATGTGCTGAGAATACTGTTCTGTGTGATTATCTGTTTGTCTTTTAAGTAGTCATTGAAAAGCAAGAAATGGTAATTAAACCTGACTGACTAAAAGAATGCAGGGTATATATAAAAACTCATGTAAAGTCAATGCACTAAGAAGAGCTTAGGGGCTATAATGTAACAGTTAGCTTAGGGTCTATGATGTAATATTTTAACTCCAAATACTGTACTGTTGAATGCCTGGAGGTAGACTAACAAATCAAGATGCCAGACCCAGTGTGGGCAGACTCTGGAATTACATTTAAAAATATAAAAAAAGATATAGAGTCCAAAAGTACTCTTAAAATATAGGAAACATCAAGACTTTTTTTTTAATCTGTGGGCATGGTTCTCCTTTACAAACTAAGATGCAGTTATCTACTTTGTCCATTTTATCTCACTCACCAGTGTCTTGGTTAAGAGTCAAATCTACTTGAAAGGCTGTGAAGCTGAAGCGCTCTTGAGTACACACACACACACACACACACACACACACACACACACACACACACACACACACACACACACACACACGTATACATGTACCAGAAAGTGCACGATGTATTGTCATTTATTTATTTATGTTTATATTTATTTGTCATTTGTTAACCGGATTAGTCCAGCTGAGCCAGGGACTCATTTTCAGTGGAGAGCCAAGGAAAAAAGCTCCAAAAATACAATGAAAAAAATGTACATTCATTCATAACTATACAAGAATGACAGCTTACACAAATACAAGATTGTACAATTACAAAAGTACATACAGTCAATACTGTAGAAATAAAAGCTGAACAGTTGCTAAGGAGTTTATACGGTTTAGCAGTTGCTCAAAGTTTATACATGATAAGAAAGATGATGAAAAAATACCCATGGAGAGTAGACATTACAAGTAAATACTAATGACAGAATTGTATAAAAAAAGTGTCTAGATAGGTAGCATAAATGAGATTAGAATGTTTTTAACATTAAATAAAAAATGAAGCACCTGAATGATTCTATATGGGCTTAAAGAGCTACTAAAAACATTACAAATGGTGAGATGAAGCTGCAGCATTTGGCTGGTTCCCTCAAAATTACTGCTACAGATAAAAATGACTTAAGCACTACTTTCCACTTGCTTTCTCCTTAAGTTTCAGACTAATGTATTGTAACTCCTATGTCATTCCTAGCCTCTTTAGGCCTATTCCTATACCTAAACCTGCTTGTAAGGTCCAACCCACCAGCTATATTCTACAACTTGAAAATTACAAAATGAAGGCTTCACATCTTTCAGTTCAAGACTCACTCCTGGAGCTTTTCCACATAAATTGTCCTGTCTCTTTAGTGTAATCCTATTACAAGACTGTCACTTGTCCCTTCTCTATCACCCTAAAGTTGAAAAGGTAGCATGGCAAATAGGGAGGCATGTTCTCCCTCCTTCAATTCTCTCCTTATTACCCTTCCCTAATCCTTCTTCCCAATACTGCAGCTTATAGTTTTCATCATTCTTCATCTTGTTCTTCTGTGCCTTGCTCTGCTATTAGACCCCTGCTTTAATGTCTCCATCTCTCTTAATTCCCTGTACACCTTTGCCCTCTACTAAACCAATTTTGAGATTTTTACTCGTCCATTAATAATAATCTCTAGCCTGCCTATCCATGATCTGCCTCCATCTTGTGCATCAACATCTTAAAGAAAACATTCCCACTTTTATGGAACCTATCTTCCTATACAACTCCTCACACATCTTCCTGTCTTACTCCATCTCTTCTTATCTTCTGCACACCACCATCATATATGCATAGTCAGACCCATTATCTTAACACTTCCAGGAGCAGATATCCTTTTTTCAACCACTCTCACACACAAGTAGACAGGGATTGTCCTGCCATTTGCTGATTCACATCCTAATTTCCTTACACAACTGCAGGGACTCCTGCCAGATATGATCATCATCCCATTCCCCTCTTGTCACTGCAACACATTTCTCTCTCTTTTTTTGGAAACACACCCAATGCTTTAAACATTATCCCTAATTCTCCCTGCCTTATACATGACAACTGCTCTCCTTTTAACTGCTTAGCTTCTGTGTTCTATGCCTTTTGATCTCTCTCTCTCTCTGTAGACCCGCCTTTGACCATTTTTTCAATGGTCCATTTATATTCCAGTCCTCCCTTCAGCATATTATATTATGTTCCACCACCATCATTTATGGAAGCCAAAATCCCTTATCTTAACACTTCCAGCAGCAGCCATCCCTTTTTCACCCTCTTTCATACACAAGTAGACTGGTATTATTGTGCCATTTACTGACTCACATCCTAATCATGTGCAAAACTGCAAGGACTCTTGCCAGATATGATCATTCCCCTCTGGTCACTGTACCCACTGCACCACATTTTCTAATTTTTTTGGGTACCAGCCCAAAGCTTTAAAAATGACCCACAACTCTCGCTGCCTTTCACATGACAAGCATTCTTCCTTTTAACTGCTTAACTTCTATCCCATTTCAATCTCTTTGCAGGCCTGCCTTTGACCAATTTTCTGGTGATCCCTTTATGTTCCAGTCAATTTCACTTCATAATACTATATTATATATTTAATTGATTGAAAAAGTTTCTAACCTTTCACTTTTACTTCAGTTTGTAAATCTTGTACTTTCCTTATGCTCGCACCTTTCCACCACTGAAGCTATTCACCTTTTGAGGTTACATTCATCTTTCCTTCCTTCCTGAACCAGTCCCCTGTAAACCTAAATCTGACACCAACTTCCCCTTTACCATCCTGTTTACCCCTCCCAAAAGTTATTCAGAACTGTTCAATTCATCACTACCCTCCTTCTCTCAATATTCATCTCCCATAACATCCACCTGAGATGTGGTCTTATAGTTGCCCTAACCATGGTCACCAAGTTACCTACTACTGCTTATCTATACAAGTCTGATGTCTCCCTCCTGGTCCTGTAATTTTGTCCTTCCCATCCTTCTGCCTTCATCTTCAGACAAAACTTGAAGACAAATCATACTTGTGCTTCATTTATTTTATATCTAGTACTTACAGGAATAAGCATTGTGAGATACAGTACACAGAGTACTGCAAACATTCTGATCATGTTTATTCTACCTAAAAGCAGAGCAGACTCACCCTCCCCAACCAACAGTCTAACAAAATTGGCACCATCCAAATCACTCCTAATTTCCATTATTTTTTTTTCTGATGTAGAGGGCTAAACCTCAACCTCAGGGTCTTCCCCTTTCTGTATTATCAGTGGTAACAGCCCTTTTAATTTAGCGCCTCTCAAGTAAATCACCACTGATTTTTCTTGGGGGGGGGGGTGAAATTTAATTTCAACTTATCTACCAAATTTACCAAATTCTTGAAAGACTACTTCCAAATTCTTCTACCTTGATGAGCAAGCATTTAGGAATTAAGGTTGTGTTTAACTTGTGGGATTGCAATTTGGAAGCGTGATTGGAAGAGTGGAAATTAAAGTGGCAAATGAGGTTAAATGGCACTAATAAACCTGTTCTGAATAAATCTGTCAGTATTGCTAGTGTTTTAAAGCTTGAAGCTGCCAAGTTATGATCAAAAATTAAATCTGAGGAAATATATGTATTTTATGAGTATTAATACGATTTTAAAACTATTTAGATATGCATTTGTATATTTTTGGACCTTAATATGCAGTTTAAAATATATATTTTTATAATTCATTTTGAATTCATGTATCACCCTATTGTGATCATATGACATGATTTTTATTATATAATTAACAAGTTAGTTAAAGTTGTTTTGAAGATGTCTGATTTACTACAATGAAGACAAAAGCACTTACACATTATAGTTGTTTTATTGCCAGCACTGGACTCTGTTTGACATATCAGTATACCATCATGCTATGTTTGATTTGCAAATAAATGAATGCTTCTGAAGTTCACTTTCCTGCACCCCTTAATCTTCTGACTTATCCTAGTCCTTTCATTGGTACCTCTATAACCAATTAAAATAGAATAGGAGTGGGAAGACACAATGATCTGGTTTGTCTTTCAACCCTGTCAGCCTGAGAAAGAGCGCCATTTGCAGCCATCATCGGGATTGTCACTCCGGACCATGTCATAACCCTGGTAATAAACCTGTGCTTCAGAATCAGAATCATATAGCATGCTATAAGTTCAAGAATAAATGTTCTTCACAGAGACACCTCCCTAAAGATTTTAGCTAAGAATCAAATGCCTATATAATCATAAAAAAACTATCCTCACTGAACTAATTTGTTGGTCTTTCATGGTCTCCATAAGATCTAACAATAGATAAAAGTCATCTTTGACCTTCACCTCCTTACAAAAAAAAAAAAATGGTGCCTCTCCCTTACCAGACACACTTTCACTTTTTCCAACCCAGTTAATAGCAGCTAAGCACAGATTTTTGCATCATATGTTAACAACAGAACTGGCCTGTGATTAGTTGGAGCCTCCTTTCCATCCTTCCTTTTGGGTAGAGCTACTATTAAAACCTTCTCCCAAGATGGTGGAACATCCACACATCACATTTTTAAACTGAATCTTTTAATGGAACCATGCTGTTTGTCAAGAGAAAACAACTGTTTTCATTTATTCTATATATGCATGTATGTATTTATTTACTTTTGCAAACACGGTTAGTTTCACTAGGCTAGTAGCCTCTTTTCAGGGAAGACCTGAGGTGGCATTTATACTGACTAGGGGAAATTTGACCAGGGCACCAGGGAAATTCACCCACTCTTTTAATAGCTGCTGTGGGATTTTTACTTCCACCTGAGCTACGGCAAACTCAGGCAGATGGGACTTTGGTTTAATGCCTCATATGAATGACGGCAATTATTTAGTCTGTTCTGGAAGCAATGTAAATGTGGATCATTTGGGTGAGTTTCTCCTTACTTCCACTGTTGTGTAGCCTTGGGATTAGTATATTTAGAAATGCAGGACAGTTGGAGTGTAGAAGCTTGGTCCTCCAGGAAAATGTTTTTTTTTTTTTATTTTTATTTTTTGAATTTTTCTTCCCATTCTCTGCTGACTTTAAGCATGTTCATATTCACATCCATTAGCCCTTTTTCTAAAGTTCCCATGCCATGTCAGCAGCACCCACCCCCCAGTGTGACTCACACTGAGAGGGTCTCCATACCAGAAGAGCACCTTATGCGTGGAGCTCCCCTATTTCTGCACCAGGGTTTAGGGGTATGCACCTACTGGTACTTTATAGTGGAACAGGTCAAGCAAGATGCCATCATGCTGCAGCTAGTAAGGGATTTTTACTGGCATAATCCCTACCCATATGGTAACAGATATTTTGCATGTGTGGTGGGTGGGCAATGAGGTGTGGTCAAAGTCATTTCCACCCAGCTGCAGCAGCCATGCACCCACAGCTCAAAGCCCAGCCTTCACCAGACCTCCAGGAGAGAGTCTTCTCAGAATGTTCCCACATCCACAGGATATGCACACCCATCCTGCACTATCAAACTTCCTGACACAATAATCAAGCTCAGGTCACCTGGACTCTAGTCAGGGCTCTATCTCTCTATGACACCAGCACAGTTATTTTTTTCTGTTGATGTGGTTGGTATAGCTCATCAGTGTGTGTGTGTGTGTGCACGCATGTGCATGTGTACATATTATGTCAAAGTAAATCCCACAAATAATTGTCAGTACTAAGCTACACACCCCATTTAGTATTATAGTGTTTTATAAATGTCTGCATGACTCCATCATCCCTACTAGCTGTCCAGTCTTTCAGCTTAAGTAACTTAAAAGTCTTATTCTAGTAATCCAAGGAATTGGTTGGTATTTTCTCCCTTACTATTATACACCTCTCAGGAGATATCCTGCTCTCCTCAAAGAGATTTTCCCTCTCTAAAGAGATTAGTTACTAACTTTTTATGGGATGGAGGCACACCTCAGATGAGTTGAGTTTTTTTGCCCTGTCATTGGTATTGAAAGGCTTGTGTCTTCCTCGTTTTTAATTTTACAGTAAAGCTGCTAAACTGATGTCTTTAATAAGTATTGTTGGGGATTATTCTTCATTTATTTGGAGTGAACTGATCCTTGATAGACTGGAGAGAGTAAATAAAGATATAAGATGATCTCAAGTGGTAGATTCCCATCAAAGGGAAAGGCCAGAGATATAGTTAGTGACTGTTTAATGCTAATTCAGTTGGCTTTTCAGGAAACTGATGCACACACCTGTATTGTTGAGTTGTCTTCTCTTAGACTGAAGGTTAACTGAACCCTTCTCAATGTGGTAGGTTAGAAATTTGAAAAGTCTCCTCTTGCTTCAGTTTTTAGGATCAGTTAATAGTTGGAGCCTGAATGATGGTGTGGGAGGATTTTCAGAGGTTATGAGGAGAAAATCAAGAGAATGAAGAACTACACTGAGCCTTCATCAATAATCGTGCTTCTTTGCAGTTAGGCTCAGTTCCTAGTAAAGGTTGACCGTTATGGGTACAATTTTAGATTAATATTAGGTGTGTTTCTGGAGTCCCTGGGGGAATACCTCCACGATTTATCAGTTATTCACAGATGTAAGGTCCTACTAGACCAACAAATATAGGCTGAATTGGGAATGAGATCTTAACATTCAAATATCTAGAGAAAATTTTTCTAAAATAAATTAAATGTTTTTCTGTTTATTTTGATGGCAATATTTCTTCATGTATTTTTATATGCTTTCAAGACTTTTTAGGGTGTTTTTGTGAATGCCAGTGTCATGCTGGAGGTATGACACGGAGGGGGGAATCTCTGGATAGGCTACACATAGTTTAGGATTGTCTAGCTCTATTTGCAGTCCCCAAGAAGAGCAGAATTTAATAAATGGCATTTCTGATGAAAGGCCATTCGTCACTGAGGTCCTTCGATGATTTAATATAGACCCGTATACACCATGTAGAGAGTTGAATTACAGTGAAATACCTTTTCTGGCGACTAAGTCAAAGCAATGCTACAGGAGATGCACTGTATTTCAGTTATGTCACCAAACTTTAGAACGAGTTACTACTTTCATTAAAACAAATAGATTAAAAACTTTAACCCAGATTAAGATAACACCTGATCTACTCCAGGCTGTGCTCGTGTGAACTCACCAGGATAATGTGGAATCTTTTAGTCCCTACCATGTCTGTAAGATTATGTCACCAAATTTTGGAACAAATTACTACTTTCACTAAAACAAACAGATTAAAAGGCTTTAACCCAAATTAAAATAACACCTGACTGACTCCAGGCTGTGCTTGTGTACTTCACCAGTATAATGTGGAACCTTTTAAGGTGCTACCACATCTGTAAGATTGTCACCAAACTCTGAAACAAGTTACTACTTTCACTAAAACAGATTAAAAGGCTTTAGCCCAAATTAAAATAACACCTGAATGACTCCAGGCTGTACTTGTGTAACCTCACCAAGATAATGTGGATGCTTTAAGTCACTACCATGTCTGTAAGATACCTTAAGCACAAACACAAGTCACTTGCACAGCTGTACTAATTATAAATACCAACTCCAAGATCGCACTACAGTGAGGAAAGGGCAAATTGTCTGATCTTGAATATACAGCGATCTCAGTATGAACAATTCAGCGAATGGCATGTTCAATGTAAGAGCACCGAAAATGTCATTCGCTTAACTGAATTTTCGAGGATTTAATATAGACCTGGTGAATACTTCTGAAGGATGTTATTTTAGGCTGCGACTAGCTGGATGTAGATTAGGAGTTGTTATAGTTATAATGTTTGTATTTACTTTAAGGCAAGATAGTGGTGAATCCTATATGATAATTTTGTAGCAAATTTTGCTACTTTGTTGTAGCATGCCTCTAATTTTGTTTGCAAATATAGCTGATGCATATAGGAGTATGGGAAGAAGGTACAGCTGGGCATGGCTCCCCTTGTTGCAACAGCTAAGTATGGGTTTGACTGGTAGTGAAGATCTATTTGTTTAGTGTGTGTGTGTAATATCAAAACACTGTGTGACTGTAATATCAAAAGAGTGTCTGAGGGCAAAGAATTGTTTGGCTGTGAATAACATTCATTTGTTTATACTTTGGGTTTAACAACAAGCTTGCATCAGTTAGGCAGGATTTGGCAGAAGAAAAGGATTCTTGGGTGATAATGACTTGCAGTACAGACGCAGAGCTGGATCATGGTCAAATGAGGCCAGGGTAATGGATTAGGGCCCGCCAACTCCACAGTCTTTCCAGTGTCCCATTACCTGGCTGCATCTTCCCAGTTACCATAAAACTGTTTAAACCGGTCATTGTGCATACTGTTTTCTTCTTTACTTCTACAATGATTACAGATATTTGGATTTAATTTAAAACTTTTATTTCAAATTTTTTAGCACAAATTAGCTAGCCATTTACTAAACAAACAATGCAGTCTCACAATGAAAACAGACTTGGCATGAGTAACAGTAAATTTCTCTGCCCTTGAAAATCACGTTAATTGGAAATGCATACAGTCAGTGGTGGATTAATTGCATCTTTGGGATGTTTTCAAACCAAGTGTCCCCTGCACACATTTTTAGAACCATGCATAAATGCATGTGACATTTTTCGTATAACAACACCATGTATTAAAAATAAACTAAGAACATATAAATAATACCTTTAGCCATGAGAACACAGTTAAATTGTGTAGGAGCACAGCTTCAACAAGCTGCTCAAGCTGAGACTATCATTAAGACCTGGAAGGGTGAGGGCATCTAATCTCACCTGCCAACATAACTCTTTAAACTCAAGGAAATCCTCCCATGGACCACCCCGAGGGTCCTGTAGCACCTTTTCAATCACTAAAAACCTGAATTCATGGTCAGGGTATCTTTCTACGTGCTTAAATAAAGCACTGTTAGGGTTACGGATTTTGAGGTTACTTGTATGTTCATAGATTCTTTCTTTAAGTCTCCTTTTGGTTTTTCCAATATAGAAACCCTTGCATTTTGTGCACAAAGCGGCGTAAACCAAACCTTTAGTACTACAAGAAAATTTCCCTTTAGGTCTAATAGTGGTGTGGTTAATTTTAATTTTGTCAGTGCTGAGAATAAAATTACATTGTGCACAAAACCCACATTTCTTGGTCCCTAAATCACCTTGTGGGGGAGCCATTTGAATATCTCTTTTCAACAAGTTTTTAATTGTCACCCCCCCCCTTCTAAAAATTACCCAGGGTTCTAATCCCACTTTATCCAGCAATCCTTCCTGACCATAAAAAATGTTTTTATATGTTTTTTGCTTGGTATTAAGGTTTGCACATGTCACTTTAACTGTTACCAACTTTTAATGTGTTTAATTAGTTGATTACATCATGTGATGTTTTTAAATGGTATATATTATTGATGTTATTTGGTTTTCACTATTCTGAAGAAGTCAGCTGATTTATGCTGACAAAAGCACTTTAATAAAGTTCTTTGGTCGAGTTTGGGAAGGTGTCCTTGGTTTTGGTTTTGTACGGATTGTGCTTGTGCCTGGTTCCTGTTTTTTTGTGGTGTTTTGTCGTTGACCTAACCTGAGTATGAGTTCTCCAGCTCATACCTTCACTTTGGGGGAAGACTCAATTGAAAATATTGTTTTTTTAACTCAACTTATGAAGAACTATCTCAAGAAGTGCCTAGTGGTAACAGAGGTAACACTATGTTGAACTCTTCACTGGAAAATAGTATTCCTCCAGGACAGATTTTCTCCAGTACACAAGGGAGGTCTGATATCAGTAATACTAACAGTAATAGCTCTAGTGACATTTTTTTTTCAAAATTGGTTCAAAAGAAATTTTTCTTTTGAAAGGAATGGTGCTACTGTTCTATCTTTGTTTGAAAATAAATTGTCCAAATGTAGAAAATTGCAAGTTGAAAATGCCTACTTTTTGGAAGGTATTAGAAACAAACTTGTGCCCAAGGGGTTTAGACACTGGAAGTTCCCCACTGGGTTAATTGTGGATTCACCCTTACACTGTAAGCTTATTGCCTTATTTGACAGGCAATGTTTAGAACTGTTAGACCTCCTTATTAAACACAATCAGAAAGCTATTGACATTCTGCACTCTGAGTTAACTGAACTTGACAAAGTATTGCTTGACGATCTGCCTTTTGAACACTCCACTTTAGCTTACAAGCATGTGCTTGATAAAGTGGACAAACTTACTGGGGATGTTAAACACCACAAAGAAAAGAAGTTCTTTTGAAAGGAATGGTGCTACTGTTCTATCTTTGTTTGAAAATAAATTGTCCAAATGTAGAAAATTGCAAGTTGAAAATGCCTACTTTTTGGAAGGTATTAGAAACAAACTTGTGCCCAAGGGGTTTAGACACTGGAAGTTCCCCACTGGGTTAATTGCTGATTCACCCTTACACTGTAAGCTTATTGCCTTATTTGACAGGCAATGTTTAGAACTGTTAGACCTCCTTATTAAACACAATCAGAAAGCTATTGACATTCTGCACTCTGAGTTAACTGAACTTGACAAAGTATTGCTTGACGATCTGCCTTTTGAACACTCCACTTTAGCTTACAAGCATGTGCTTGATAAAGTGGACAAACTTACTGGGGATGTTAAACACCACAAAGAAAAGAAGTTGGATAGGGACATTAAGGCTTACCAAACAGGGGTAGCCTATCCCAAACCACCCTCTAATTTCAATTCCAACAACCACAATACAGATTTTACCAACAGTACTGTAAACCCGAGAGGTGGAGTTGAAATGCAACCATCCAATCAGTTCCCTTTAGGGCAGGAACATCTAAGAAGATTGGAGAGGATCCGGAATCAAATGAGGCAAGTGAACTACAGACCCCAGTGGAACTACAGAGACTAGAGGTACCAACCGAATCTTCCTCAACAGAATGTGAGAAGGCAACAAGCCAGGTGGAATTAGACTGGTTTGGGGACGGTTTGAGTCCCTCACACCAGGGAAATTACACTTGTCAAGAACAAAGGAACATGATATTTTGTAACATGACTGAGTGTAACGAGTTTAACGACTTTACTGAACTTCCTTCCATTTTTACCAACACTGAAGGTGACTTCACAGTATACAATTTTTCTTCACAGGTATTTGACTTGAAATTGCAAATTTGTTATGTAGGGGCTTCAGTTTTGTCCCTACTAGATGTTTGAGTTTGGTTGAACTCTTACTTGATTTAAAAACCTTAGTTAGAAAGCTAAGTTTTAAATTACTGTTTGAATCTGTTTCTAACGCTGAAAGTAGTAATGCTTTACAGAAAAGAAGCATTTTCAGCCCCCCCGATCAATTCACTTATTTTATTTGAAAATATGTATGAATTTGAGTTTAGGGTTTTACTAGAATGTAACCTAGACAATGTTATTTTTAATTTGTCAAACAGTGAAAGTGTTCTTTTAGAGAAATTATCTCTGGATAAATCTTTATGAGTTATGAAGTCTGACAAAGGGGGTGGGGTTGTGATAATTATAATGGTCAACAATAAATAAGTAAATAAGAACAAAAAATTACAAACACCAGTGGGTCTCTTCCTCACAACTGTTTTTCCTTGCTCATTTTACCAACAGTCACTATCATCATCTGCTTCATGTTTTGTCTTTAAGCTTGTATGTCAGTAATCTGATATTGACATCTCCTTGGGTTCACCAATACAGACAGCTCCTACTCAAATCACCTTTAACTCTTGTTACATACCCATAGATCTTTCTGTTCTTTAAATAAGCCTCCTGACATTCTCAAATGTAACCATTTATTGGAATTTCTTGCTTCCTACATATCTACCGTTGGGCAGTCTGTAAGTTTACTTCTATTTTGTGAATTTATTTTTGCTTTCTCTGTCTTTCCAGTATTCTCCCTCTTCTAACAGCTTTTAGAAATCATCCCACCACAGCCTTCATCTTTTACTACCTTCTGGGACATTATTTTACCTACAACTCTTAATATTGTCTCTTCAAGCCAACAAACCCTTTCCTTCACCCTTTGCTCAAAGGAGCTCCCTTACCATCATTCTGACTCCTTACGAAGACCACCTAACCCTCTACCACAGTGGTGTGGTCTGCAAATCACCTTTCCGGGATAGTAATTGCAATCATCTCTTCCATACCACACTGTGTGCTAAAATATAACTTATTCTACTACATTTCTTACCCTCCAGACATCACCAATCCTCACCTATCCGAGACTTATTTTTAACTTATTCTGGCATCTTTGGTGAGTGTTGTCTGCCATAAAGAGCCTTTTCATTTTGACGTGTAGCACTACAATAAAATCCTACTACAAAAAAAAAAAAATAAAAAAAAGAGAGAGAGAGAGGAAAACATTATTGTCCATGTCTGGACCATATGAAAAAACTAATACAACCTCTATTCGTCTAAATAGTGTCTAAGCACTACCTATTTTTCCTCCCCCACATTAATTCTGCCCTTCCAAAGTGCACCCTAGACCTTCTTTCACTGATATTGCCACCCCATCTTCACAATTGAATCCGGCATTTCTAGTAAATATGATACATCTGGCATCCTTACAAAGCTCATTGTTGAGATAAAGCAGGTCCCCACAGAGGTACAGTATGTGTATCTAAACAGGTTTCCAAGAATTATTGGGCAACAGCCAAAATAAGAGTACTGATGTAAGGTAAAACAAACCAGCTTTAACTGTGTGATCTGTAAATGTGGTGTGTGTGTGTGTGTGTGTGTGTGTGTATATGTGTATATATATATATATATATATATATATATATATATATATATATATATATATATATATATAGGTATATATGTCAAATATGTGTATGAGTGTTTCCATATGTGCACATGTTGTGTTAAAGATTTTTTTCCTTTGGCAAGCCATCATATTTGTTCTTCAGAATGATCTCCAGAGCATGCAATGCCAACATTGTGCACTGTTAAAAATATCCAAAAGCTCAGGTAAATTGCTAGTAAATCAATGTATGAGTTAATAGTAAAGAAAACAGAATGCATAATCTGTATCATTTGTGACTTTTCCAGACTCTAGATACTTCAGAAGTAGACTTCTGTTTTTGATTTTAGTAACTTTTCTATAAACCTGTCTGATACATTGGTATAACTAGACAGCCACTACCATCTTAACAGACTGTATAATTACAAAACATAAAGCTAATTCCATGGTTGGCACCATATCAGAATCTCTGACTCTAAACCCAAGTAACCTTTTCTAATGTATCTTGCGCCGTGACTCATTGTTTAGCTATGAATATATGGGTCTGTTGTCTGTATTAAGAACTGATACTGAAAAAGATGTCAAAAACATAACAAGAGGTTTATAGCCACACCATATAAACAGTTAATTTATTTTCAACCCTCTGTCTCAAATATTCTACATAAAAGATACAGTTCCATCCTGCACCAACACTCTTAGTTACAAAATTGTACTACAAGTTCTCCACTTCACATTACAGTGCTCTTGTATATTCAGTGCTGGTCTTATCCATACCTCTCAACTGTACAGATTTGTGCAGAATGTCCACATTTTTGCCTCATATTTTTGGTGCGTTCCTCCTAAAATCTGTACCTTTCTGGCAAATAGCTGAGAATTGAAGTCATTAAATAATGACTAACATTTAAGACTCCACATCCTTCAGAAAAGTTTGTAAGGGCAATGTTTAAAATCTGTCCCTATTTGTCCCCCCATCATTTTAGGCTTTGTCCAGATTTTTTGCTCTAAGCGGTTGAGAGGTATGGTCTTATCAAATCATCCTACCTGTCTTTGTGTGAGAAACAAAGAAAGACACACTTAAAAGTCTTGCCACTTTTTCTGAGTACTTAATAGTTCCCACCTCCCATTTAAAGCAGGGCTGTACCTAATAACCCTGGTGTAAATTTATGACTACCCATCAAATCATTAAGATTAACGTTAAAGGTAGACAAAGTATTTCTTTGCATGCCTATAGTGTTAACTTATTCCTTAGGCTGAGAATACGTTGCATTATGAACCTATCCCTCTGACAAGTCTTGTTTATTTGTGGGGAAATTAATGTTCCTGGTATAAGAGTTTGCCATTGATTTTGCAAAGAAATAGGAGCTCAAATAGGATCAAGTCTTTCATGGCTCAAAAAGTGAGCATAGGTCTCATTAGGACAGCCTGTAGGCTACTGAGTATAGTGGGAGTTGTGTTAATCCATTGAGATAGTTGAAGGATTTAAGGCCTTTCATTTTTGGGTTAAAATTGTTGGGGCTTTTCTATTTGAGCAATGTTCCTGGACATGCACATAGCAAGAAGGTCATTGTAGTGGTAAGATGACTTATTTGGGTCTTAAAGATATTCAATTGGAAATGAACTGAGACAGATAGAAGGATTTCATGACTATGGTGGAAACATGATGATCAAATGACAGAGAATGTTACCCTAATACGTACCCAGGTATCTTATGACTATATCTGTTTGAAGAAGAGTACAACTTATGTATAACATATAACTTATGTATAAATAATGTATGAGTTGGGAACAGTTTTTTTGCTGAATGCTACTGTGCTGCACATTTTTCCATGTATTTTGAGACTGTTTTCAGTACATGAGTTACATGCATATTCCATTCCTTTTTGGAACAGATTTGTATTGGTGAATGAATGAATAACATTGCCCAGTTTGCAGACGTCAACAAACTTGGTGAATAATGGCTTGGATATATGCAAAATAAATGCCAAACAGAAGTACAGTGGATATAAAAAGTGTGCACACCCCTGTTAAAATGCCAGGTTTTTGTGATATATAAAAACGAGACCACAATAAATCATTACAAAACTTTTCCCACCGTTACTGTGACCTGTAACCTGTACAATTCAATTGAAAAACAAACACATTTGTTAGGGAGAAAAATAGAAAAAATAAAAAACATACAATAAGCTGGTTGCATAACTGTGCACACCCTTAAACTAATACTTTGTTGAAACACCTTTTGATTGAATTACAGCATTCACTCTTCTTGGGTACAAATCTGCTATCAATTAAAGACACTCTGATTGACCCCCCAAAAAGTTCAGCTGTCCTAGTAGGATTGCCCTGACATTTGCTCAGTTGCCTGCTACAGCAAAAGCCATGGTTCACAGTGAGTTTGCAAAGCATCAAAAGTGATCTCATTGTTGAAAGGTATCAGTCAGGAGAAGGGTAAAAAAAAAATTCCACAGCATTGGATATACCATGGAACACAGTGAAGACAGTCATCAAAAAGTGGAGAAATTATGGGACAACAGTGACGTTGCAAAGAAATGGATGTCTCTCCAAAATTGATGAAAACACAAGACGAAAACTGGTCAGGGAGGCTGCCAAGAGACCTACAACAACACTTGGAGCTGGAGGAATTTCTGGCAAGTACTGATTGTGTACTACATGGGACAACAATCTCCTATATTCTCCATATGTTTGGACTATAGGGTAGGGTTGCAAGATAGAAGCCTTTTCTTGCACAGAAAAACATACAGGCCCAGCTAAAATTTGCAAAACAATACATCAAGTCTGCCAAAAGTATGTGGGAAAATGTGTTATGATCTCATGAGACCAAGGTTGAACTTTATGGCCACAATTCCAAAAGGCACGTTTGGCGCAAACACAACAGTTTGCATCATCAAAAGAACGCCATCCCCACGGTGAAGCATGGTGGTGGTAGTATCATGCTTTGGGTTGCTTTTCTTCAGCTGGAACTGGGGCTTTAGTCAAGGTGGAGGGAATTATGAACAGTTCCAAATGACAGTCACTTTTGGCCCAAAACCTTCAGGCATCTGCTAGAAAGCTGAAGATGAAGTGAAATTTCACCTTTTACATGACGATGACCCCAAGCATACATCCAAATCAACAAAAGAATGGCTTCACCAGAAGAAAATTAAAGTTTTGGAATGGCCCAGCCAGAGCCCAGACCTAAATCCAATAGAAAATCTGTGGGGTGACCTGAAGAGGGCTGTGTACAAGAGATGCCCTCACAATTTGACAGATTTGGAGCACTTTTGCAAAGAAGAGTGGGCAAATATTGCTAAGTCAAGATGTGCCATGCAAATAGACTCCTACCTAAGAAGACTGAATGTTGTAATTAAATCAAAAGGTGCTTCAACAAAGTATTAGTTTAAGGGTGTGCACACTTATGCAACCAGCTTATTGTGCGCTTTTTGTTTTTTATATTTTTCCCCTAACAGATTTGTTTGTTTTTTCAATTGAATTGTACAGGTTATAGGTCACATTAAAGGTGGGAAAAGTTTTGAAATGATTTATTGTGGTCTCATTTTTTTATATCACAAAAACCTGGCATTTTAACAGGGGTGTGTACACTTTTTATATCCACTGTAGGTCCAGCACTAATTCCTGCAGTACCCCACTAGTTACAACTTTATGTTCAGAAAGGTACCAGCAACTTTCACTGCTTTTGAGGTGTTGGATAGCTGGCTTGCAATCAAGTGGACAACAAATGTACATTACATTTGTCTAACTTTTAAATGACACTTGCATGGGGATATCATCAAAAGCCTTGATCAGTTCAAAGCTTCCGATAGTTTCTCACCCTAAACTCCTGCACAGGCTGTCTCAACTTAGACTATCCCCTTCTTCATTACTGTGATTCAGTAGCTATTTAATTGACAGGCTCCAGTCAGTGAAATGGCAAAACACTCTCTCACCATATCCACAAGTCTTCACTGGTGTATTGCAAGGCTCCATTCTTGCTCTCCTTCCCTTTAATTTCTTAATCAAAGACCTCTATACCTCTGTAGGTCCAAACTGTCTTATACAATATGCTGATGATTCTGAGCTTATATGTGCATCTAATAACTTGCCTCATCTCCTCCATATCAAGCAAGAAGCTTTTTCCTCAGTTGAGAAATGGCTCCATGATGCCCAGCTAATACTCATCCCTAAAAAAATAAAGTTATGTTAATATTTTTCACCCAATCACACACACCTGATAAAGCAAATTTTAAAATCTTTTCACTAAACAAAATTGAAACTGAAGTGCGTAGAGAGTCAATTATCCAAAACATTAATTATCCAAACCCAGTCTTTCAAAGTTTTTGGGTAGGAAAAATCATGAAGTTTGAATATGTAAGCATTATACATACTAGCTTGTGCATGTGTTTTGAATGTGTAGCCTGCTTGTGTGTGAAAAATATTCTTTATTGTCCACCGGACTTGCTGAATGGTTGAACATGTATTCCCTGAGTGCAGAAAAAACAAGATTTTAGAAGATTTTTTATGCATTTCAGTGTATGTTTGATTATCTGAACAGTTTGATTATATAAACTACCCTTGATCCCAATTAGTTTGGATGATTGATTGCTGTAGTCCTCCATACAAAACCTCTTGGAGTGATTACAGATGATAACCTTAAATATGAGCTGCATGTTCAAAATTACATTAAAAAGTCCATTCATCTGTATTAGGCTTTATAATAGCTTTATTTAAAGGTACCCATATTATGTCCATGTGGAGCTTTTTTCCCCGGGTCACACCTGAAAATGGGATATGATCCCAGTCAAAATTTCCCAATAAACAAATGTCAAATAAAATAAGCGATGTGCCAGGAATTCCGAGAAGACTGCACTCTGAAAAGTACATTGATTACAGCTGTCCTGCGATAATAAAATGAAAGCAGTGTAAACAAATCAGTAAAAGTTATCAGTCTGGGTAAAATTCAGTTACTGGTTAGTCACTACACTGTCTGGATGTCACCAAAGAAGAAATTCAGAGAAAGTAAGAGAAAAACAACTAGGAAAGGAAAAGAAAAATCTCAGCTGGGGAATAACTCTTCAACAAAAAGTAGTTCAGATATCAGCTTTAGCACTGGAGATGGCTTCCAGTAATTTACAGGTAAAAATAAATCAGATGCATTCAGACATGTTAAAGGATATATAAAGTCACATGATAAAAGGTGGAAAGGAACAGAAGAAACCTTGAGAAGACAAGATAAGATGATAAAACTGCAGAAATCAGATGTTGAAATGAAAGACTGGATGAATACAATTCTTTTCAAGAAGACATGTCACAAAAAATAGACACAGCACACAAAGCAAATAAGATTTTCTGCTATACCAGTGAAAATGGAAGGGATAAATATAATTAATTTTATGAAATTACATATAAGCAATTGGACTGGTCTTCCACAGCAAGATTTGTTAACTGAAAGGCACATTATATGCATACTACAAATTTAACAATAAGAAAGCAGCCAAAACATATTTTACCAAAGATAAAGTCATACCAGCATAAACAACTGCTCATAATAAAATTGTGGAAGAAGGGAAAATATTAAAATTTGGGTCACCATAGTGTTTGCGGAAAATTATACTTCTCTTCTGCTTGTTGTACAGTGTATATAGTTTGTTCCTTACTGCAATGACCCACCACTGGACCAGTAATCAAGGAGCCTCAATCCTCACCAGTGGCATCTGTGAGGGGATGTTCACAGGCAGGATAACAGGTACACATAGTATTTCCAGATGCAGCTCTGTGCATCAAGTGGAATTTCCCTTAAGAGCATACAGAGACCACAGCCAGTCCAGGGTTGGGTTCTCCGTCTTCCTTCAGATCCCCAGTAAGACTCCCCACTGGCACAGCTATAGAGTTGAGATCTCAGATGAGTGATCCAGCCAAGACCTCCAGCACCCTCTCTGTCCAACCAGTATTTCTTGTTCCTGTCTAAGTAGCTGACACAACACACTCTTTGAGGTTTGATTTACGCGCACACACACACACACACACACACACACACACACACACACACACACACACACACACACACATGGGAAAAGCTGACACAGGTTTACTAGCTATGCCTCTTTCTGCCTAGACTATAAGGTAGTTATCACTGCCACCAGTTGCTCCTTATCAGCTACTTTAATGCCCTTACAAAGGGTGTCCAATTTTATTGTGTAAGATTACTACTAATACAAATGGTAGTTTAACCAAGAGCAAGGCTATCAGGGGTGGCCCTCACAGTGTCACCAAATAAATATGCAATTACTCTCAACATCTAAATATCTCTACACAGATCAGCCACATTGAAAGGTTTAAATAAATGTAATAATAAATAATAAAAGAACAAGAAAACACTCAGTATATATTTACAATGACAGCAGAGCTCAAAACCACAGGGAATATTTAAAATGACATTGCAGTACAGGCTCACACAAATAAAAATAAAATCTAACCTAAGCTTCACTATATTCCTGACTGAATCTACAAGAATTATACTATACCCTAATAACTTACTAATCGAGCAAGGCAGATGTGTGCTGAAGGGTTCTTGTTGTTGTCAGGTCCAAAACAGAATGCAGAATGCTCTGTCTCACTAAGAGACTTCTCAAAATAATATCTAAACTATTACTGCTGGAATAGCTTGCAGAATGATATCATTTGTGTTCATCCGACTTCTAGTTCTCATGCAAACTCCATTGCTGGCAGTATTTAGCATCTACCTGTAAAAATACCCAGACAAAGGCGTTTGCTCAGATCTTTGGCAGGTGCTGGAAGTCATAAAACAATTGCATTCCTTTGTGCTTACAAAGTAGCAATTAGTTCACCCGAAAGACATTACAGAAAGCTCCCTAGTACAGACTTTTTGTCTCTAACTGCACTGAAATTTCTTTATGGCCTAGCCTTTAAAGTAATTTAATTTCAAATATTTTTCTAAAGTTTACTGGACTGAGGTTAACCCTCCAGTTTCCTCTGTTAACATATCGATTTAAACAGTTACAATAATGCATGTACATTTCTCTTCTCTTCCAGTAGGGCACACTGTGGATACATTTTAAGCACAAGCACTCAATCATCTTTTCAACACAAAGATCTGTACAGAGCAGTTTGATATACACATGACATACAGTTCTAATACATCTATAACACAAGCATCTTATATAAATTAGTTTGACATTCACAAATGACATATAATTATTTACAAATTCCAGCTTGCTGTGCTGGGAGCACCTCCTTTTGTTACATGTCTTTCCCCTTTGAAGACCCAAGCTAGTTCTTCAAGTGCCCCTCGAGAAATGTTGCTTGAGAAGAATGAGTCTAGCTGGGAATATATTGCACCATACACTGTCCTGAGATCCCAGCTACCTTGGCATTGCTGACTGCAGTAAAGTGCTGCACTGTCATATCATATGCCTGCAACCCTAGGCTCCAGGACTGTATTTGGAATTTTGCTGGCTAACTTGGTGTAGCCATGGATCTCCCTCACACTTCTCCTGTCTCCTTCTGCAAATACTCAGTACAAGGGCCTCTCTATCATGGTAAGGTTTCATCATGTTAACATGGTACAATTTGTGCATCTCCCTCTTGCCTGTCAGTTTTGGCATGTAGTTAACACCACTAACCACCCTTACCACTTTGAAGGGTCCTCCACAAGCTGCCTGCAGCTTGTTGTGTCTGACAGGAATGAGAACCATAACCTGCTTCCCCACAGCACATTCTCTGGCTCGAGCATTCCTGTCATAACCAGACCTTTTTCTACTGTTGGGCTTGTGCCAGGTTCTCCTGGGCCAAGTCCATGAGTTTCCTGAGCCTTGTCCTGAGGTTTAGGACATAGGCCACAACAGACTCCTTGTGGGATTCACACTCACCCTCCCACTCATCATGATTCAAATCTAGAGGTCCCTTCACCTTATGCCCATACAATAACTCAGAGTGAAAAAACTGTGGATTCCTAGGGCACCTCTCTGTAAGCAAACAACAGATGGGGCAAATATTTGTCCCACTCCCTCTTAAACTCATCTGCAAATGTCCATAACATGATGGTTAGTGTAAAGTTTAACTTCTCCACCAGACCATTAGTCTGAGGATGGTAGGGGGTGGTCTTTAGATGCTTTACCCCACAGTGCTTCCACAGACAAGCCAGTAGGTCGGACATGAAATTGGCACCTCTGTCAGTCAGTATTTCTTTAGGGAAACCTACCCTGCTGAAAATTTCTAACAAAGCATTTGCCACCTTTTCTGCCTCAATGGAGGATGGGCCCACTGCCTTAGGGTATCTGGTAGCATAATCTACTACCACTAGGATATACGTCTTCCCTGTGGAATACTCAGAGGCCCCTCAATATCCATAGCTATCCTCTAAAATGGCTCCTCAATCACAGGCAAAGGCAACAAAGGAGCCTTAACCTTGTATCCTGCCTTGCCTATGTTTTGCCACTGCTCACAGCTCCTGTAGTATCCTGTTACATCCCTGGATATCCCAGGTCAATAAAAGTTCTACATAATACGTCTCTTGATATGCTTTATGCCCACATGATCTGCAAAGGGAATGTCATGGGCTATGGCTAGAAGTGCCAGATGGTAGGCTCTGGGCACCACCAACTGCTGTATTCTCTTACCCTCTAGCCCTTCCTCAGGGGTCCACTCTCTATACAATAACCCTTTGTCCCAATATACTGTACAGATTCCCCTTTTCCTTGAGAATCAAGCACCTCACTAGCTGCCTCCCTCAAGCCTTCTAATGTAGGGTCTGAGAGCTGAGCCTTTCTTAACTCTCTCTCTCTTTGTAACCCTTCCCAGCTCCCCTTCCACAGGAAGTCTGGTATCCTCTGACAGTGATGCCTCACTGTTACCCTGGATATTACTACTCTCCTCTGCCCTTGCAGTCATTCTGTCCAAGGGAACATCTGTACCCACTAGCAGCTGTGGCTCATCTTCAGTCTCACTGCTACAAAGAAAGCATTTGACAGAGCCAGTTGGGATTTTAGTGGGTAAGGCAATAGAAGCATTTGCATTTCCCACTAAATCAGTAAGGTTCATAAGGAGGATATATGAAGTGTGGGAGGGTTTCTCTCTGACACGCTGTGTTGGTTCAAGGCTCCAGAGAGCACCCCTGCAATACCAGGCTACAATTCTTACCACACTTTTTGGCCACCAAACCAAGACCAAAAACTAAAGGTGGAGGAGTGTCCATATTCACACCTCCAGGCTAGTTGCCCAACACAATGCATCTGAAATTCTCCAGGTGCAACTAACACTAGGTAAGACTGCAATCCAAATTGTAGCTTGCTACAGATCCCCCACCATGCCCCAAGATTCTCACTACACCTTTCTAAACATACTGGAAAATATTAAGATACAACCAAACACCCTAATACTGGGTGATTTCAACTAACCTGCCATTAACTGGGAAACCTACTCGGGTACCAACACCTTTTCCCAACAGTTCTTGGAATTCATAAATTCCAATGCCATAGATCAACTAATCCATTGTCCCACCAGGGGCTCCAATATCCTAGACCTGGTCATTACCAACATGGGAGATAGATGCTCAACACCAGTGGTCACCCCCTCATTCGTCAGGTCTGACCATAAGAGAATCACCCTTGACATCCACATCCACATCCCACCCCCCAGCCCCCAGTAAGGAAACCTCTGTAAAAAACTTCTCCAAAGCCAACTTCATGCTACTCAAGTCAGAAGTGACAAACTTCATGACACCCATGCAGATGGGATCTGAAAGTTTGACCGCTGAATCCTACACTAAGGCACTGTACGAGCACATCCACTCGTGCATGAATAGTGCCATCCCAAATAGAACCAAGACGCTCTCCTCCAAAAAAAGGAAGCCAATCTGGTGGTCCCCTGCCATAAACAAACTATACAACATAAGGAAGAAACTGTTGCAGAAAAGAAGAAAATCCTAGGATGCAAAAAACTCCCTTATCAGCCTCAGTAAGAAGCTGCAATCCCTCATAAAATCCTCCAAAGCTAGTTACAAAAAAAAATTGCCAAATATTCCAAAGACAACCATCACCCTGGGGATCATGTCAGTCACCCTGCTAGACAGGGGTCCAGGGAAGTAAATATTGTGGGAAGAAATATCCAGGGAATTGTTATGGCTAGGCTTGTATGGGCCCTAGGGCCAATAGCCGAGTACCAACCTATGAACCTATAAGACTCTAAATGGCAATACTCAGATCTGCTCTGAGCTACAACAGAATGGCATTAAATATACTGATCCCAAGGATATTGCTGATATCCTGGCAGATCGATTTAGTGCCAACTTCACCCCCCTCTCACCCCCTAAAGGGCCCTTCTCAATACCAAAAGATTGCCAAATTCCAGTAATCATGGCCACACAGTAGAAACCGCACTCTCCAAAGCTAAGAATATTGCATCCATGGGACAAGATAACATCCCGGGCTGGGTACTAAATGAACTGCAAAATGAACTGGCACCTCACCTAAGTGTCATGTTTAATCATAGCCTCACCTTGGGCTTCATGCCCACTGAGTGGTGCGCAGCTAGAGTTATCCCACTCCACAATGGGGATCCACCTTGGATACTGGGAACTACCATCCCATCAGTCTGACGAGCCTGATCTGCAAGGGCATGGAACTCATTATCATAGAACTTATAAACAAAGACATTGGCAACCTTCAAACACTGGACCCCACCCAGTTTGGGTTCGTGAAGGGCCGATCTTGTCTCCTGAACCTGATTGACTTCTTCAAATCAGTCTCCACAGCTGTGGATGAGGGTGAGGTGGTTCACACAGCCTATCTGGACCTCACCAAGGCCAACACCACCCCCCACTCTGGAATCATAGATAAACTTACTAAGCTGGGCATAAATCCCTACGTCACTTAATGGGTTGCCAACTGGCTTACTGATAGAACCCAGACTGTAAAAGTAGCCGACTCCAAATCCAGCTCCAGACAAGTGACAAGTGGAGTACCTCAGGGTTCAGTCCTGGGACCACTCTTGTTTGGCATTTACCTCTCTGAAGTACAGGCCAACACTAAGGGACTCTGGCTAACAAAGTTCACAGATGATGCAAACTGGGAGTCATTATTGAATCCCCAAATTATGTAGATATTCTACAAAAGGGCCTTACAGAAACAGATGCTTGGTGCCAGAGACATGGGCTCAAGCTTAATGCCAAGAAATGTATAGCTATCCCCTTTGGGAAAAAACATGTACCCATGAATTACCACATAGGTGGCAGTACACTAAACACCGAAAGTGTGATGAGAGGCTTAGGGACACAGGTGGACAGTGGTCTCGCCTTCAATAACCACATTGCCACAACTGTTAGGAAATCCTTTTGTGTGGCACACCTCATCACTAAGGGCTTTTCATCCAGAAAAAAGGAGGTCATTGTCCCACTGTACTCATCCCTCATTAAACCCGTTATAGAGTACAACACCCCATTTGGTATGTACCTACAAGACATCTGCAACAGCTGGAAAGGTTGCAGAAATACCTCAATAAAAGAATCACAGGCCTAAAGCAGATGCCCTATGTTGACCATCTAAAAAAACTCCAGCTATACTCTGTGGCATATCGTCTACTCAGAGGTGATCTCTGCTTAACATACAAGGCCATGTCAAGCCCTGAGCTGTTGGACATACTCCACTTAAAGAAATCCTAATCCCTCAGAGCCACACACTCCAGGGATCTAAACCTTGTCATCACAATGAACAAAACATGCTGGAGGGATAGGTCCCTTACCCAGAGACTCCCCAGACTCTGGAATAGACTGCCCATACATGTCAAGTAGAGCACCTCCTTGGCCTTCTTCAAAAGGAACCTTGATGATTGGATGGGAGATAGGAAATTCATCCCAGGGATCATGTCAGTCGCCCTGCTAGACAGGGGTCCAGGGAAGTTAATATTGTGGGAAGAAATATCCAGGGAAGTGTTATGGCTAGGCTTGTATAGGCCCTAGGGCCGATAGCCGAGTACCAACCTATTAAAAGGATATGTGGAAAAAGAATAACGAAAAGCTACTACAAAAACTACTGAGAAGCTGGAGGCTCTTGATTATGGATATGGATAATAACAAGCAAGCAGTAAGGATGTTTTAGTTCCCTGAGTTTTATATACAAGTCGTGCATATGTATATCAATCAGAGGAGAAGTTTTGGATGAATATTAATAAAGAAATGAAGAAATTTATTAGGGAGGGGCAGTGGGCAAGAGTTAATTTGGCTAAGTTGATTCTCCTCTTAGAAAGCATATGGTTTAGGATGATGTGATATGAAGGGATACGTTAGAGCTATGTAGTCAAGGTTCATATGCATAGTACAAGGAGAAGGTTATAAATCAAAATGGAAAAGAATTAAAATGCAATGGACAGGAGGGTTTAAGAAATAAGAGAACTAAGAAGAAAATATGGTTTTAAATGCAGGCCTTTAAGAAGAATAACAACAACAGAACAGAGTATTATAGTTATAAATTGGCAGAACGTTTTTTCCAAAACCAAAGCCAAAACAGGAATGCTGAAAGGAGATTTTACCAAAAATGGCTGACTGTAGGTAGGGGTATAGGTAGCAGGAAAGAGAGGGTGGAATTCATTGGAGAAATTTAGCAAGGGAACCAAGGTATTGAGAGCAACTATCCAGCGAGTAAAAGTAAATACATTGAAGTGTATGGCAAAACTCTTTTCCTGCCGACCTTACTCTAATCCTCACTAACTCAGTTCAAAAAAAGTCTCAAACAATATTTTAAAACACACTGGCTATGTCCTTGTTGTAATCTTGACTAGGTCCTTCTCTATAATTGTGTGCTAAACAGTACTTTATGCTACATAAATCTGTGCCATAATTGTTAGTCTATATACTTACGTAACTTTAGCAAATTGTATAACTTGCTTGATTTAACAGAGACTCCAAACTGTATGTAACATGTATCGATTATATGATTTTTCTGCATGTTTTGCTTGGAGCTTTTCTCCCCGGGCCTCGGCTGAAAATGGACATGTATCCAGTCGGACTATCCCAGTCAACAAATGTAAAAAAAGAAGTAAATAAATAAAGTGTGGCCGAGCAGAAGTTTTGAATGCAGGTTAGAGACTGCCTTTCCTTCTAGGGACTGATAATGGAGTATAGGCAAAGCAAAAAGGATAAAAAGAAGTTATGTGCTCACCATAACGTTCCATGTTTGTTGTCCAGTATCTCACCTTCAGTCTTGCTGGTTGGGTTTGGAGCCGAAACTCGGCTCTGACTCGGCCATATACCAAAGCTTGAGAGCTTCTACTGGCTTGAGGCTGAGTCCTACCCCATGGTGCTTAGCGGCTGTTCCCTAGATCTCGTTTGAGGGAGAAAGATTCCTATGATGTATTCAGTATCCAGAAAGATAATATATGAAACATATTTTCATAAAATTAACAAGAAAGGGCAAGAAGGGAATCAGACCTTATCTGCCAATTTTTGAGAAATTTCCTCTAGATCCTCCAGGAGGGGGAAGGCTTGAAGGGATGCAAGACTGAAGGCAAGATACTAGACAACAAATATGGAACGTTATGGTGAGTACATAACTTCTTTATGTTATGTTGTCCCATCTCGCCTTCATTCTTGCTGATTGGGACAGAGTCCCCAACACCTTTTTCTTGGGTGGCACAAGGGAATCAAAGGATGCCCTGTTCCGGGAGGCCACAAGGGAACCAAAGGATGCCCTGTTCCGGGAGGCCACATCTACTTTGTAATGAGTAATAAAGGTATGAGAGTTAACCCATGTAGTGGCAGCACAAATTAAATCCAATGGAAGTCTGGACTGAAAGGCAATGGAGGTAGATACCGCTCTAGTTGAATGCCCTTTAACTTTTCCTGGTGGTTCTTTGTTGTGGGAATCATAGACATATGTGATGGTCTCAGTAAGCCATTTGGACAAGTTAACATTTGAGATTGCCAAACCTTTTTTATTTTCTGAATAGGAGACAAACAATTGGTCTGACTTTCTGAATTCTTTGGTCCTATGCAAGTAAAAATGCAACTGTCTATGCACATCCAGTTGGTGGAGTTTATACTCTGCTTTGTTGCCTTGGTTAGGAAAAAACACTGGTAATTCTATATTTTGGTTTAAATTTACTTGAGAACAAACTTTCAGTAAGAAGGAAGGATTTGTTCTGAGGGAGACTCTATCTTTGTGGAAGATCAAATAAGGTGGATGGAAAGACAAGGCTTGCAACTTTGATACTCTCCTGGCTGAAGTAATTGCTGTCAGGAAGAGTGTTTTCCAAGATAAAATTTAAATGAACAAGATGATGCTGATTTGAAAGGAGGCAGGATCAAAGATGATAATACTAGATTGAGGTCCCAAGGAGGAGGAGATTCTCTGAAGGGTGGTCTTAACAGAAAAGTACCCTTGAGGAAAGCTTTGCATAGTCTATGGGACATTAGACTAGATCCCAAGTCTCCTGCATGATAATTAGAAATATCAGCTAATTAAACTCAAATAGTGGCTGCCACTGCTCCTTGATTAAAGGTTTCTGTCAAAAATTCCAGAATTGCAGGTATAGATGCTGTAAAGGGGTCTATAGGTTTTTTGTAAGCCCAATAAGAGAACCTCTTCCATTTGCTTGCATAAAGTTTCCTAGTCGTCTGCTTGTGCGAGGAGACTAGAATGTGATGAACTGCAGGGGATAATTCTGGAAGCCTGGCTAAGATCGGAAGCAGGGAAGTCAAGCTGTCAGCTTGAGGGTGTGGAGGGCAGGATGGAGTGTACCTGACTGATGCGTCAGAAGATCCGGCATTGAGTCCAGGATCCATGGGTCCTCCTGAAGGTGGGGCCAAAGAAAAGGGAACCAAATCTGACATGGCCAGTATGACGCAATGAGAATTAACCTGCAACTCAACAACTTTGCTTTCTGGATAACCTTTGGAATCAAGGGAAAAGGGGGAAAGGCATAAAGAAGTCCCAGGGGTCAATCGTGAACCAGTGCATCCCTCGATGACTCTCCCAGAGGGGAGATTAGGGAAAAGTAGTTACATTTGGTATTGAAGGGAGTGGCAAAAAGGTCACAGCAAGGCTGGCACCATTTGTGAAAAATTTGATTTGCAACTTCCTGATTGAGGGACCACTCATGAGACATGAGAATTGCTCTGCTTAGCCTGTCTGCTATAACGTTGGATATCCCTGGGATATGCGTTGTTGTCAGAAAGCATTGAGAAGATATCACCCATTGCCAAACTCTCTGGGCGTCTCTCCATTGGGGGTAGGATCTGTTTCCCCCCTGTTTGTTGATGTTCCATACCACCAACATATTGTCTGTCTGAATTGCAATAGTCCCAGTGGCAGCTGGTGACTTCAAATTAAAGGGGGGCTGCAGGAGACAGCTGAATGGGTGGGGCCAATGGGAAGTGGTGTGGCCAACTAGAAAGGGGTGGAGCTATGCTCAAAACCACAATAATTGGAACTTTGATTATATATGCTGCCTTGGGTGCAAAACCATCATTACGAGAGTTCAATCAAGACAAAATGAAGTGTAGAAGAAAAAATATTTCAATGCATTGGCTACATGACATCTTACTTAATATCTAGATGGAAACAAAAAGGTTGTGAGGCATGAAAAAATAAATTACTTTTTAAATACATTACTGGAATGCCAGTCAAAATCAAGTATAAAAAAAAAACAAGCAGCACTCAACTCAAACCACTTCTCCTTGCACTGCAGTTCTAATTATAATTTATATTCAGCTTTATAAAAGTACCAAGTAACATGCTGAAAGTAGCTGATACCCCCACTTGTAAAAATGTTTCTTATCCAAAAAAGACCTGCTGCCTGACAACAACTATCTACTGGTTTCATGGGGAAAACATGATCAAAGTAAAAAATGAACAGCAAACAAGAAACAAGCTCAAGATAAATTGCTTAAAGGTTTACTGTACAGGTTATGGACCACACATGATAGATTGGCATTCTGTTTAGTTTACGGGTAAAGCCTGCAAAAATGACTGCAAGTATCCAGCAAATGTAATGAGCTTCTGAAAACACTGTAATCCTGTCCTTTATTACAAATACTGTCATGAATTTCAATACCTAAGGCTTATGCGTTATCTAGTTATGTAAATATTCTCTGCATAGCAACAACAAAAAGGCTTCCAATGTTGGTAATTCTTTAACAGTATGCTTATTAAAGCTTACTTGCATCTTACAATCTCCGACAAGCTTACCTGATGATCATTAAAGCATTGCTACTTAAACACAGAGCAACAGGACTCTATGACAGCATGCATTTTCTGAATAATAAGAAGCACAAATCAAAAGTATAAAAATATGACAGAAAACCAGAACATTCTGCAAAATCAAGGACAGATGAAAAGCCACATTTATACTTGTATCTACCTTGGATGGGGAAATACTCTGCACACTTACACTGCATAACTGCTCCTTGCCTTGCTTGGACACATCCAGAGTCACTAAATGGGGGAGTGGGGTGCAACAAGTATGTCACAATTTGATATGTCTCTGGCTGACGGTGATGGCTCTAACACTAATACCTCTCAACCTCAGAGCAAGAAATCTGGACAAAGCCATACAGAGAAGTGGGACAAAGCCCCAAAAATAAGGACACTTTTTAAATATTGCTCTTATAAACTTAGAAAGATAATATAATAGTAGTAGGTCTTGCATTAGTATGAATTTTTTGAAGGGTATGAAATCTGAAACTTAAATGTCTGCCATTATTTTCTAACTTCAATCTTTAATGATTTGCCACTAATTTGCCAGAAAACCACAATTTTATGAAAAACAGACCAAAAATGTGATGCAAAAATATAAAATTGCCACACAGTACAGCTGGGACCCGTTAAAGAAGGGACACCTTTTTAATATTAGTACTGTTAACTTGAACAGCTGACAAAATAAGAGAATCTACACGCATTTCTGAAATAAAAGTAATCTATAACTGATCATTACAGTTATTTATAATTGTAAACCCTCTACGTTTTCTTCCAAAATTGCCATTTTGCGGAGGGATTATTAGGGGAGAGCAACATTTTGAGCCAAAATTGGGGACAGTTGAGAGGTCTGGATATACCTAATTCTATAACGTGATTTATTTGCACGTACCTATCAACCTCTTCATGCTGGAAATCTGGGCAAGGCCAAATATATTGGAGGAACATACAAACAGTACTAAAAAGCGCTCTTGTATAACTTAGACAGTTGATAGAATAACAGGTCTTGCTTTAGCATGCATTTTTTGAAGGTTATGAAATCTGAAACTCAATGTCTGTCATTATTTAGTGACTTAATTCCTAAATGATTTGCCAGAAAACCACAAATTTTATGAGGAACAAACCACAAACCTCTGCAAAAATCTGGACAGTTGAGAGGTATAGTTCAGCCAGGGCTGTCTTTGAGTTTGCTGCCCTTCCCCCCTCACAAAATCATGGTTGAATGGAGCCTCCCCCCCCCGCAGCCATTCCAATGTCCCATTCCTTGGTTATTTCACCCAATTTACCATAAACACTGTAATGTGCATATTGCTTTACTTCTGTGATGATTTGGATTTCATATGAAAGTTTTATTTTGCATTTTACAGCACAAACACTAATAGATATTTGCTAAACAAAGCAATGCAGTCTCACAATGAAAATAGACTTAGCATTAAAACTTCTCTGCCGTTGAAACCCACATTCAAAGAAAATACAATTTGCAAGTGGCAGATAAAGATTAACTTTGGGCTGTTTTCAAATCACAGGCCCCTTGCACATGAAACATACACATGCTCTTTGATACACCTCCCTGATTGTATTAAATTATATTTCTTGTACAATACAGTACAGTTTTAGAGGGTGTTTTAAATTTATTGTTTTGAACATTATTCCAATAAGCAATGAAACAAAATTCATGCATGAATAATGACAAAACTGACCAATTCAGAACATTTCCATCATAAAAGTCTACTCAAACTTCTACAATCCACCAGTATCAGTAAATATGCACAATCTCTGAAGAAGTAAAAGTCATTTAAATAATTCCACATTAAAGAGATATGTAACTAATGAAGAAGTTTCTGCTAGTAAACAACTTCATATTTAATTGTTTCATCTACAAATAAAGTGCCTGTTGCCTATGTTACACTAAAAAATGATAAGCTAGTAATTTTGCAATAGGAAATGGATGGCAAACTGATAACAGGTTCATAGTTACTAGGTATCTTTGCCAAAAAGGACTGCAGCATCCACCCCTTTTGCAACACGGTACAGTATCAGCAATGCATCTACCTCCTGTGGGAGTAGAACCCACAGCCTCCTGCATCAAATGCAGGTACACTACTTGTTGTGCTATTAACAATGCAAGCAGACTCAACATAAGCAGCACTAAACTTTTGATCCCCTGCAGCTCTCAGCTCCTTGTAAAATTGTCAGCAAAATTATTAAATCAGACTGTAAAATCATTAGGTTTTTCTTAAATAACAGTCAATAATACAGGAGGTTCAAGTTCAAAACATTTTACTAGTGTACACCAGGAGGCAAAAGACTATACAATACAAGTATAGAATTTTGACTAACATGATACAGGAAGTAAACTTCTTTAAATACACTATACATTCAAGCTGTGCCCACCTTACTGACGTGGTCAGTCACAGGGCACCTACATCACTATAGTCTACAATATTCTATTCATAAGAAAGTGCTGAGGTTATACTTTTTAAAAGTTTTCCCATGAGAATAATACAGCCTTGCAAGGCACCTGGTCAGTTATAATGTCTTTCTGTAAATGTTGCTCTTTCCAAGGCCATTGCCTGTGATTAATACAATGGTAGCTTCAGTTCTTTAATACAGTTCTTTGTTTCTCATATATACAGTTTTACATGTCTGTGCTATTTCGAGCCTTTTAGTAACATACAAGGTCACATCATTCGTGCAGGAAGAAGCTGAATTAGTGTTCTATTCATTTAATTTTCCTGACCCAGCAGATAATCATTTTAGTAAAACATAAACAGCATTTGCTAAGCTCTGCATTTCTGACAGGGTCAAAGGCCAGCTTTGCTTCAAGCCAAACTGCAGTTTCAAAGCCACTTCATATTCAAACATGAATTGATTTTTCTATATATGATTAATAGCATAAAATGCATTATATATTATTTGTTTTTAAACTAGCATTCACATGTGTTTAAATACATATTTTTCTTACATTTCCCTCCTGATAATACTTTTTATTCTATTCAGAAACATAAACAATATCATATCGTTCCCTAGCCTTTTCCTTTAAGGACTTTTAACTAGGCAAGTCATTTAATCTATACTTCAGAAAAAAAACATCATCTGAAATCAATCTTTCAATTTCAATATCTTGGTAAAAAGTTTCAGTAACAGATATATCAACAAAATCTTTGATTAATCTTTTCATGCAGGGAATTCCACAGCAAACACATGCTCCTATTAGGAGTATACCCACACAAATAGCAATTAAAATGTTCATTAGGATGGAACCCCACCCCCCAAACAGATTCTGGAAAAAGTCCGTCAGTGGGTTTGGGCCTGGTTTAGTTATTGCTGATACTTGCTGAATTACCTCTAGGTGTTTATTTATCTCGTGACGATTCTCAGGGATAAAAGCACAGCATTCTTCTTCGTGTACCACCTCTTGCCGTTAGGGTGAAGTAAAGAGCCATTTGATTTTGTAGCACAACAGTTTTCATTGCATTCAGTTCATCAGTCACCAATTCTAGGGCGGAAAAAGTTGCATTACTTATTACTTCGAGAAGTTTCGACAGCTTTCTCAGCTCCCAGATCGATTTGACTGCTCCATAGGCTGGTAGTATTCCTGCCCAGGATATAACACTGTTACCCAAGTCCATATGAGTCAATTCACTTTTGTCTTTTACTGAATTATGGTCTTTTCAACCAGCTTCGATCTTCCCAACTGGATTCACAGGTTTCTTAACTGGACCTTCAGATTTTCGAGCTGTTTCCCTTACATTTCGTATCTTACCCAAAGGTAATTCTGCAGTATGTTTTATTGCTGGAACCAGATAACCCAAAAAACAACTGCGGACCAATTCTCAGGTAACCATTTATATGCCTTTTTCCCACAAATAAAATTATTACTTTGGTACTAATACGTGTTATCCCTGCATGAAACATTTTCCTATCTTTAATAGACAATTGTTTAGTTAAGACTGGATTGTCACGTACTGCATTTAATGTAGTTTTCATTGAACTCAGATATGAATCATAGTTAGTATTACAAACAGTACCCCCACTTCTGACTTTAATGTAACATTTATAAGACATTGTTATATTACAATTACTCCAGCCCACCTGGAGGGTATCATTTTTGTAGAAACATACAACTCCTTTTTGTGTGACAGGTAAAAATAAAGCTATTTTGTCCTGTGATCTTACAGTTTCTGTATCAAAAGCAAATTTTCCCAAGTCTCATTTATCCCCAGAGGGACAGCGGACATTAACAATCTTTTATATGCTGTTGGTATAGCTGTACAAACCCAGCGATTTGAAATGTTCATAGTCTCTGCATACACACGTTTTATGGCCAGGTATGTGTTAAAATTTGGATGCCAGTCTATAAACAGTTCATCACGTCTTCTCACTTTCACTCGTGTGGTTGAGTGCAGGAAAAAACCACAATAAGAGAAAAATTGTCACACTTATAGTCAACAAATGCACAGCTAACAAAATAATTATGCAATAGTTCTGGGGTTGCTCTGCTTTTCTATTTGCTTTACTCTTGGCCATTTTGCCCTTGTGTATCAGTCACAAAGTTCTTATCAATTTGAAAGTTCTTTACCGGTTTGGTCTGTCTTTTATCTGAAAAAGAGTTAAACTGCAAAACAGATTTATTCATTAACAGTTTCTTTATATAATTAGCTAATGAACTGTCAGCCTCCTGCTCTGCAGGCATGAGAGCTTTCCACTGAGGCACATAATATGCTCTCCCAAAAAACATTTTAGAGGGAGTCAAACCCTTTACATTTATTTAATTCTAAGAAATCCATACAAATAGTGTGGAATGGGTATGGTGGTATAGGAAAACTTCCTTGCTTGTTTTTAAACGCTCCTTGTGCATGGTGCTTGTTACAAATATGACAAGCTGCACAAAAAGTTTTTGTATAATTTGTGTATCCATATGTTTGGAATATTCGATTTACTAACTGTACCATCCCCCCTGTTGAGACATGGCACTGCCCATGGCTCAACAAAGCTGCATATCTAAATAAATTAGACGGCAATATCGGTTTTCTTTCTTTGGAAATGTACAGTCCATTCTCAAGAATTGCACCTTGTTTTACCCATTTTTGTTTTTCTGCTTTTGTAGTAAGCATCTGCATTGTTTTTAACATGTCTAAATCTAAAATCTCAGAGGGTTGTAATTCCTCATTTAAAAATAAAGTTTCTGAGTCTGAGGCTGCTTGCTTTGCAGCTGCATCAGCTCGTGCATTACCTTTTGAAATCTTATCCTGTTGTTTTGTATGAGCTACACATTTACAAAATAGCTACTTTGGTAGGTAACTGAATAGATTCTAATAGTTCTAAAATAAATTATGCATAATTAATAGGTTTTCCACTGGATGTAATCATTCCTCTAATTTTCCATTGTTGTGCAAATACATGTACTGTAGAAAAAGCATGCTGACTGTCAGTATATATGTTTACACACTTGTTTTTTGCTAAAGTACATGCTCTCGTCAAAGCTATTAACTCCGCTGCTTGTGCAGATAAGTTGTGTGGTAAGGATTGAGCTTTTAAAATTTTAGTGTCTGTAACTACTGCATACCCCACCAGATTCTTTCCTGTAGGACCCCTTCTGCATGAGCCGTCCACGTAATATGTCACCTCAGCATTATCCAAGGGCATATTTGTAAGATCTTGTCTAGGTAAAGCTAACTGTTCAATTTCCTGCAGGCAGCTGTGTGGTGTGCCCACAGCAGGAGTTGGAAGTAATGTCATACATTGTTCAATTGTCATATGAGGTTGGCTCAACAGTATAGTTATACATGAAAGATGTATAGCAGGAGAAAGGTATGCCATTTTCTCTTGCAGTAAAATTATTGCAACTGCATGAGGCACTCTCAATGTGAGAGGGTGGAATAACACCACTGAGGCCGAAGCCTGCACTGCCATTGCTGCTGCAACTACTGCTTGTACACAGTGAGGCAAAGATTGCACCACTGGGTCTAACTGTGATGAATAGTAAGCTATGGGGCATTGCTTATCCCCATGTTGTTGCTTCAATACTGATGTCATGTACCCTTGCTTACAATCTACGGTCTGAAAGAACCGTTTGTGATAATTTGGAAGTCTTAAAACTAATGAAGAAGCTATTAACTGCTTCAACCTGCAGAAAGCCATTTCTGCTTCTGTTCTCCATTGTAAAATAATTTGGTACCCAGCTCCAACAAAAATTAGTTGTACCTAAGAAAGATATTATTTCTTTCTTAGTTGTTGGTTTGGGTGCTTGCAAAATTGCTGTTTTTTTTTTTTTTTTTTCTATATCTAGTATTCTACCTTCATTGGATATCACATATCCCAGGTATCTAACCTGTTTTTTCTAAAGTTGTAACTTACTTTTGTTTACTTTGTGTAATAATGCTACAGTATCCGCCCTGCACTGCTGCTGGGTGGGGGCTGCTAGCAAGATGTCATCTACATAAAGTAGAATTTGACTACCTCCCGGTGGGGTAAATCCTGCCAGATTGCTAGCCATTTCTTGTGCAAATATTGTTGGGCTCTCACAATATCCCTGTGGTAGTCGAGTATATGTATACCTTTTACCCTGAAATGTAAATGCAAACCAATATTGACTATCAGGATGTATAGGTATTGAAAAGAAAGCATTGCTAATATTTACCACAGAGAAATACTTCTGTTGTGGGTGTAAACCATTTAACAAAGTGTGTGGATCTGGCACTGTAGGTGCTCTAGGTATTACTGCATTATTTACAGCTTGTAATTCTTGTACCATCCGCCATTCCCTGTTTACTTTTTTAACAGGAAATAGGGGTGTATCACATGGTGAATCAGGAGATTCTACCAGTACTCCTTCTTTGAGTAATATTGCTATTATAGGCTTAATTCCTACTTCTGCATCCTTTCTCAAAGGGTATTGTCTTTCCTGTGGTCTAAAAGCTGACTTTGGGGTTATTGTAACTGGTCCTGCTGTTTGAATAAGTCCTACATTTGACTTGCCTGTTGACCAGAGAGTTGTTGGAATTTCACACAGGGCTTTTTCTTCTTCTAATAAGAATGCTAATCAGCTGCCCTTGCTGGATTGCAAGTGTACTGCTGGGTGTGTCTGTGTCAACCAATTTAGTTTTTGTTTTGTATTCCTTGTTCTGACAGCTCTAAATCAGTCTGTTTCTCCCATCTTGTTACTTTTTCTCCTAAGTCTGCCCATTTAACACTTTTGTTTTTTGTCAAGCTGACATGTGGCAGTCTATTGGACTTATACAATTTCATGAATTCCTGAGGTAATGAACAGCTTACTACACTGTTTTCCTCAGTATCCCAATATAAAGTTCGTAATATTAATCTGCTAGCAGGATTTTTGAATAATTCTTGCTCATATATCTTATTGTGTGTTACAGTAGTATAGAGTACAATGTAACAAATGCTGCTGGTCAGTGTCAAGGGAGGGTACCTTACTGATGGCTACGTTCATCAGTTCTTTGGTTACTGCCCCTGGACCAGTAACTAGGTCCTGGCTGTACCAATAATAGGCTTCACCCTCCGATCACACCACAAAAGCATCCATTTGTCTTTGTACCTCCATACCCTGCATGGTAGGAACTACTGCTATGCCAAATATCTGCATAAGGTCCCTGCCTAATAGGTTTACTGGACACTTTGCAGAAACAACTATTTTACTTTTCTGTGTCATCCCTGAAACAGGGTCAGTTATTGCTATATCATGGGAAAGTGGTTCCCTGTATAGCTGTCCATTTGCTGCTTTCACTAGTATATAATCAGGTGATCTGGAATGTTTTGGTAATTTGGAGGGGTGTACCAGAGTTTGTGACGCTCCTGAGTCACACAGGAATTTGACTTCTTTTTTTTTTTTTCCTCTACCAGAAGTGTAACTTCTGGTTCTGTATCTGCTAGGTAGAGCTCCAGGCTCAACAATGCTAAATCTAAAATTTCATTTCCATTTTCATCTAAGTCAATTTGTACTTCCTCTACTCCTTCTACTACATTGGTATTTGTCTTTCTTATTTTAGCTGTTACTGGTGATTCCTGACTTTCATATGATGTATCCTCACTATCATATAGTCAGTCCTCATCTCCTTTTTCTTCTGCTTGTACCTTTTTACTTAGTCTACAATCCCTTGCCAAATGTCCCTTTTTTTTGCACTTGAAGCACTCACCTTTCTTTTTTTTTTCTCTTCAAAGTCTTCTGATCGTTTGTCAGAATTTCTGTTTCCCTGGGCATTCTTTTTCTTGCCCTTATTTCCTGACTGTAATACAAATACTTTAGCTCCATCTTCAGCAGTGAAGACTTGTGCTTTCTTTTTCTTTTTACTATTAAAATGTCTTTCAGCATGTCTAGCATACTCAAGTAAGGCTTGTAGCCTTCCTGTTCGATGGTCTGTCATATGCTTCATAATGAAGCTACTAATAGGTGCTATGCACCCTTTCAAAGCATTCTAATAATCTAGTATAATATCCATCTATTGTCTCATTTTCCTGTTGTATGCATTGATTAATGCAAGTCCAGTCTGCTCTAAGTTTCCATTTCTCAGAGATTCTGTCTGTCAGACCTTTCACTCTGTTGTCTAAAAATGTTTTTGAATGTTTAAGCTTCTGTTTTTCTATGATTTGCTTCCTCAATCCACCTGTGTGCTTGAGGTATGCCTAGTTGGTGCTGCTTTATTGCCTGACCTCCTGCATCAGATTTAAGCTGTTTAAGGAGTTTAACTAGTGTAAGTTTATCTAGTTTACCATCAAATTGATATTTGTTAACACATTTTGTATAATACCTAACATATCAGCATGCTGTAATTGCATGTATTTTGTTTCTTTGGTTAGGGGTGGATCTTGCAAGGTTTTAGTGCACTGATTTCCCATGTCTTAAAAAAGACTGTTACGTAACCCTTTTCTTACCACGTGGTATCTTCTTCCCTCTGTTCAGTCCTGTCTAGAATGACTGTCTACTTTATTCTGTTTTCCTGATCTATGACCAAATATACAGTACTGCAATTCGTTCCTGATCTGTTAAAACAAATCTTAGTAACATTATACTGTAGTCTGGTCCCTGATCTAAAACAAAAGCAAAGAGGGAAATTCTTCCTACCTGAGCCTCCGTTTATGACTGCACGTTTTCTTCTTGGGGGCCAGTTTTCCGCTCTTCAGCCACAGATCAGAAAGTGGCCAGCCTCTTTACACACGACAATTCAGTCGGAGGTCTTTTCACTTCAAGAAGAACTGTGTTTTGGTACCTTCTCCTGCGCAGCTTCTCCACCACCGTTGTATTCTGATCTGTAGCTTACCAAGGGAATTCCGGCTAAGAAGGACCAAAGTGTCAGCAAAATTATTAAAACAGACTGTAAAATCATTAGGTTTTTCTTAAATAACAGTCAATAATACAGGAGGTTCAAGTTCAAAACGTTTTACTAGTGTACACCAGGAGGCAAAAGACTATACAATACAAGTATAGAATTTTGACTAACATGATACAGGAAGTAAACTTCTTTAAATACACTATACATTCAAGCAGTGCCCACCTTACTGACGTGGTCAGTCACGGGCACCTACATCACTATAGTCTACAATATTCTATTCATAAGAAAGTGCTGAGGTTATACTTTTTAAAAGTTTTCCCATGAGAATAATACAGCCTTGCAAGGCACCTGGTCAGTTATAATGTCTTTCTGTAAATGTTGCTCTTTCCAAGGCCATTGCCTGTGATTAATACAATGGTAGCTTCAGTTCTTTAATACAGTTCTTTGTTTCTCATATATACAGTTTTACATGTCTGTGCTATTTCGAGCCTTTTAGTAACATACAAGGTCACATCATTCGTGCAGGAAGAAGCTGAATTAGTGTTCTATTCATTTAATTTTCCTGACCCAGCAGATAATCATTTTAGTAAAACATAAACAGCATTTGCTAAGCTCTGCATTTCTGACAGGGTCAAAGGCCAGCTTTGCTTCAAGCCAAACTGCAGTTTCAAAGCCACTTCATATTCAAACATGAATTGATTTTTCTATATATGATTAATAGCATAAAATGCATTATATATTATTTGTTTTTAAACTAGCATTCACATGTGTTTAAATACATATTTTTCTTACATTTCCTCCTGATAATACTTTTATTCTATTCAGAAACATAAACAATATCATATCGTTCCTAGCCTTTTCCTTTAAGGACTTTTAACTAGGCAAGTCATTTAATCTATACTTCAGAAAAAAAACATCATCTGAAATCAATCTTTCAATTTCAATATCTTGGTAAAAAGTTTCAGTAACAGATATATCAACAAAATCTTTGATTAATCTTTTCATGCAGGGAATTCCACAGCAAACACATGCTCCTATTAGGAGTATACCCACACAAATAGCAATTAAAATGTTCATTAGGATGGAACCCCACCCCCCAAACAGATTCTGGAAAAAGTCCGTCAGTGGGTTTGGGCCTGGTTTAGTTATTGCTGATACTTGCTGAATTACCTCTAGGTGTTTATTTATCTCGTGACGATTCTCAGGGATAAAAGCACAGCATTCTTCTTCGTGTACCACCTCTTGCCGTTAGGGTGAAGTAAAGAGCCATTTGATTTTGTAGCACAACAGTTTTCATTGCATTCAGTTCATCAGTCACCAATTCTAGGGCGGAAAAAGTTGCATTACTTATTACTTCGAGAAGTTTCGACAGCTTTCTCAGCTCCCAGATCGATTTGACTGCTCCATAGGCTGGTAGTATTCCTGCCCAGGATATAACACTGTTACCCAAGTCCATATGAGTCAATTCACTTTTGTCTTTTACTGAATTATGGTCTTTTCAACCAGCTTCGATCTTCCCAACTGGATTCACAGGTTTCTTAACTGGACCTTCAGATTTTCGAGCTGTTTCCCTTACATTTCGTATCTTACCCAAAGGTAATTCTGCAGTATGTTTTATTGCTGGAACCAGATAACCCAAAGAACAACTGCCGGACCAATTCTCAGGTAACCATTTATATGCCTTTTTCCCACAAATAAAATTATTACTTTGGTACTAATACGTGTTATCCCTGCATGAAACATTTTCCTATCTTTAATAGACAATTGTTTAGTTAAGACTGGATTGTCACGTACTGCATTTAATGTAGTTTTCATTGAACTCAGATATGAATCATAGTTAGTATTACAAACAGTACCCCCACTTCTGACTTTAATGTAACATTTATAAGACATTGTTATATTACAATTACTCCAGCCCACCTGGAGGGTATCATTTTTGTAGAAACATACAACTCCTTTTTGTGTGACAGGTAAAAATAAAGCTATTTTGTCCTGTGATCTTACAGTTTCTGTATCAAAAGCAAATTTTCCCAAGTCTCATTTATCCCCAGAGGGACAGCGGACATTAACAATCTTTTATATGCTGTTGGTATAGCTGTACAAACCCAGCGATTTGAAATGTTCATAGTCTCTGCATACACACGTTTTATGGCCAGGTATGTGTTAAAATTTGGATGCCAGTCTATAAACAGTTCATCACGTCTTCTCACTTTCACTCGTGTGGTTGAGTGCAGGAAAAAACCACAATAAGAGAAAAATTGTCACACTTATAGTCAACAAATGCACAGCTAACAAAATAATTATGCAATAGTTCTGGGGTTGCTCTGCTTTTCTATTTGCTTTACTCTTGGCCATTTTGCCCTTGTGTATCAGTCACAAAGTTCTTATCAATTTGAAAGTTCTTTACCGGTTTGGTCTGTCTTTTATCTGAAAAAGAGTTAAACTGCAAAACAGATTTATTCATTAACAGTTTCTTTATATAATTAGCTAATGAACTGTCAGCCTCCTGCTCTGCAGGCATGAGAGCTTTCCACTGAGGCACATAATATGCTCTCCCAAAAAACATTTTAGAGGGAGTCAAACCCTTTACATTTATTTAATTCTAAGAAATCCATACAAATAGTGTGGAATGGGTATGGTGGTATAGGAAAACTTCCTTGCTTGTTTTTAAACGCTCCTTGTGCATGGTGCTTGTTACAAATATGACAAGCTGCACAAAAAGTTTTTGTATAATTTGTGTATCCATATGTTTGGAATATTCGATTTACTAACTGTACCATCCCCCCTGTTGAGACATGGCACTGCCCATGGCTCAACAAAGCTGCATATCTAAATAAATTAGACGGCAATATCGGTTTTCTTTCTTTGGAAATGTACAGTCCATTCTCAAGAATTGCACCTTGTTTTACCCATTTTTGTTTTTCTGCTTTTGTAGTAAGCATCTGCATTGTTTTTAACATGTCTAAATCTAAAATCTCAGAGGGTTGTAATTCCTCATTTAAAAATAAAGTTTCTGAGTCTGAGGCTGCTTGCTTTGCAGCTGCATCAGCTCGTGCATTACCTTTTGAAATCTTATCCTGTTGTTTTGTATGAGCTACACATTTACAAAATAGCTACTTTGGTAGGTAACTGAATAGATTCTAATAGTTCTAAAATAAATTATGCATAATTAATAGGTTTTCCACTGGATGTAATCATTCCTCTAATTTTCCATTGTTGTGCAAATACATGTACTGTAGAAAAAGCATGCTGACTGTCAGTATATATGTTTACACACTTGTTTTTTGCTAAAGTACATGCTCTCGTCAAAGCTATTAACTCCGCTGCTTGTGCAGATAAGTTGTGTGGTAAGGATTGAGCTTTTAAAATTTTAGTGTCTGTAACTACTGCATACCCCACCAGATTCTTTCCTGTAGGACCCCTTCTGCATGAGCCGTCCACGTAATATGTCACCTCAGCATTATCCAAGGGCATATTTGTAAGATCTTGTCTAGGTAAAGCTAACTGTTCAATTTCCTGCAGGCAGCTGTGTGGTGTGCCCACAGCAGGAGTTGGAAGTAATGTCATACATTGTTCAATTGTCATATGAGGTTGGCTCAACAGTATAGTTATACATGAAAGATGTATAGCAGGAGAAAGGTATGCCATTTTCTCTTGCAGTAAAATTATTGCAACTGCATGAGGCACTCTCAATGTGAGAGGGTGGAATAACACCACTGAGGCGAAGCCTGCACTGCCATTGCTGCTGCAACTACTGCTTGTACACAGTGAGGCAAAGATTGCACCACTGGGTCTAACTGTGATGAATAGTAAGCTATGGGGCATTGCTTATCCCCATGTTGTTGCTTCAATACTGATGTCATGTACCCTTGCTTACAATCTACGGTCTGAAAGAACCGTTTGTGATAATTTGGAAGTCTTAAAACTAATGAAGAAGCTATTAACTGCTTCAACCTGCAGAAAGCCATTTCTGCTTCTGTTCTCCATTGTAAAATAATTTGGTACCCAGCTCCAACAAAAATTAGTTGTACCTAAGAAAGATATTATTTCTTTCTTAGTTGTTGGTTTGGGTGCTTGCAAAATTGCTGTTTTTTTTTTTTTTTTTTTTCTATATCTAGTATTCTACCTTCATTGGATATCACATATCCCAGGTATCTAACCTGTTTTTTCTAAAGTTGTAACTTACTTTTGTTTACTTTGTGTAATAATGCTACAGTATCCGCCCTGCACTGCTGCTGGGTGGGGGCTGCTAGCAAGATGTCATCTACATAAAGTAGAATTTGACTACCTCCCGGTGGGGTAAATCCTGCCAGATTGCTAGCCATTTCTTGTGCAAATATTGTTGGGCTCTCACAATATCCCTGTGGTAGTCGAGTATATGTATACCTTTTACCCTGAAATGTAAATGCAAACCAATATTGACTATCAGGATGTATAGGTATTGAAAAGAAAGCATTGCTAATATTTACCACAGAGAAATACTTCTGTTGTGGGTGTAAACCATTTAACAAAGTGTGTGGATCTGGCACTGTAGGTGCTCTAGGTATTACTGCATTATTTACAGCTTGTAATTCTTGTACCATCCGCCATTCCCTGTTTACTTTTTTAACAGGAAATAGGGTGTATCACATGGTGAATCAGGAGATTCTACCAGTACTCCTTCTTTGAGTAATATTGCTATTATAGGCTTAATTCCTACTTCTGCATCCTTTCTCAAAGGGTATTGTCTTTCCTGTGGTCTAAAAGCTGACTTTGGGGTTATTGTAACTGGTCCTGCTGTTTGAATAAGTCCTACATTTGACTTGCCTGTTGACCAGAGAGTTGTTGGAATTTCACACAGGGCTTTTTCTTCTTCTAATAAGAATGCTAATCAGCTGCCCTTGCTGGATTGCAAGTGTACTGCTGGGTGTGTCTGTGTCAACCAATTTAGTTTTGTTTTGTATTCCTTGTTCTGACAGCTCTAAATCAGTCTGTTTCTCCCATCTTGTTACTTTTTCTCCTAAGTCTGCCCATTTAACACTTTTGTTTTTGTCAAGCTGACATGTGGCAGTCTATTGGACTTATACAATTTCATGAATTCCTGAGGTAATGAACAGCTTACTACACTGTTTTCCTCAGTATCCCAATATAAAGTTCGTAATATTAATCTGCTAGCAGGATTTTTGAATAATTCTTGCTCATATATCTTATTGTGTGTTACAGTAGTATAGAGTACAATGTAACAAATGCTGCTGGTCAGTGTCAAGGGAGGGTACCTTACTGATGGCTACGTTCATCAGTTCTTTGGTTACTGCCCTGGACCAGTAACTAGGTCCTGGCTGTACCAATAATAGGCTTCACCCTCCGATCACACCACAAAAGCATCCATTTGTCTTTGTACCTCCATACCCTGCATGGTAGGAACTACTGCTATGCCAAATATCTGCATAAGGTCCCTGCCTAATAGGTTTACTGGACACTTTGCAGAAACAACTATATTACTTTTATGTGTCATCCCTGAAACAGGGTCAGTTATTGCTATATCATGGGAAAGTGGTTCCCTGTATAGCTGTCCATTTGCTGCTTTTACTAGTATATAATCAGGTGATCTGGAATGTTTTGGTAATTTGGAGGGGAGTACCAGAGTTTGTGACGCTCCTGAGTCACACAGGAATTTGACTTATTTTTTTTTTTCCTCTACCAGAAGTATAACTTCTGGTTCTGTATCTGCTAGGTAGAGCTCCAGGCTCAACAATGCTAAATCTAAAATTTCATTTCCATTTTCATCTAAGTCAATTTGTACTTCCTCTACTCCTTCTACTACATTGGTATTTGTCTTTCTTATTTTAGCTGTTACTGGTGATTCCTGACTTTCATATGATGTATCCTCACTATCATATAGTCAGTCCTCATCTCCTTTTTCTTCTGCTTGTATCTTTTTACTTAGTCTACAATCCCTTGCCAAATGTCCCTTTTTTTTTGCACTTGAAGCACTCACCTTTCTTTTTTTCTCTCTTCAAAATCTTCTGATCGTTTGTCAGAATTTCCGTTTCCCTGGGCATTCTTTTTCTTGCCCTTATTTCCTGACTGTAATACAAATACTTTAGCTCCATCTTCAGCAGTGAAGACTTGTGCTTTCTTTTTCTTTTTACTATTAAAATGTCTTTCAGCATGTCTAGCATACTCAAGTAAGGCTTGTAGCCTTCCTGTTCGATGGTCTGTCATATGCTTCATAATGAAGCTACTAATAGGTGCTATGCACCCTTTCAAAGCATTCTAATAATCTAGTATAATATCCATCTATTGTCTCATTTTCCTGTTGTATGCATTGATTAATGCAAGTCCAGTCTGCTCTAAGTTTCCATTTCTCAGAGATTCTGTCTGTCAGACCTTTCACTCTGTTGTCTAAAAATGTTTTTGAATGTTTAAGCTTCTGTTTTTCTATGATTTGCTTCCTCAATCCACCTGTGTGCTTGAGGTATGCCTAGTTGGTGCTGCTTTATTGCCTGACCTCCTGCATCAGATTTAAGCTGTTTAAGGAGTTTAACTAGTGTAAGTTTATCTAGTTTACCATCAAATTGATATTTGTTAACACATTTTGTATAATACCTAACATATCAGCATGCTGTAATTGCATGTATTTTGTTTCTTTGGTTAGGGGCGGATCTTGCAAGGTTTTAGTGCACTGATTTCCCATGTCTTAAAAAAGACTGTTACGTAACCCTTTTCTTACCACGTGGTATCTTCTTCCCTCTGTTCAGTCCTGTCTAGAATGACTGTCTACTTTATTCTGTTTTCCTGATCTATGACCAAATATACAGTACTGCAATTCGTTCCTGATCTGTTAAAACAAATCTTAGTAACATTATACTGTAGTCTGGTCCCTGATCTAAAACAAAAGCAAAGAGGGAAATTCTTCCTACCTGAGCCTCCCGTTTATGACTGCACGTTTTCTTCTTGGGGGCCAGTTTTCCGCTCTTCAGCCACAGATCAGAAAGTGGCCAGCCTCTTTACACACGACAATTCAGTCGGAGGTCTTTTCACTTCAAGAAGAACTGTGTTTTGGTACCTTCTCCTGCGCAGCTTCTCCACCACCGTTGTATTCTGATCTGTAGCTTACCAAGGGAATTCCGGCTAAGAAGGACCAAAGTGTCAGCAAAATTATTAAAACAGACTGTAAAATCATTAGGTTTTTCTTAAATAACAGTCAATAATACAGGAGGTTCAAGTTCAAAACGTTTTACTAGTGTACACCAGGAGGCAAAAGACTATACAATACAAGTATAGAATTTTGACTAACATGATACAGGAAGTAAACTTCTTTAAATACACTATACATTCAAGCAGTGCCCACCTTACTGACGTGGTCAGTCACGGGGCACCTACATCACTATAGTCTACAATATTCTATTCATAAGAAAGTGCTGAGGTTATACTTTTTAAAAGTTTTCCCATGAGAATAATACAGCCTTGCAAGGCACCTGGTCAGTTATAATGTCTTTCTGTAAATGTTGCTCTTTCCAAGGCCATTGCCTGTGATTAATACAATGGTAGCTTCAGTTCTTTAATACAGTTCTTTGTTTCTCATATATACAGTTTTACATGTCTGTGCTATTTCGAGCCTTTTAGTAACATACAAGGTCACATCATTCGTGCAGGAAGAAGCTGAATTAGTGTTCTATTCATTTAATTTTCCTGACCCAGCAGATAATCATTTTAGTAAAACATAAACAGCATTTGCTAAGCTCTGCATTTCTGACAGGGTCAAAGGCCAGCTTTGCTTCAAGCCAAACTGCAGTTTCAAAGCCACTTCATATTCAAACATGAATTGATTTTTCTATATATGATTAATAGAATAAAATGCATTATATATTATTTGTTTTTAAACTAGCATTCACATGTGTTTAAATACATATTTTTCTTACAAAAATCTACTAAACACTCTCTGAACCTTCCAGGACAAGAAATCTGGAAAAAGCCAAAATTTGTTGTGGTGGGGGGAGCCCAAAAACCAAGGACACATTTTAAACATTGCTTGTATAATGTTGGAAAGTTGCTAGAATAAAATGTTGTATTACCACCATACATTTTGCTGCCAAGACTTGAACCCAGGACCCTGTGCAAAACACTCAGAGCAACATATCATTATGCCAAATCAGCTATTTTGTGAAAGCAAGGAAGACTGAAACTTAAATGGCTACCATTTAGTGAATTGAGTTCTCACCATAGCTGTCAACCTCTTAGCACAAAACACCTGAACAAAGCCAATAATGGGGGAATACAGCACCCAAACATATTCAGTGAATTCAGTTCTTACCCTAGCTCTTGACCTTAGCACAAAAAACCTGGACAAAGCCAATAATGGGGGAATACAGTCCCAAAAATAGGGACAAATTTCAAATATCCATCTTATAAGCTTAGAAAATTGCTAGAATAAAAGGTTTTGTGTTGCCATGTACTATCTGAAGAATATGACGTCTGAAATTCAAATGCTTGTCATTTTTATTTATTTAACATTTGTTAACCAGGAAAGTCTGAGTTGGAACAAAAGTCAATTTTCAGTAGAGGCCCAGGGAGAAACACTCCAGACAAGTCTTTATAAGATGGAAGGCACCACAGCACACCCACACAAACACAGGGAGGACATACAGACTCCACACAGAAGGCATCCCAGCCAAGAATCAAACCAGAGAACTTGTAGCTGTCAGATAACAATGCTAGAACTGCACCACTGCACTACTGACTGTGCAAAGAGACAAAAATACAGAAGACACTGATTTTATGAGGAACAGAACAGATATGAGGCAAAAATCTGCAATTTTTTTACAAATGCTGGTAGACAGAGAATTCAGGCTTTTGCCACTTGGGTCTAAGGTACAGGGTTCAAGCATGTGATAGTCTCTACCCACCACCATGTATCCTGAGTTCTACAATCTGTGGATGTTGCATTCCGATCCCCTTCTGCATAGACTTCTGGGATATTTGCTGCTGAATGCTGTCTTCCTAATGCTGGTGAGACGGTCTGGATTCTGTGCACATGCTCCAGACTGGGTTCACCAGCAGTCCGGATATTGGGAAATGCCATGAATATGCATGTGCGATGTTCCGGAACTCGCGTTTGTTTTACTTATGTTTTTATTTTTTTTTTTTATTTTTTTTTTCTTTTTTGTTTTACAGCCTTGGGGGCTGCAGTCCTGCAGCCCAATAGCATGAGCCACCCCTGAATAATCCCCTTGGGAAGAGAGTTCAGAAATGCTTGCAATGCCAGAAGCACCATCCTCATCTCTAGGACATTGATATGCAAATGGTACTTGTGATCTTTCCAAACCCCTTGGACCATCTGTTCCAGATAATGCCCCAACACCCTATCTGAGACACGTCCGTGGTTACTGTAGCGACAGGTTGGGGAAGTACAAACGGTCTGCCCATTGTTACCTGAGTGGACTGAACCCACCAAAGTAGGTCCTTCTTGTAGGAGTTTCTTATGAGTATCTCATGAGACATGGGTAACTCCTGTATGGACCATTGAGTGAAGAGTAGCCACTGCAATATTTGCATGTGAAGTCATGCAGTGAGAAGTAGTGTTATCATCACTGCCATAGAGCCTAGGGCTTTGAGGGCAAATTTTGCCTGTACTCTTTTCTTGTTGAGTAAGATAAGCACTTGACTGCATAACATCTGGATCCTTTCTTGAGGTAGCTTTGCCAACATGTCATTTGTATTTAAATCTACACCAATGAATGTAATATGCTGTTTTGGCAACAAGGCAGATTTTTCTGCATTTATAGTAATGCCTAGTTTTGAGAAGAGATGAATGGTGTAGTCTCTTGCTTTGATTAGTAGCTGCTTGGTGGTGGCAGTTAGAAGCCAGTCGTCTAAGTATGGAAACACCTGGAATCCATGATGTCTTAGATGAGCCGTGACTACTGCCATGAATTTGGTAAACACCCTGGGGGCTGTGGTGAGTCCAAAGGGCAGAGCTTGAAACTGGTAATGACTGCCTCCCAGCCAGAAGCATAGAAATCTTCTTGTGTGCCTATCTATCTTTATGTGGTAGTATGCATCCTGAAGATCTAACGAGCACATCCAGTTGTCTTTTCCCAGAAACGGGAGTATAGACTGCAGTGTTACCATCCGGAACTTTGACTTTTTCACTGACTTGTTTAGTCTGCTCAGATCCATTATGGGTCTCCAGTTCCCTGTTTTTTGGTACTAAAAAGAACCTTGAGTAAATTCTGGATCCTAGTTGGTCTGCAGGGACTTCTTGGATGACCCTTTTTTCTAGCAATGTTTGGATTTCTAGTGTTGCTTGATCCCTTTGACCGGGTGGAATATCTGGGATAAACTTTGGTGAATGAGGTGGACAGTGAAAGGGAATGTTGTATCCCCTGGATATAATGGACTGTACCTATTTGTCTTGAGTCAAATTTAGCCAGGCTTCTGGGTACAGTGATAGTCTCCCCCCCGACTGCCTCCAGAGGTGAACAGGCGAGCCTCCTTTCAGGAGCGCTGGAAGGGCCTACCAGAGAATGTATCTCTGTCACCCTGACACATGTACAATGACAGAGTCATATTTGTATTTGCTGTGAAGAGACCGAGTCAGAGCTGAGTTTCGGCTCCGAACCCAATCAGCAAGAATGAAGGTGAGATGGGACAACATAACATTAGATTGTTAAGTGAATCTCTGTTTGAGTGTCTAGTTGAGTCTAGAACAGAAGCTGCTGTTAAAAAAAAGATTATTAGAAGGACATGTAAAATATTGCATGTTAACTATAAAATCAGTCAAAAGTGGTTAGTAAAGATTGAGAAGAGAAATTGGAACGGCACTTTACAAAGGAACAGTAGAAGGACATCTTTATGGCTTCCAAGTATGCAGCAAAGTCCTGAAGTTTGAGGACTTCACAAAGCAGGCTTCAAAGAATTTTTCCACAGATAAAGTGCAAATGCTGGAGGTGTGGGGGACATGTTTTTTGGGGAATGTAATGAGCTGGCCAATTTAGAAAAATCCCTACAGAGTCTACTTTGTCAGAAATGTTGAAGGAGCAAATGATTGTAAACTAAGAAATGTTGCTTCTGAACTGAATTGCCTTGACATAGTAAGGTTTTACTAAATATAATGATATCAGATGCAAAAAAAAAATACTAGAAGATTGAAATCGAAATTTAAGCCAACTCTAATAGAATCTTTAAAAAAGAGAAGGAACAAATTACACAGAAATAAATAGAATTTGTGGGAGCACTACTTGCAGAATAATGTTCAGGAGAATGAGCGAATTTTAAGGGAAGGCCGGAACTAAGCAATGTGTGATATTGGAGTGAATGAAAATTGTTAAAAACAAAATATATATGTATTCTGCATAAAAACAATAATGGCAATATTGTTATGGCTTGTTTTCTTTTCTATTATTGTAAGTGCTCCATATTTAATAAATATGTCTGCAGGAATGAGTTCTGCCATTATATGTTCCATGGCTTTGCATATAAGGCTGCTGGGTCTACAATTACCTGTGTCTGTCAAAGGGCCACCCTTGTTCATAGGTTCATAGGTAAGTACTAGGCTAACGGCCCTGGAGCCAGTGCAAACCTAGCCTGAAAGTGTTCCCAGTCATCTTCCCTACCAGATGTTAGTTCCCTGTGCCCCTATCTAGCAATGCAATTGAAGTGAATTTCCGGGGTGAATTTCCTATTTCCCATCCACTCATCAAGATTTCTCTTGAAGAGAGACAATGAGGTGCTCTACTTGATGTGAATGGGAAGTTTATTCCAGAGTACTGGAGGTCTTTGGGTTAGAAACCTACCCCTCCAGTGGCTTCTGTTTAATGTGGTGATAAGGTTGAGGTCTTTGGAGCAGGTAGCATGGAGGGATTGGGATTTTTTCAGATGAAGCATGTCTAGCAAAACTGGGTCAGACATGGCTCTGTATGTCAATCAGAGATCACCTGTAAGTAGGCGATATGAGATGGAGTAAAGTTTAAGTTTTTTTAAGGCTGTCTGCATAAGGCACGTGTTTGAGTCCTAAGATCCTCTTAGTGAGGAACTCCTGTGGCCTCTCTAGTTGTTGGAGGTGTCTAGTGAGGTACATGCCAAATAGGGCATTGTATTCTATAATGGGTCCGATGAGGGATGAGTAGAGAGAGACAATGACTTATTTTTTCCTGGATGAGAAACCTTTTGTGATGAGATGTGCCACGTAGAAGGACTTCCTAACTACAGTGGCGACATGGTTGTTGAAGGAGAGGTTGCTATCTACCTGTGTCCCTAGGTCCCTTATAACACTTTCAGAGTTAAGTGGGTTCCCTTCAGTGTGGTAGTTTGTGGGCACTGTGTTTTTCCTAAAGGGAATGATGCATTTTTTGGCGTTGAGCCTAAAGCCATGGTTTTGGCACCAGTCATTGGTCTCCATGAGGCCTTTTTGTAGGATGTCAACATCAGCTTGAGAATCAATAATAGCTCCTAGTTTGTGGTCATCCACGAATTTGGTTAACCAGAGCCCCTTGGTATTGGCTTGAACTTCAGAGAAATAGATATGAAACAGGAGAGGACCCAGAACCGATCCTTGTGGAAGTCCACTTGTAACTGCTCGGTAATCAGATTTGGAATCACCTACTTTCACAGTGTGGGTTCTGTCAGTGAGCCAGTTGGCAACCCATCTAGTGATGTAAGGGTTAATGCCCAGATTAGTGAGCCTATCAATGGTTCCAGAGTGTGGGATGGTGTCAAAGGCTTTGGCTAGATGGATAGTGTGGACAACCTTGCCTTCATCCACCGCTCTGGTGACCGCATTGAAGAAGTCTATCAGATTGAGCAGACATGATCTGCCTTTCACAAACCCAAACTGTGTGGGATCCAGGGTTTGAAGGTTCCCTATATCCTTATTTACAAAATCCATAATAATAATACGTTCCATAGCCTTACAGATCAGGCTCATCCAGCTGATGGGGCGGTAGTTACCAGGGTCACTAGTGCACCCCTTTTGTGAAGTGGGATGACTGTAGCAGTGCACCATTCAGTGGGAACAAAGCCTAAACTGAGTCTGTAGTTGAACAGAGCACTCAGGTGTGGTGTCAGTTCTTTTTGTAAATCATGTAGGACACAACCCAGTATATTATCTGATCCAATGGAAGCTGTATTCTTAGCTTTGGTCAGTGCGGTTTCTACTTGTGCAGTCGTGATAACAGGGATTTGGTATTCCTCCGGTATGTGGATGGGCCTTTAGGGGGTGAGGGGGGAGTAAAATATGCACTAAACCTGTCTGCCAAGATATTGGCAATATCAGTTGGTTCCGTATAAGTGGTGCCGTTGTGCTATAGCTCTGAGCAAATCTGTGTATTATTATGCAGATTCTTGACATAACTAAAGAAAGACTTCTGGTTGTCTTTAGTATCTGTAGCAATTTTGCTTTCATAACTAGTTTTGGTGGATTTGATGAGGGATCTCAGTTTTTACTGAGATTTCCAAGGGAATTTTTCCAGTCGTCAGAATTCACCCTTTTCTGCAACAGTTTTTTCCTTCTGTTGTAGAGTTTGTTAATGGCAGGGGTCCACCAGATTGGCATCCTTTTTTTAGAAGAGAGTGTCTTGGTTCTATTTGGTATGGTCCTATATATGCAATTGTGTAGATTCAGCAGCCTTACTCCCATTCCCCATTTCTATGGATGATGTGAAGCTTGCCACTTCTGTCCTTAGAAGCTAAAAATTAGCTTTGGAGAATTTTTTCACTGTGGTTTCATTTTTCAGAGGTGGGGGCAGGATTTGGATATCAATGGTGATTAACTTGTGGTTGGATCTAACCAGGGAGGGGTTTATCATAGGAGTAGAGCAGCAGTCCCCCATGTTTCTAATGACTAGGTCAAGAATGTTATTTCCCCTAGTGGGGGTGAGGATAAGTTGGTCCAAGGCATTGGAGTTGATGAATTCCAGGAAACGTTGGGCAAAAGAGTTGGAGCAGGAGTAGTTGTTCCAACTAATGGAGGGGTAGTTAAAGTCTCGCAGTATAAGGGTATTAGGCTGGACCTTGATGTTTTCCACAGTGTCCAGGAATGCAGAGTGGGAGTCCTGGGACATTGTGGGGGATCTGTAGCAGGCTACAACATGGACTGCAGTTTTCTCCAGTGTTAACTGTACCTGAAGTATTTCTGATGTGTTATGTTGGGCAACAAGTCTGGAGGTGTGTGTATCTTTTATGAAGATGAATACACCTCCACTTTTGGGGGTTCGGTCATCACATCCCTTAGGGCTTTGGTCCAGATTTGGGGGCTGAAAGGTGTGATATGCATTGTAACCTGGTAGCTCAGGGGTGCTCTCAGGAGACCTGAACAAGGTCTCTTTTTCTGCACAGATGTTGATGTTCTCCAGTTTGAGGAGTGACTCAAGCAAGTGCATTTTGAGGTTTAGACTTCTAGCGTTGAGTAGCATAACCCTTAGGATGCATTTTCTAGCAGATGTTATGGTGGTAAATTTGTCTTCTGGGCATTGCCTAAAAAAGGCACTATAGGGGTGGCAAGGGCCTTGGCCAGTATCCGGAATCCCCAGAGGTGACAGATGTATGCCGTCTCTGGCAAAGCATCGAGGTCTGGGTATCATGTCATCCCAAGCAGACAGATACTGGATCCCCTTTGAATGACACCAGAAACTTAGACAATTGTTGAAGTTAATCATTTTCTTCTTGTACTGTGGTATCATTCTTGGTGACAGTAGGATGCTACTCAAGGCTAGGGTCAAAACTGCCTGGGCTACAAGATCAGAGAGCCCCTCCATGTCTCTTCATGTAGTTCAGGGAGGTACATCTTAGGTCATTCACACCAACATGTACAATGACGGAGTCATATTTGTATTTGCTGTGGAGAGACCCAAGTGCATGCATTATGTGGCAAATCCTGGCACCCGACGGGCAGATGACCGTGAGTTTTTCCTTATTTAGCCTAGTGAGTGGGACGTCAGTGTGCCTTACAATTGAGTCATCTATAACTAATGTGTTTGGTACATTGTTCTGCCTTAGGGGCTTAGCTTGAGTGGCACACTGTTTGTGTAGGCTATGTGTCTTGTGGGTTATATTTGGATGAGATGGTTGCTTGCATTTGTGCCTTGGAGATCTCTATTGTTTGGGTAGATTTTTTAAGAGAGCCTCCGTGAAAATGGTTGTGTGTTTTGTGCTACTATGCGATGGCTTGAGAGAGTGAAGCCTCAAGTTTGGCTATATACTTGCATATCTCACAAGTGAATGTGTTTGGAGGTAGGAGGAGAGGGTTGTCTGTGTATATGAGGCAATTGCTACATTGCCTCAGGATGCCCAGGTTCACCAGGTTAACTGGAGAAAGCATCAGAAACTGACCTTTGGACATGCCTGGAAAAGTGATCAGCTTTTTAAGTACTGAGTTATTTATGCTTAGATTAAGTACTGAAGCTTTCTGTTTCCTTTATGGAAAGTTTAGTGCTAGTAGCAGTGGGTGAGCTTGCAATAAATGCTACAAGATGTTCTCAGCAAGTGCTGTACTTAGAGGTCTAATGTGAGTGCTCAGAGATAAAAGTTAATAAGGTCTACAGGAAAATTTGAAGAGCAGACTTTAAGGCTAATTTGAGTGCTCAGAGATAAAAGTTAACAAGGTATAAGGGAAAATTTGAAGAGCAGACTTTAAGGCACTGGTAATGGCCTACCTTAGCTTAGTGGTGCTGCGCATCACACAAACCTGCGCAAACACATTTTTTTAAACAGAAAGATGAAAGGGATAGAAATAGCCCAAAATGGCCAATAAAAGTATAATTTCTGAGCTGAAACCACTCCTCTAGCGACAGATAGGCTGTTCAGAGCTTACCACTCCCACTGATAAGCAGAGAAGCTTTCGTCTATCTCAGTAAGGTCTGCACAACACAGAAACCACAATACAGTCCTGAAATCAGCAAATTTGAAATCCGGACTATTCTAGTTACAGAAAAGCAGGAAATGAGCAAGGAGATAGAATTTTTTTGTTGTTCTCTTTTTTGTTTTTTTTTTTTCAAAAATACAACAGTTAGAACTGCAAAAACACTACTTAAAGCAGAAAAATGGCTAGCACACTTGAGTGTGTAGTCTCTTCTTCTTCTTTCGGCTTTTCCCGGTTAGGGGTCGCCACAGCGGATCACCTTGTCCGCACATTGAATGGCAGTGGAGTTTTACGGTGTCGAGTTGCCAGCCCGGCGCCCAACCTTCCACAGAAGGCACACTCACACGCACACCTAGGGCCAATTTAGAGTGTCCAATCCACCTGCAGCATGTCTTTGGGATGTGGGAGGAAACCGGAGCACCCGGAGGAAACCCACGACCACAGGAGGACATGCAGACTCAAGACAGAAGGCACCCCAGCCGAGGATCGAACTGGAGAACCTCTTGCTGTGAGGCGGCAATGCTAACCACTGCACCACCGTGGCCGCCCATACTTGAGTGTGTAGTCTACAACAGTAAAAAATGAGTGAATAAAGTGTAAACAACAATACTTAATACAGATAAAATAAGTAGTAAGGCTTAATAAAATGGCTAGAATAAAGTGTGGTAAGCAAAAAACGAGCAAAAGAAGCAAAACGGAGGTACTTAAATCACTGAAAGTCTCTCCTCTCTCTTACTCTGCAGGATGCCCAGACTGGATCTTGCTGAGGTTTAACAAGTGCAAAAACCGTGCAAACACATTTTTTAAACAAAAAGATTAAAGGGATAGAAATAGCCCAAAATGGCCAATAAAAATACAATTTCTTTGCTGAAATCTCTCCTCTAGCAACAGATAGGCTACTCAGAGCTTACACCACTCCCACTGATAAGAGGTCACAGTGACTATTCTCCAAGTAATAGTGACAAATCTTGTGGATAGGCTGATGGTGAACCGTTTAAATAGAGCCTTGCATAGAGCGTACTTGGCAGTGATGAGAATGCAGCCTGGTATATTATATGGTCTTATAGAAATATTATTTTTAGTCTTTAACAGGGATTCTAAGACTTGTCCCATGGTGATCATAAAGATAACTACATTTTCAGGGATACTGTTCACAACAATGTGGGAAGGTGGGTAAAGTTAGCATGAAACTTGTCTGCTAATAAGTTGTTTTGACACTTGGGACTGGAATGTGTGATGTTGTCATTGTTGAGTTGCTTGCATTGTTGAACATTATTCCTTAAGTTTTGACATAAAAAAATAAAGATTTGTAGTTTCCTTTGGTACCTGTAGCAACTTTAAATTTGTATTTTGTTTTACATTTTCTAATAGTGATCTTAAATTATTTGCAGTCATGTTTTATTGTGGTGTTGAGGTAGAGGGATGGGGATATTTTGCAATAATTATCATCATCAACACCTTTTTTCTGATTTTCTACATGGGATCAGGGTGTCATATCAACTGCTGTCACCGTATCTCTTGATTCAGTGCCACTCTCCAAACTTCTTCGACAGGCATGCCTGTCTATCACAGGTCTTCTCTCACACAATCCAACCATCTTTTTGCTGGACATCCCATTTCCACTTGTCTTCTTCCTGATTTCCCCAATTCTCTTCATCACAGGGTTGTCTTCTGCATTCTTGCACATGCATGAACCACTGTAATCTGTTCCCTTTGACCTTCTCTGCAACTGGAGCTATTTGTGTTTCTGTTCTAATGTCCCCATTTCTTCATCTGTCCCACAATATGGATCCTACCACCTGTCTTAGGCTCTTCATCCCCATCACCTCTAGCAGCCTAAGCTGCTCTGCTTCACTGCCAAGGTTTGTGTACACTACAGTAGTACTGGTTGCACCACTGCTGTGTATGCCTTACTTTTCCTGCTTCTTCTGTCACACACTATCCCTGACACACTATGCCAGTTGGCTGTAGCCCTTTTGATTCCAGCTTCAGCCTCCTCATTCAGACTTTTCTTCACCTCAAACACCCCTCCCAGATATATGAAGCTGTTAACCAATTCCATTATTTGTCCTTCTATTTCAGTTTTCAACTTGTAATTTCTCCTAGTTGCTGCTAGTACAGCTGTCCTATTTCTACTCAGATTCATCCCATATACCTTCAGTTTTGCATTCCATTCCCCTATCATTTACTGAAGTTCTTGTTCAGAATCTGCCTGCAATGCCAAACTGGCTGCATCCAGGAGCTTTGTTTATCTGTCCCCATGACCTATTTGCTAATGTAGTCTATCACCAGTATCAACAGCACTGGTCTCAGAGCTGAAGCCTGATGTACACTCACTCCCACTGAGAACCCCATCCAAAGACTCTTTGTACATGTGTTACTGGGTCCTTGTACATAGGCTACAACAATTCTACCAGTGTTTCTGGGACTTTGAAGTGTTGCAGTACTCCCAAAATCAGCTTTCTTGGGATCTTGTCATATGGTTTCTCTAAGTCTGGGAATGGCCAGTTGAAGTATTTTCCCATCTCTAGCTTATTCTCAACTATCTGTCAGTTGTGATGCACCCTGCTCTGCATCCAAACTGTTCATCTTACATCTTTTTTCTACTACTCTGCATATTTATTTATCATTCATCCTATCCTCAACTTTCATGCAGTGTGACAGGAGTTGATACTTCTGTACTGCCCACAGTTGTGACTTTCCCCTTTATTCTCATGCACTGGTACTAGAATTTTTATTCTACAGTCATCTGGGATAAGCCTTTCTCTCCATTCTACTAGGAATACCCTCTAGTACCATTTCTCCCCTAACTCACTCAGCATTTTGATTATATCTGCCACAACCTTATCTCAACCTGCTGCTTTCCCATACTTCGTTTTCCTCAGTGTTGTTCTTACTTCTTCTATGGTGGGCTACTCTTCTTCTTTAATCACAGGTTGTGTCTGAGGCAATACAGCTTCTGTGGGGTTTTCTTCATTCAAAACCTGCTGGAAGTACTCCTTCCATCTGCCGTTGATGTTCTGTGGACTATCTAGCAGGTTGTTGATGGCATCCCTTATGAAGGATGCCTGATGACTATCTTCTTTATCTTTCCAAATTTGTCTTGTGACCTGATAGAGTTTCTTTGTGCCATCTGCTGAGTCACTTTCTGTATGCTGGTATAGAGCTTCTGATGCCTTGTTTTTTGCTATTGCAGCCATTCTATTAACTTCTTTGTTTGCCAACCAGTATTCCTTTTTAGCCTGATCTATCCTTTCTATCTCCTACTTGTTTGCACTCCTTTATTTTGATAATTTCCTGGACCTCTGCATTCCATCACTGGTTTTCTTTATTTTCCTTATTTCCATACCTGGCTTGGCAGCATATCTGTTCTATCATCCTCACACATGCTGTTGTGAGTTGCTGTTATTCTTCTTCCTCACCCAACTTATTTCTGCTCCATTCTGAGGAGCTAGATATGTGAGTATTTCCTTGAACTCTTGTGCCTTCTCTCCAGTCTACTTCCAGAACTTTAGCCTGGTTTATGTTGACCTTAGAGCATTCTCTGACCATTGCTTGCAGCTGATTGTGGCAACCATGCTTTATGCTGTGGGCCAACTGTTTCATCAGGGATGACTTTGCAATCACTGACTCTGCCATAATTCCCTTTCCTTACTAATGAGAAAGTCTAGCTGAGTTTCATGTTGGCCACTCTTGTATGTGATCTTGTGACTGTCTCTCTTGCTGAACCATGAGTTGGCCACTATCAATCAACTTGCCAGACAGAAGTCTAGAATAGCCCATCATTTATTTCTGTTTACCTGGCCATATGGCTCCAAGCAGTCCTCATATCCTTCTCTGTCTTTTCAGATATGTCCATTTAGGTCCCCCATTATTAACACCAACAAATGTTGTCCTGCTTTATCTAGTAGGTCATACATGAATACACTCTTTTCCTCACTATCACAGAACGGCTGTGGGGCATAAGCTGAGATTATGATCCAATGCCTGTCAGCCTGGGATGACATGCTCGACAAGCCACGATGCTTCGCTAGGGACGGCTTGCACCTGTCACCTCTGGGCTTTCGGATATTGGCAAAGGCTCTTGCCACCCCCATAGTGCCTTTTTTAGGCAAGGTTCAAAAGACAAGCCCACCTCCATAGGTATCACAACGGTAAGAAACTAAGAGTAATACTACTCAACGCCAGAAGTCTAAACCTCAAGATGCACGCACTCAAAACTCTCCTTAGCATGGAGAACATCGATATCTGTGCAGTAACAGAAACCTGGTTCAAGGCACCCGAGAGCACCCCAGCACTACCAGGTTATACCTCATACCATGCTTTTCGGCCCCAAAACCTGGACCGAACCACAAAAGGAGGGGGAGTATCAATATTTGTCAAAGATACCTACACCTCCAGGTTGGTGGCACAGCACGAAGCATCAGAGACTATCCATGTGCATCTAACAGTGGGTAAAACTGCCTTCCAGTTTATAGCCTGCTACAGACCACCCTCCCAAACCCAGGAACCCCACTCGGCCTTCCTGAGAACACTGGAAAATATGAAGGGCTCTCCAAACACCATTATATTGGGTGACTTCAACTACCCAAACATAGACTGGGAGCATTACTCTAGCTCCAACACCCTAGCCCAAAGGTTCCTAGAATTTATAAACTCAAATGCTGTGGAGCAACTTGTTACCACTCCCACAAGAGGGGAAAACATACTGGACCTGATCATCACCAACATGGGGGCTCTGTGCTCCAGACCAGAAGTGTATCCCTCACTGGTAAGATCAGACCATAAACTAATCTCACTGGATATTCACATCCCGACCCCACCCCCTGCCCAGAAAACCACAGTGAAAAACTTCTCTGAAGCAAATTTCATCCTCCTCAAAACCGAGGTGGAATCCTTCAAAGCCCCCGGGCCTGTGGAAAATACGGCCCAGACCGCAGAATCCTTTATAAATGGATTCTATGAACACCTTCAGGAATGCATGGATCATGCAATCCGAAATAAAACCAAGACCCAATCCTCCAAAGGCAGGCATCCTGTCTGGTGTACCCCAGCCATAAACAAACTATACAATAGAAGGAAGAAGCTACTACATGATAGAGCAAAATCCCAAAAAGGGAAGGCATCTCTGATCAGTATTAGCAAAAAACTACGGGCACTCATAAAATCGTCTAAGGCCAGCTTCGAGAGAAAAATTGCACAGGACACTAAGGATAATCACAAGGCTTTCTTTAGTTATGTTAGGAACCTGGGTGGGAATTCCCAGATATGCTCAGAATTAGTCCAAAATGACAAAAAATACACCGAACCCACAGACACTGCCAACATCCTAGCTGACAGGTTCAGCGAAAACTTCTCCCCCCCTCCCCACCAAAAGGGCAAATATCTATCCCAGCAGAGTGCTGCCCCCCTGACATCTCAGATGCTCAGGTAAGAGCTGCCCTCTCCAAAGCAAAAAACACAGCATCAATGAGACCAGACGGTGTCCCGGGCTGCGTCCTACATGAACTCCAAGAAGAGCTAAACCCAAACATAAAACTACTGTTCAATCTCAGCCTTACTACAGGATATGTACCCAAAAAGTGGCGTACAGCAACAGTGGTCCCTCTCCACAAAGGTGGTGCCTCAACGGATCCTGGAAACTATCGCCCCATAAGCCTGACTAGCTTGGTCTGCAAAGCTATGGAAAGGATCATCATGGACCTCATAAATAAAGATATTGGGGACCTACAGACACTGGATCCTACCAAGTTCGGCTTTGTTAAGGGCAGATTCTGCCTCTTAAACCTGGTCGATTTCTTTGAAACAGTCACCAAGGCCATTGACGAGGGGAAGGTGGTCCACACAGCCTACCTGGATCTCGCAAAAGCCTTCGATACAATACCCCACTCGGGCATTATAGATAAGCTCACCAGCTTAAATATAAACCCCTATGTCACTAGATGGGTTGCAAACTGGTTCAAGGACAGAACCCACATGGTTAGAATTGCTGGAGCCATGTCAGACTCCAAACCAGTTACAAGTGGTGTCCCACAAGGCTCAGTCCTGGGACCTCTCTTGTTTGGTATATATTTCTCGGAGGTACAGGCCAACACGGAAGGACTGTGGCTGACCAAGTTCACAGATGACTGCAAACTAGGCGCCATAATCGACTCTCCAGCTGACACAAGCATCCTACAAAAGGGCCTCATAGAAACAGACAACTGGTGCCAGAGCCATGGCCTCAAGCTAAATGCCAAAAAGTGTATAGTCATCCCCTTTGGCAAAAACAAAGTGCCCAAAAATTACCACATAGGTGGTAATCCATTAAGTACGGAAGAAATAATTAGGGACCTGGGGACCCAAGTTGATAGCAATCTCTCATTTGAAAACCACGTGGCCAAAGTGGTTAGAAAAACATTTTATATAGCCCACCTAATCATGAAGGGATTCACATCTAGATCAGGGGAGGTCATCGTGCCTCTACTCATCCCTCATCAGGCCCATAATTGAGTACAATGCCTCTTTTGGGATGTACCTTACCAGACACCTGCAGCAACTGGAAAGACCCCAAAAGTACCTCACCAAGAGGATCAAAGGGCTCAAACAGATGCCATATGCTGCCCGGTTAAAGAAACTCCAGCTCTACTCAGTGGCATGCTGCCTGCTCAGAGGTGATCTGTGCCTGATGTATAAAGCCATGTCCAACCCGGAATTAATGGACATGCTGCACCTCAGAAAATCCAAATCCCATCGAGCTACATGCTCGAGAGACTTGAACCTCAGCACTGAAATAACTAGGACATGCTGGAGGGACAGATTCATAACCCAGAGGCTCCCTTCACTCTGGAATAAAATCCCCAGTCCAGGTTAGGCAGAGTCCCTCATTGACTCTCTTCAAGAGGAATCTTGATGAGTGGATGGGAGATCGTAGGTTTACCCCGGGTATCACTTCTGTGTCACTGTTAGACAGAGGCACAGTATACTAACCTCGAAAAAAGGCATAGCAAAATTCATTTAAAATGGGTGGCGAAAGCCAAACACACTCTGGCTAGGCTTATAAAAGCCCTAGGGCAGATAGCCTAGTATGAACCTATGAATACTGCTCCACCTTTACACTGGAGTCTGATTATGAGTCTGTCATGAATTCTGGTGACATCCTTCACTGTCTCCAGGCATCTCTCCCTCACTACTGTCACCACACCATTTTTAGTCTGTCCTCCCGTGAATAGTAGACTATGGATCCCAGATTTCTTACAACTTTTTATTATTTGCCTTGTTTTGTTAAATGGTTTATTGATATGTGAGTTCCACCACAGAGGTCTATTCTTGAATTTACTATTATGTTTAGGGTGGATGGAGACAGACTTTTCTATGCAGTTGTTTAAATGCTGGTAAAAATTGAAGGTGAATGTAAAACTTATGAACAGATGACACAGGAACTGACTGAACTCGAGGATAGGTCAAACAGAGAACTTGTGGCTTACAGCATAATAAACTGAGGAAAAATGTAAATACTTTGAGAAAAATGCTTTAGCACATAGACTGGGCTTTCTGTTGCTGATATTAGAATAGAAAGAGCATGCAGAGTAAATGTTCATGATTTGAGACTGAAGAAACAGTGGAGACCCATGTTGATTAAATGGCAAGCATACTAGCTAAATGAGGAAATTATTGCTATATTGTGGAGAAAGACAAGAATCTTAAATGCTGGAGAGACAAGAGTTTATGTGGCTAATAACTTTTCATTACAAGCACAAACTAGCAGAAATGCTTTTCTTCCATACACAAGACTGCAGGTAAATTCAATTTAATTTCAAGTTATTTCAGCCTGTATTCCTTTGAGTCTAGAAATTAAATTTAATTTCAAGTTATTGGATCCTGCATTCCTTTGAGTCTTCTATTCACTAGAGTTGAAACTCTGTACAAACCCTTGACAGGTATGAAATGAACTGACAAAGGGAAAACAAAAGGATTTGGAGGGAAGAAAAGGTGGAAAGAGGAAAAAGCAGCCAGTCAACAGATGCAGAAAATCAAACTATGAACATCTCAAAGGAGAGATTTCCTGTGAGGCCCTTTCCAGTTTCCAAATGAAAATGACAGATAAAATAAAGGAGATAAAACAATTTTCAAAAAAGTGGGAGATTCCATAAACACATGCACTGGGAACACAGAGTGAGAAGAATACTTAAAGGATAAAATATATATATGGAAAAGGATGCCATATAATCAAAATTTGACTTTTATTCTCAATGATGCCTCAAAGCTTACCAGACAGAAAATAAATACTGTATATGATTAATACAAATGTAATAATATAAGTATTATATTTCAGATTTTATTTAAAATCAAAGTATATATCTTAACTGTTTGAGGCTCTATACTGCATGCTATTTTATAAAAGTTGTTGTTTTCAAATTGTAAACTGTTATTTTGCCTTTAATAAAAGGGAAGGAATGGAAAAAAAGAAGTAAATGAATGTTGAATAAAAAAGGAAGCAAATATATTATGTGGTGGAACCCAGTAGACAATACTGTATAATGTTAGAGCTGGTAACACAGTTACTAGGTCTGTGAATGCATATAAACTTAATGAGGCAAGTATATTAACTGCAAGTAGACCAGATAACAAGATTCACAAAATAATGCACTGGAAACACCGACTGATGAAAACAGTGACTGAGGGATGTTGTTTACATGTAGGGAAATATATATAAGGACAAGGTTTTTAGGTATAATTCAAATGTAAAATATGCACATGGAAAGATGTCATAGGACCACAGATATCAGTAACTACCAATGAGAAAATAACTACTTAATTTCCTTTTTATATATTATTTAGTTAAAGTCACATTTATTATCAGGCTTAGAATGAAGATTCTCATTCTTCAGAGTGCTGGAATAAAGCATGCCTTCCTTGACATGCTGCACTTGATTGTAAGAGGGTGGGTCACTGTGTCTGGATAGTTAAGCTTGACCTTTTAAAAACAGCAACAGCTTTGAAATATCTAATGAAATGCAAATGAGATTGGTTAAAAAATGTGTAATGGCTGCAGGAATGAACAATCTGTAGAAGTGAATATGAAAGAATGTAGACAGCCTGGCTATCAAGCAACACAAGGGTACAGGCACAAAGTCAGAAATAAAATACTGCAGACAAATTAAATAAACAGATCAGTTATTTGTGGTAGCTGTTCTTTACTCAAAGAAGTCTGATTAGAGAGGACTGAAAAAACTTTGTACTGTCATTTGTACAAGAGTGTGAGATCTGTTACCTTGTTAAAATATATATAAACAGTTAATATTAAAGTTTATTTCTTGGATGGGGAGAAACCTGTGTGTTATAATAAGAATCAAGTTAATTTGGGACAATATTGCACAAAAGTATATATAAAGTGACACAAAAAGTGGTAGAAACAGACTATGAATGACTAGTCTGTAACTGAAAGACAAAAAATATAAGTTAAGTAGAATACAATGTAAAGTTTACTGTGAAAATTTTAACTTATTGATTTGAATGTTAATAGGCTGGTTGATAGAAAAAACAGAAGATTCTGGCTTATATTTACAATTGTAGTGCACAGATAGTAATGTTACAGGAAGCACACCTAGAACACATAGAAGCATGACGGTTTTGTAAGTAAAATTGGGAATGAGAGTTTATTTAATAGAGGAAGAGCAAAAGAAAGGAGTGTTAATTAAAAAGGGTATAGCAATAAAGATTGAGGAGAAAATCAAAGACACACAGTGGAGATATTCAGTGGTGAGAAGTGGTCAGCAGGGTGTAAAAACTGCACTGACTCCACTATATTTTTCACCAAATGAATTAAGGCAAGATATAAATAATATTAGGGGAGAAGTTACAGACTTTCATTAATGAGTATGATAGTAGATGGAGATTGTAACACTATAGGAAGTAAGGAAGATGTCCATGGAATTGTAAACCAAAGATTAGAAATGTGGTCACAATGAAAGTATATCAGATATGGAATAATAGGTCACAGTAATGTAAGGGATTTACAGAAGCAAATAAGAGTAAATAGAACACAACAGATTTTAGAGCAACTGAAAAAAGAATGTGTCTGCAAGAGAACATAAACAATATGGATGAACTTAGAGTAATGTTTTTAAACAACTATTTCTGTCAATAGCCATGGAGCAACCAACTCATTGGCTCAATATTCATATCAACAAAAGTTTGTAAATATGGAAAGTAAAATCAGGAAGTATGAGAATGTTGGAACAGAAGTGGGTCCAGGAAAAGTAATAAATGTAATGGTACACTATTTCAGTACAACATAGAGAAAAGATATACAGGCTGACAGCAATGCATAGAACATAGTAACATGTTTAAAACAAGTACAACTTACTTGATTAACAGAAGTAGAAAGAGGATATTAACATAACAAAATGAAATTGAAATTAAATAAGCAATGAGAAACCAGTATACAGAGAAAACTCCTGGTAGTGATGGAATTTCAAAAGAAATATTGAAAAATGCTCCTGCAGACAAGAACTGTGATTGTTTAGAAAGAGGTTCATGGGAACATCTATTCTGGGAATGTACAGAGTTGCTTCAGTTCAAAAATGATTTGAATAATATGCTATGTGTCATATTGGAAGAGAATTTGACATCAATATACAGATGTTTATAGGTTCATAGGTGTGTACTAGGCTAATGGCCCTGGTGCCTTTACAAGCCTAGCCCATAGTATTACCCCTGCATCATGCCACCCAACATTAGTTCCTAGTGCCTCTTTTAAGAAGAGCCACTGGAGTGATCCCTGGGGTGAATTTTGTATTTCCCATCCACTCATCAAGATTTCTTTTGAAGAGGGCCAGTGAGGTGCTCTGCTTGACATGTATGGGAAGTCTATTCCATAGCATGGCAGTCTCTGGGTTATGAACCTGTCCCTCCAGCATGTTCTGTTGATTGTGGTAATGAGGTTGCGGTCTCCGGAGTGTGTGGTGTGGAGGGATTGGGATTTCCTTAGATGTAGCATTTCTAACAGATCTGGGTCATACATGGCTTTGTAAGTCAAGCAGTGATTGCTGCTAAGTAGGCAATATGAGACAGACAATAGTTGAAGTTTTTTTGAGTCTTTCCATACAGAACAAGTGTTTAAAGCCTAGGATCCTCTTTGTGAGGTACTTTTGTGGTTCTCCAGTTGTTGCAGGTGTCTAGTGAGGTACATGCCAAATGGGGTATTGTACTCTATGACTGGCCTAATGAGGGAAGAGTAGAGAGAGAGACAATGACCTCTTTCTTCCTGGATGCAAAACTCTTAGTAATGAGATGTGCCACACAGAAGGACTTTCTGACCACAGTGGCAATGTGGTGGTCAAAAAAGAGGTTGTTGTCAACCTGTGTTACTAGATCTCTTATAATGCCTTCTGTGTACAGTGGACTACCATCGATGTGGTAATTCAAGGGAACCAGGTTTTTCCCAAAGGGGATGACAACACATTTTTTGGCATTGAGCTTAAGGCCATTGTTATGACACCAGTCGTTGGTCTCATTGAGGCCTTTTTGTAGGATGCCAACATTGCTTGGGGAGTTAATAACAGCTCCAAACTTGCAATCATCTGTGAACTTTGTCAGCCAGAGTCCCTGCGTGTTGGCCTGGACTTCAGAGAAGTAGGCACCAAACAGGAGAGGACCCAGGACCAAACCCTGGGGGACTCCACTCGTGACTGTTTGACAGTCTGACTTGGAGTCCACTGCTTTCACACTGTGGGTTCTATCTGTGAGCCACTTTCCAACCCACCTAGTGATATAGGGGCTGATGCCTAGCTTAGTGAGTTTTTCTATGATTCCTGAGTAGAGAATGGTTTCAAAGACCTTGGCCAGATTAAGGTAGGCTGTATGAACCACCTTGCCTTCATCCACAGCTCTGGTGACTGACTCAAAGAAGTCGATCAAGTTGAGCAGGCATTGTTTACCCTTCACAAAACCAAACTGTGTAGGATCCAGAGTTTGGAGATTCCCTATATCCTTGTTTATTAGGTCCATGATGATGCATTCCATAGCTTTGCATATCAGACTCATCAGGCTAATGGGGCCATAGTTCCCAGGATCTGTAGTCATTCCTCCCATGTGGCGAGGGATGACTGTATAAGTGCACCATTTGATAGGGAAAAAGCCTGACATGAGGCTGTGATTGAACAGGGCACACAGGTGAGTTGCCAGTTCACTCTGTAGTTCATGTAGAACCCAGCTGGGGATATTGTCAGGTCACATAGAGGATGTATTCTTGGCCTTGGACAGTGCTGTTTTAACCTGTGCAGCAGTAATACTGGTTACCTGGCAATCTACTGGTATTGTGATTGGTCATTTGGGGGAGGGGTAAAGTTGGCACTGAATCTGTCGGCCAGTATATTGGCAATATCTGTTGGTGCGGTATAGGAGGTACCATTGGGCAGTATCTCAGAGCAAAGCTGGGTATTGCTGTGGAGATTCTTTGCATAACTATAGAAGGTTGTCTTTACTATCTGCTGCAATTCTGTTTTCATAACTAGCTTTAGAGGATTTGATGAGGGATCTCAAACATTTGTTGAGGCTGATAAGGGAGTTTTTCCAGTCTTGGGACTTCACCTTATTCCACATCAGTTTCCTCCTTCTGTTTCAGAGTTTGTTTATGGCAGGGGACCACCATATTGGCTTCCTTTTTTTTGAGGAGAGCGTCTTGGTTCTACTGGGTATGGAGAGATCCATGCATTTGTGTACATGTTCGTACAATGCATTGGTGTATGATTTGGCGGTCATGCAACTATTCTCCATTTGCATGGGTGCCATGAAGTTGGCCACCTCTGTTTTTAGGAGCCTAAACTTTGCTTTGGAGAAGTTTTTCATGGTGGTTACCTTTGTGTGTGTGGGGGTGGGAGGGATGTGGATTTCCAAGGTGATTAGTTTGTGGTCAGATCTAACCAGGGAGGAGTTGACTGTTGGTGTAGAGCAATGGTCGCCCATGTTAGTAATGACCAGGTCAAGGATGTTGCTACCTCTAGTAGGAGTAAGAATGAGCTGGTCCAGGGCATTGGAATTAATGAATTACAGAAAGCATTGGGCAAGTGTATTGGTACATGAGTAGTTTTCCTAGTTAATGGAGGGGTAGTTGAAGTCATCCAGTATGAGAGTGTTAGGCTGGACCCTAATATTCTCCAGGGTGCTTAGGAACGTGGAGTGTGAGTCTTGGGACATGGTTGGGGACCTATAGCAGGCTATGACCTAAATCGCTGTCAAACCCAATGTTAGCTGCACCTGAAGTATTTCAGAGGCGTTATGTTGGGCTACCAGTCTGGAGGTGTACACATCCTTTATGAATATGGAAACACCACCACCTTTGGAGCTTCGGTCCAAGTTCTGGGGCCAAAAGGTGTGGAATGAGTTATAGCCTGGTAGTGCAGGGGTGCTTTCCACTGCTTTGAACCAGGTTTCTGTTACAGCACAAATGTCGATGTTCTTCATTTTAAGGAGTGCTTCGAGCAAGTGCATTTTAAGATTTAGACTTCTAGCGTTGCGCAGCATGATACTCGGATTGCATTTGTTTGTAGCTGTTAAGATGGTAATTTGGTCTTTGGAACACTGCCTAAAAAGGCACTATAGGGGTGACAAGAGCCTTGGCCAGTATCCAGAAGCCCAGGGGTGACAGATGCAGGCCATCTCTGGCAAAGCATCAAGGTCTATTAATCATGTCATCCCAGGAAGACAGATACTGGATTCCCTTAGAATGACACCATAAACTTAGCCAATTGTTGAAATCAACCATTTTCTACTTGTATTGTTGTATCATTCTGGGTGATGGTAGGATGCTGCTTAGGGCTAGGGTCATACCCCCCCGGGCCACATAATCCAAGAGCTCCTCCATGTCTCTTTTCATGTAGTCTAGGGAGGTACGTCTCAGGTCATTCATACCCACATGTACAATAACAGTCATATTTGTACCTGTTGTTGAGGGACCTGAGTGCATGGGTTATGTGGTGGGTCCTGCCACATGACAGGCAGCTGACTGTTACTTTCTCCTTATTCAACCTAGTGAGTGGGACATCAGTGTGCCTCACTATCGAGTCACCTGTGAATATTGTGTTGAGCATGCTGTTTTGCCTAAGGGGCTTTGGTTGAGTTCACACTGTTTAGGAGAGTTATGTGTCTCATGATTAGTGTTTAGGTTGATTTGGTGTAAAGTAACCTGTAATAAAGAGGTAAAAGCATTGCTATTGCAAGATTTAATAGCGACTAGGAAAGCTTTAACTAGAAAATGGAAAACCAAAAACAAGCCATCAATAAGAGAGATGAAAAAATGATTACAGAAATTAAAACTGGAACTGGGAATTTCATAGTAAAAACTTGTCTGTATGACTTGCTTTAATGGAAATTAAACTGAAGAGGACATTGACATGGAGCAAAGTACCTAAAATGTACATCTGTTTAGTACAGTAGACTGTAATACAAGGTTAAAAGTCACTCATTCAGTTGTTAAGATTTGTAATATAGTGAAAGCAAAACAGTATGGTCATTAGTTAATCCCTGATCTGAAATTATGAACCAAAGAAAAGATATGTTGGGACAACCAGTACAACTCTGTGCAAAACAATTTTATTTAACAGTTTATTTTTGTCCTTGGTTCTTGATTCTCACCGTTAGACTTTCAGTTGTTGCTCTGATCTCAGACCATGTTGTAAGTAGTTTATTTATGCATTTAACTGCTTTCTTTTAAGAAGCAATGTTAAATCAAACTTGAGATTAAGACTAGCTAGTGTAGTTGTGATAGTTGGAGTTACATGTTTAATAATGGTAAGTTATTGTAAGTTGAATGCAAGCACTAACTGCCTGACATGAGGAAAGTATTGTATTAACATATAAGTATAATATTTTTGCATCAGCAATTAGTGCTGAAATAACTTGTGCATCATGCATGAAGAGTACATAAATATGCAAAACAGAAAATGTGGTAATCAATAAACCTATTTACATTGCATAACAAATCTGGGTCCCACATTCCACCTTTGCATTATCATGAGATCCTCAAGCTTTTTCCAAAAGTCTTCATTCACCCCAGCCAGTTTCAAAGATGGTAAAAACTAAAGAAAAACCTAGCCAAGCTAGGGTTCTTTACTGTGCGATACCTCAAACCTCCTGTAATAGAGGATATTTGAGATATATGCAAATGGCCCCTTAAGGACATCAAGTGTTTCAGTGATATGGCTTCCACTTTATAAAATGTGTCTTTACAGATGAGGGAGGTCATGAGATAATTAATTCTCGTAATCTTGTGGATTGTATCTGTATGGTTCAGAGTTTGCTCGTCTCTGTCAGAGCTGCCCACAAATATGTTTTCCTACACTCTTTATAGTTTGAAACTTTAGCACCAGGGACTCAGTCTTTGACTCCTCATCTGCTTTGCAACACTGTTTAATAAAGTTGACTGAACCACTGCAATTAGTAGGTGAACTACATGACTTAAATATCTGAATTTGTTTGTATCATGAAAATCCATGTTTTTGATTATGATCTTAAAAAAACTGCTTAAATTCAATGTTCTGTAAAACAGTTTTATATCAAAGAATTAGCAAAATAATTGACAGAAGCTGGAATGAAAAATAGCCCTCTATTGAAACAGATAATTCAGTCTTTGAAAAAACTCTGTTAGAAAAACTAAAAACATTGCATTCATGTCTCTTTACATTCATTGTCTCTGACCTCATCCTTTGCTCACACACTTATTGCAATTGTATTTTTTATTCTGGAAAATCAGTAAAAAAATGCAGTTATTTTCAAAAAGGAAATAAAAAAAAAATAACAGCAGAAGACCTAGTCCCTTTACCTGGATAGCTCCTCACAGGTAGTCATAATGGTATCCCAAGATTACTGGTTGAAGTGGTTAGAGTGCAAATATAAACATATCCTTCTTCCTAAGGATGGCATTAGGCCTGATGAGCACTGTGTCTTCTGTATCAAAGACATTTCCTATTTGGTGATAATGTAGTTGTTAAGAAAAATATATTATATCTTTATTAAATAGTTAAGCTTTTCCAAATTGAGGACAGGCTGCATTTGTTTGGCTCTGAATGTGCGAGTACTGTTTATGTTTGTCAACAACTGATCTTAATTAAGCAGGAAACTTTCCACAGTAATTCCATTGATCAGTGTGATGGTTCTTTTCATGAGCCTTTTGATTTTGCATGGTATGAGTTTTCTTATACTGACTACCCAGAGTTCATCGGCTTGGTCTTGAGTATTACATCCTGCTGAATTGTGGACTGGACCCATGTACAAACAGATTGGTTAATTCCTACCTGTGGAGCTTTTGGGTCCAGTTATTACCTAAACTGTAAGATCCCCTTTAAGAAAATAATTTTTCCATTTTATTTATAAGACGTTTTAGTGACACCTGTTCTTAATAAATCATCTTTGGATCTCTTTAGCTTGATGTTTTATCCACCTATGTAAAAACTGTTTTTTATTGACCCACATGAACTTTATTTGCATTCTTATAACCTCCGAACAAAACAACAAAAATGGACACAATGAGCCTTCAGGAACCACACTTTAATGAAAAAGTTAAGTGCTTTCTTCCAAGTATCTGGACTTCATCAGAATTAACACCATCTAAGTCAACAAGCAGTATATATTACCATATCCCATGAGCCATTTAATTGATTAATACAATACTGTTACCAACTCATAATTCAATAAGGTAAAATAAATAATTTTCTTTACAAACTCTTCCCAGATCATTTCAACACTTCCTCACCAAAATAAATAAATTTCCACAAAATATCATAGGGTCAACCCAGTGATATAAACAATGCAACCATAAAAAAATATTAAGTGGTTTTAAAATCTTAAAATTTGTAAATATAGACATACTTAATTTCTGTATTCAAAAAAAGTTTTATAAATTACATACACATTTTAAATTACATAAAAATGCTGGTTTTAGTCGCAAAGCACTGGAAATTGACACTACATCATTGAGCCCTGGATCCACAGATGAATTAATCCTTAACTGCCATTTAAGTTCCCTTAGTTCCAACAGATCATTCCCCAGGCCTCCCCAACAACCAATATTCATCTATAAAATAAAACTTAAAACTGTGACTTGATATTAAGGTGCCTATATAATGCATTATGTTCATCCTTTTTCTTGATATCATATAGGTGATGATAAATTCTCCCTTTCAGAGATTGTGTCATTTTGCCAGCACAAAAATTTGTACACTGTTGGTATTGTGCTACTTAAAGTATTCCAGTACTAAAACAATAAAATCTATGTCTAAGACTGACCATTCCAAACCCATAAATGCTAAATGTGGATCCTTCCATTATGTACTTAGATTGACTGCATTGTCCACATTTAACCATATTTCTGAAATGAGCCGGGAAGAATTTGTAAAGAAAAGTATGTATTCTACCTTATTGAATTATGACGTGGTGACAGTATTGCATTAATTACTCAATTAAATGGATCATGGGATGTGATAATAAATAATTCTTGTTAACTTAGATGGCTTTGGTTTCTGAAGGCTCCAGTATCAGTTTTTTTGTCTTGTTCTAAGTTTATTTACAGTTATTAGTAGTTTTGTGATTCTTATAACCTCCTGTAACCATTTCAATTGTGAAACAGCATTCACTGAAGTTTTAAATTGTCTCTTCAATGTGAGATATCAGTTATTCATTTTTAAGCCTCTTTTATCTTTCTGCAGTGTTTGACACCATGAAATGTTAGATGTTGTTCAACAGCCCGTGTATGCACTGTGTTCTACACTGCATGACTCTCAGATGTTTCACCTCTTACCACCTGGTGTACAGAAATAAGGTAGTCTCTCTGATGACTGTATACATAGGTTGCTCTCTGGAGTGGAGCTTCATCAGGGCTGCTTTCTTGGTTCACTATTAACTGTATTAGGAATCCTCTGGGAGAAGTCATTCAAAGTAGAAAAAAATGCAGATGATACTCAGGTGTAGCCTCGGGGCATATTTTGGCCCTGGTTAATAAGAAAAAAGCCTGGACACCATTCAGAACTAGATAAGGATTAGCCATATGAAGATCAATGAAACTGTGGCCATTCTTGTGACCTTTTGACCCTTTGCAGCACCTAATCCTTCCCCCACTATTATATATGGGGAAACAAGCTGAATAAGTTGTTGGTATGTGGTTCTTGATGGCTATCTGTAACCAAGGACCAAGTATCAACATCTGTTATTCCCTCTTTTTCCAATCTAAGAATATAGCCTGAATTATACACTTTATTCCAGTAGAGGACATTTCAAGAGATGATCACAATTTGGCCTCACTGAATTTGGACTACTGCAATTTCTACTATCTGAAGTTTTAATAGCAATGACTTGGACCATCTGTCAGCTAGACTGCATGTAGTTGCATGTTTATTTAGTTTTGTGCTTAAACATTTATTGTTTTAACAGTCAAGATTCAATAATTGCTAGCGTATACAATTTTTGTCATCAATAAACAATACACGTTGGTATTTTACTTATAGAAAAATTAATCAGCTGTGAAGGGGCAATTAATGACTCAAAGTATAAAATACAAAGAAACATATTAAAAAAGTATATACATTATTTGCATGATACATTGACACATCTAGCTATTTTAATAGCCAATTTTGTGTTACATTTATTTCGACAATTAAAGAGCTCTGAATGTGATTAATTATATATGGTCAGAGCGTATATTTATCATATTTGCCTAATAATGCTTCCAATTTTGGACAGCACTTAAAATATATAATTAATGATTTTGTTCCTAGTCTCACAGTGTGTAGCTCTTTTTCATACAATAATATTGACTGGATTTAAAAATTCAGTGATAGGTGAAATAAGTTTCTTCCAATTTCTCATCATAAGTTTCATATCTACAGCTAGTTAGAAAGAAAGCAATGGTATCTGATCCTTTTTAACTTATCAAACACTTTGTTAATTTGAAACTGTCTGTCCATAAAGACTGACAAAAGTTTCAAACCTTTTCCAGAATGCTGATATAATTTTACATTCATCAAACATATGCTATCAGTTTGCATGAATAAATTCTTTACATTTTCAACAACAAATATAATTTTATTGAATATTTTCCAATTTATTTTGATACATAAAATACTCAGTGGTTCCACATAAAAAATAGAAGAGGGTGAAGAAGTTGTTTTTCTAATAAGACCTAGAATAATCTTCTTATGTAAGTCTGTCAGATTGAGATATTTGGCTTGTAGCATATAACTCCATTCAGTCTAAGACAGTACTTCTTATCTGGTATTATTTTATATAAGATTTGATAAGCTAATGTTAAAAGTAACTTTATCTGTTAAAATTACCAATATGTATTTATCAGACTGAGAAATTCTCTTAAACTGGTCTCAGACATACTCTGTAACTTACTAATTATATGTAATTTATATTTTGGTAACCACTGCCCTATATCTATTCCAGATTTTTAAATAATGCTGTCCATTGATAACATACCCTCTTCCAAATAGACTAATGTATGAATCTTCCCTCTGTCTGTTCTTTTTGTTGTCAGCTCCTGCTCCACCTTAATAATGGTGCTAACCCTACCCCTGCCATAACCCCAACCCTACACTTTACCTTAGAAAAACCCTTTCCATAACACTACCACTACAGAAGACATAAGGGTACTCACCAGCAACATAACTGTGCCTGCACAACTCTACATATATTCCCTTACTTAGTCCTAACTCTGACCCTAACCCCCAACACATGCACACACACTCCAGACAATTAAAAATGGCATCTATCCCCTTACTGTAACCCTAACCTATTAACACTTGCTCATACACTATGATCCTCAAACCTACACTTACCTTCAAAAATCCATCCACCTAATTTATACTTCCCCATTGTTAAACCAAACATACATTTAACAAAATATATAAATTACATTTGTATTTTTTTCTACTTTTTTGTGACACATTTTGAATAAAACAGAGTGCATTTTATTTCCACCCAAGTTAAGACTGGATATTTTTACATTCTTTAAAGATTTTGCCTAACTATGTTATTGAAGAATTAAGTTTAAATAAACGTTAATTATACATTGTCTATGTATAATAAAATGTTGAGATGTGGTTATAATTCATCCTATATCCTTTTATGTTTAAGTTTTGTTTAGCTGATGATTCATTTGATAGTCCAAATAATGGTAAAGGGGCAGCCTTGTTTTGTTCTTCTTTCTGTAGTTATTTCTTTAATAAGTGTTTTCCTGCTTTAAGTTTGATTGTTTTTATAAAACAAATTTAATAGTCTCATCCTAGATGTTCTTCGTTCCACATTGCTGCAGTCCTTACTATTGGGTAGTCCGCTGTCCAGTCGGCCCGAATACCAGAGTATATGGCTGACGTCGGTCAGGGCGCATTAGACTGACGTCAGTACGTCAGGGTACTAATGCGCATGACCGACGTCATATCCTCAGTCTTTTTTGCCGCATGGTCCGATGCAGAAGCAGTTTTGCGAGTGCAGGTTGGCGTTCTGAAATATTTCCGAAGCCGGAGTTTCAGACCGAATCAGAGTTGGCTAAGTACCCCGTTGGGGAACATTTTGGATTTTTCTTGCCTCAGTATTTAACCGGATGTCAGAAAAAGTGAATAACTGTATTTCTTGTGGGAAACAGATACCTCATAGGGATTACCATACCTTGTGTATACCTTGTTTAGGGCCTGAGCACGGCGTTGTTGGATGCCGCTCTTGTGCTAGGTTTAACAAACGCACTATTAAGAGCGGTTAGACTGTGCCAGGTTAGTGTTTGGGAAGCGTTGCAATTATAAAATGCCGTCGGATGCTCCGACGCCCGCTTCGTCCAAGAAGCGCAAGGACAAAACAGCGAAGCCTAGGGTTGATGAACCGGCAGTCCCGGACGTCGGTTCTTTAGAAGGCTCAGTGGAGCCAGAGGTTTTGCCAGGAGTTTCTTTGGAGTCTCAGGCAGAGACTTTACTGTTACAGGATGTGCCTTCTCAGGAGGTAGGCCAGGCTGAGGGGCTTCTCAGGTAACTGTTCTTCCCTCTCTTCCCAAGGTAGTTAGAGCCTCTCCTTCTGTTGCCAAAACTTCTTTGAGAGGTAGGCCAAGTTCAGCTTCAGTGGGGGCTTCTCCTAGCATTTCAGGTTCTGTGCCTAAGAAACATATGCTTAAAATGGCAGAAGATTTGATTACTATGATTAGAGGTTCTATGCCCCCTCCTGATAAGAGGCCTAGGGTGGAACCGGAGTTTGATAGTTTTGAACAGTGTTCAGAGGCTTCTGAGTCTTCTGCGGAAGATTTGCAGGAGTATCCTCCTTATTCTGATTCTGATGTGGATGATTCCACTCCTACAGCTTCTCCTCCTGAGGATTTCTCATTTTCAGAGACTCTGCATTCCATGAGGGAGCACTTTAAATGGGAAGGCCAGGATTACTCTGATTCAGGAAAGGCTTAGGGAATTCTTGTTTTGCCCCAGCATAGGCCCTTAGCTATACCTCCTGTGTTGAATGTGGTGGAAGATGTTTTTGCAGAGGCTTCCCTGAACCCTGATTCTTTGCCTCCTGCTCCTGTTAAACCTGATAGGTACTATAGGGTGCCTGAAGCTCATAAGTATCTTTTTAAGAGTCCTAGGGCAGACCGGAAACTGTTTCTCAGGGACCTAAAGGTGTTAAGGCCTCTGTGGTTAAAAACCCTGTTCCCACTGATAAAGAGGCAAGGGCTTTGGATAGATGGGGAAAGAAAGTGTATACTTCTTCCACTTTAGCCATGAGGGCGTTGAATTGTCAGTTTCACATGCTTAAATATCAAAATTATCTCCTTTCACAACTGAAATCTAAGGTGGATGCTTTGGCGGAAGGTATTGAGTGTAAAGAGTTGCTGGATTTAGTTCATGTGTCTGAACAAGTGGGTAAGCATTCTTTGCAATGTGGTTTTGATGCTGTACAGGTCTCCTCGAGGGTGGCTGCCACTAGTTCTGTTCTTCGCAGGCATGCCTGGTTGAGGGATCAGAATTTAGCTGAGCATGTTAAGACAAGGATTTTGGATGCTCCTTTACAGTCTGATGTGTTGTTTGGTTCGCCTGTGGAAGCAGTTTTAAAGAAAATGGAGGACAAAGCTAAGTCTATGCAAACTGTTAAAGATTTTTGCAGGTGCAGCCACCGAAGTTTAGTAGAAATTGGCCTACTAAGGGATGGACATATCCTGCTTATGATTCCCAGTCTAGGGGTAGGTCTAGACGTGGTAGGGGCAGAGCTCAAGGTTCTTTTAGGCCTACAACAGGGAGTTCACCTGCTCAGACTTCTGGTGAGGGCAGGGGTCAGTCCTTTCGTAAACAGACCCAATGACCTGCCTTTTCAGCTGCCAGTAGATTCTCGTCTGGCAGCTCCTTTAGGAGGAAGACTGTCTCTTTTCAAAGGAAATTGGGATTTAATTACTCAAGACAGATGGGTGTTGGATATCATTCACCACGGTTACAGGTTTTATTTCCATACATTGCCCCTTTCAAAGGCATGCCAGATGTTCCTCCTCCACAAAGGAAAGAGGCTCACAAGCAAATTTCTCTGTTACTCCAAATAGGGGCCATTCAGCCAGTCCCTGTATCAGAAAGGGGCCTAGGATTTTATTCTCGCCTGTTCCTAGTACCAAAGAAGGGGAGCACGTGGAGACCAATTTTGGATTTATCTATCCTCAACACTTATCTGGACATTCCCAAGTTCAAGATGTTGACGTTACAACAGCTTTTACCTCTGCTGGGCAAAGATCACTGGATGGTAACTTTAGATCTCAAGGAAGCTTACCTTCATGTGCCTATAAGACTAAGTTGCAGGAAGTATCTGCGTTTCGAGCTGGAAATTCTCATTATCAGTTCTCTGCATTGCCCTTTGGCTTATCTACTGCGCCCAGAGTATTCACAAAGGTTCTGGCTCCAGTGATAGCTTACTTCAGGCTAAAAGGAATTCAAATCTATCCTTACTTGGACGACTGCCTGATTCTGGCTCAAGAAAAGGAAGACCTTCTACAGCATCTGGAATATGTTATAGCAGTGCTAAGATGCCTAGGGTATTCTGTGAACGAAATAAAGTCCAGTCTAGTACCCTCTCAAGACATGTGCTTTCTGGGTGTGAGACTGAATACAGCAGCCCAGATGGCCTTTTTAACCCCGGACAAACAAAAGAGTCTATCACTTTACTTCCATCAACTATCTCATCAGTCCGTGCTGACTGCAAGGACAGTCCTTCAAGCATTAGGGTTCATGGCATCTTGTATTCTGGTGCTTCCCAATGCCAAACTGCATATGAGGAAGCTACAATGGTATCTCAAAAATGTATGGACACAGCACTGCCAGGATTTGGACACTGTCATTCAAATAATACCTTGCCTTCAAAAGAATTTTTGTGGTGGGCTCAGGAATGTCACCTAAACAAGGGACTCTCTGTGACCCGGCCAGAGGCGAGTCAGATTTTAATGACAGATGCCTCGGACATTGCTTGGGGAGCTCATCTAAATGGAAAGTGGATACAAGACAAGTGGCCTGCCAGACTACAGCATCTACATATCAACATGAAGGAGATGTTAGCAGTCCAGTTTGCATTAATGGCTTTCAAGGAGTTACTTCTTCCAGGGCAGGTGTTGATTCTAACAGACAACACAACTGTCATGTGGTACATCAACAAGCAAGGGGGAACACATTCTTATCCACTATGCAGGCAAGCAATGATTTTATGGGAGACTGCGCTAAGCTTGCAACTAACTCTTCAGGCAAGGTTTCTGCCGGGAGCACAGAACTCCTTAGCAGATGTGTTAAGCAGACAAATCATGGATCCCCACGAGTGGAAACTGGATCTTCATGTATTTCAGAAATTGACAGTGTCATGGGGAACTCCAGACATAGATCTGTTCGCTTCTCCACTAAACCACCAGCTGCCAAAGTTTTGCACAAAGGGGTTTCATCACACAGCTTGGAAAGTGGATGCTCTGTCTTTCAGTTGGAAAAACCTTCATGTGTATGCCTTTCCACCTCTGCCTCTTCTTCCAAAGGTGCTATTAAAAGTCAGACAAGACAAGCCAAGGATGATTTTGATAGCTCCAGATTGGCCTCGGCAACACTGGTACCCACTACTAAGGAGTCTGGTAAGGAAGCCTCCATGGCCTTTACCTTTGATTCCTCATCTGTTATCTCAGAAGGACGGTCATCTGCTCAATGTCAAGCTTCACTCTCTTCATCTAACAGCCTGGCATATTCTGTGTTGAAACACAGCAGGTCTCAACTTCCTCAACAAGTTTTAAATGTGATTATGGAAGCTAGAAGACCTAGTACAAGGAAAGTGTACGCAGAAAAATGGAAGAGATTTTTATTTTGGAGTACAGCAAAGAATTTGGAGATTTCTGAGCCTAATTTGAGTGTGGCTCTTCAATATCTTACTGAGTTATTGGACAAAGGTTTGTCCTTCTCTTCCATTAAGATTCATGCTGCAGCAATTTCAGCTCACTATGATTGTGACCCACCATTGTTTTCGCATCCTTTGTTCAAGCAGTTTCTTAGAGGGGCAAAGAATATAAGACCCCCACGTGAGCTCCTACTCCTGCTTGGGATCTCAATTTTGTGTTGGAAAAACTTACTCTACAACCTTTTGAGCCTGCGGCTACTGCTGAATTGAAATACTTGTCATGGAAGACTGCTTTTCTGTTGGCTATTACTTCTGCAAGAAGGGTGTCTGAGTTGCAGGCCCTTATGGCAGTAGAGCCCTTTTGATTTTCCATAAGGATAGGGTATCATTACGTACTAATCCTTCCTTTATGCCTAAGGTGGTTTCTAGTGTGGCTTTAAACCAAACTATTCATTTGCCTACTTTTTATGCAGACCCCCAAAATAAAGGGGAAAAGATTTTGCACACTTTAGATGTACACAGGCAATTGCGTTATTATTTAAGCAGGACTAAGGATTTTAGGCAGTCTCAGCAGTTGTTTGTTTCTTTTGCTTTGAGTTCGCAGGGCAAGCCTGTGTCAAAACAAACTATTTCTAGGTGGATTGGGTTTTGCATTGCATTTTGTTATTCCCATCATGGCAAGGAGATTCCAGCTGGGATTAGGCCTCATTCCACTAGGGCTACTGCCACTTCAACAGCATTTCTAAGGGGTGGCAACTAAGGATATTTTGGAGGCAGCTACTTGGAGTTCAGTGCATACTTTCTCTAAGCATTATCACCTTCCTATCTACTCTAAGTCTAGGGCTGGTTTTGCCACAGCTGTTTTGCAAGGCATGTTGTCAGCTCCTACTTCTTTATGATTTGCCAGCCTCCCTTACCTCTGCTTTGGGATTCTACCCAATAGTAAGGACTGCAGCAATGTGGAACGAAGAACATAGTACAGTTTTGTACCTACCATAAATGTAGATGTTCGAGGATCCACATTGCTGCAGTCCAATCCTCCCTCCTTCCCTCTGTGTTTAGGGGTGGTTGTGTAGGTGAGGTTATATACTGATATTTTTGTATATATTTTGTATATATTGTACATATTTTTGGTGCAGGTATTTTGGGCCTTGTCTTTTAGGGTCTTCTGACATCTGGGGCAAGAAAAGACTGAGGATATGACGTCGGTCATGCGCATTAGTACCCTGACATACTGACGTCAGTCTAATGCGCCCTGACCGACGTCAGCCATATACTCTGGTATTCGGGCCGACTGGACAGCGGACTACCCAATAGTAAGGACTGCAGCAATGTGGATCCTCGAACATCTACATTTATGGTAGGTACAAAACTGTACTTTTCTTGATAACCTTGGTCATCTAGTACTTTGAATAGCTATTGTCAACCTAAAGAATCAAAGCCTTTTCTGTGTCTAGAATAATAACTGCTAATAATTGTATTTTTTGTTTTTGTAATAAGCCAAATGTATTACTCTCAAAATTATTTTTATATTTCCTTAAATATGTCTTTCGGTAATAATGTCAATCTTCTCTTCTCTATTAAAGTAGATATGGTTAACTTGTATATGTTAGCTAGTACTGACATAAATATTTTAGAGCCAGTGTTTAATTTTGCACTGTGTCTATATTATTTTACTGTAATTATCCATTTGTTGACAGGGTTAGTCCCGCTAGTCTAGTAGCCTCTTTTATATGGAAAAAACTTTTCTGGCAGCTGAAGGACTTCAAGATAAAGCAACAGCAATACCAAAAAAGAACCAGAAGTCCAATGTCCAACACTTTATTTAGGCAACACAAATAAAACAAGGCAAGCTTTTGAGCATGCAATACTTTTTCAATGCATATTAAAGAAACTACAACTTCTGTCCTTTTATATATAAACACCAGGCAATCAGAATAAGATAAAAATCACATGATATATATGCAGTTACATCCTACCAAATGAAATCACATGATATAAGCAGTTAATCTCATTTCTAAAACAAGACATATAAATAAATAAATAAATACACACACACACACACACACACACACACACACAAACGTGTGTGTGTGTGTATGCATGTAGTATGATAACCCAGCCCAGACTGTAATAGAATTCTAATATATATATATATATATATATATATATATATATATATATATATATATAGTCTATCTAAAAAACTATACAAAGCTATGGAAAGATTTCTGTATAAGAATGAAAACAAACCCAAAATGACAATCCTTAGAATAAATATATAATAAAAGTGTTTTTTCGAGAGACTAAGAAGAAAATACATATACAGTTTAGAATGAAAGTGGAAAGAATTTCAAAGAATATTTTAAAAACTATATATAAATAAATAATAGACATTTCAAAAGTTTATGATAATAAGGGTTTATGGACTGGGGTGTGGGACTGTAATGATATTCTGAAAATAGAAATGGAAATGGAAAAAATTGTACATATTCCAATGGTTACAAATGTGGATGGTTACAGGGGTGTTGTGAAAATTTTTGGATAACCAAAACATGTTATTTTTGTGGAAAAGAAGGACATTTAATTAATAATCATGATATGAAAAAATATTATATATGTGGTAAAAGTTGGTATGAAGCAAAAAAGTATGAACTTGAATGTTATAAATCTAAAAAATGGGCCATTTATAAATGAGTATTATAAATCAGACCAACCCAAAATTGTGAAAAAAGCATGCACAAAAGATTCAAGCTGCTAGGAGAGTCACAGTAAAGGCTAAACAGAAAGAAAGGATTGAAGATGAGATAGATATAAATGAAACCTTAGAAAAAAGGAGATAGTGAAAAATGAGCTAGTTCAAAAGTATGGACACAGTACTTCTGAAGAAGTTTTCATTAAGAAGACAAAAGCACTTATCTTTTACTTTTTTAATCAGCATTTCAATATTAAAGCAACATTGTTATTGTGAATTGTGGCTCCAGGTGTACTGTGTCCATACTTTTAAACTACATTGGTTTGCAGTTTGTTCTTTGTGGATTACAAGATACTGAAAAAGATAATGGAGAAGAATTAGGGATAGAATCAGAAGTTACTGCTAAAGAAGATATAAGCTGAGAAATGGGAAGAGGAAGAAATAATTCTGTTGGTAGAAAAGTTAAAGATAGAAAAAGAAAATTTAAAGCTAGTAATATAAATGAAAAGAAGAAAGGAAATGGATGAAACCTTTCTTATAAAAACTATTATATGATATCTCCTAAACTAAGAATTAGAGAAAGGAATAATTTAAAAGTTCTTTCTGTGAATGTTAATAGTATGAAAAATATTACTAGAAGGATATTAGTTTTAAAATTGTGTAATACATGTGGCATTTATATAATTATTTTGGAAGACACAATGATGTATGGATGGGAAATAATATGGAACATAGGGAATGAACATTGTTCAGGAACAGCAATTCTATGCAGAAGAGTAGTAAACATTTTGGATATTATACTGGTCAAAATGGTTAGAAGAACTGTTATAGATATAAGATGGCAAGAAAAACTGTGAAGAATCATTGTTATATATGCACATGTAATTAGCAAAGAAAGGGAGAATTTATTTCAGAAAATATTGGATTATATATTGTAAATATGGATATAATAATTAAAGGATATTAGAAATGTGTCTTCAAGGGAAATAAAAAGAAAAGAGGAAACAATGTTAAAAAGATGATGGAAGTAATAAAATGTAGAAAATGAGCTATATATAATATAAAAACATGTACTTACAGGAGAGGTACTATAAATACTGAATTAGACTCCCCAGCATTCAGCAAGCAGCCATGTAGGAATAATTTATTCCTGCATGGCAGGGACCATTCCTGTGCAGCACGACAGTACACCATGCATATTTCTGAAGGCGTGCTGCCATGCTGTAAAATGGACATGGTGCTGTGTATGAGTGCAGGAGGTGTGTCTGAGAGCAGAGCTTTCACAATACATACACCCCCTGCAGTCTAGAATTACCATTTGGCAATTATAAAGGAGCATACCTGTCAACTTCTCAGAGCAAAATATCTGGACAAAGCATAAAATGATGGGGGAACAAATAGGGACAGATTTTAAATATTTGCTGTTACAAAATGAGAAAGTTGATAGAATAATAGGTTTTGCATTTGTATGAATTTTCTAAAGGATGTGGAGTCTTAAACTCAAGTGTTTGTCATTATTTAATTACATCAATCCGCAGCTATTTGCCAGAAAGCAACACACAAAAAATATGAGTCAAAAATCTGGACAGTGCAAAAACCTGTCCACTTCAGAGGTATGCAAATGAGCGAGAACACTCGTAGCATCCCCAACCCTTCAGGGTAAGAAATCTGGACAAAGCCATAAGAGACTGTCATCCCACAAAGCAGAACATTGATAGAATAAAAGGTTTAACATTAGCAGGGATATTCAGAAGGGTACAAATAAAAAAACACAACAAATACATTTTTTTTTATAACTGCGATAAAGTTTAAGCGTAGCTGTGTGGGTGTGCCCATTGCTTAGCTATGCTTAATCCAGCTTAAACAGCACCAGAAGTTAAATAGCAAGAGACATACAACTTAAGCAGTGCTGCAATAGTGTAGTGGTTAGAGCATGCACCTTGCAAGCAGCCATTCCTGGTTCGAGCCCCACTGTAACCAATTTGCATTTTACATGTGAAAGCAGTACATAAACATATTTTATAATTAGCTACGAAATAACATATATTTGTTAACCAGGGTACTGAATTAGGTCCAGATGTGAGGTGTCAGTGTAATAAAATTGTGAAACCCCCATATAAACACAAGTGCCCCATACAGTATAGTCACACAGAAATAAATGTAATGAAAGCCCATTGGGCGATGTCAGGGACAGTAAACACATTTATAATATATAATGAATGATGAATCAATCCCATACAGCAGATAGTTTATAAAATAAAAAAATAGGGTAAATATGACTGCTAAGCAAACAGTAACCCAGTTAAGTGGATTTGCCCATAGGTAAGCAATGCTGAACCTGCCCCTTTAAGCACTGCCAACCTTAGCTAAGCAGGTTTGCCCGTAGCTTAGCTTAGTTCAGCATATTCAAAACCATCCAATCACAGCAAAGGGTGGGAAATTGGCCGTATTTAAACCCCACAGGTGGGAATATAGCTCATAACTGGTTTCAGCTTCCCATGGTAGGCAGTATGGCAGGAGTTGGAGAGGGCATGTGCTTTTGGGTGCAGCGCTGGGACATACAGGAGTCCAAGGTCATGGTAGGACTCCTGGTAAAGAACTATGATGAGAGACTGCTGCAGGGCCAGTACCAGGGGTCCCAATATAAAGTGGAAGCCTGGGACCATCTCACCCATTATCTCACCAGTGCCACTGGTATCCCTCAGACTGGTGAGCACATCCGGCACCAGTATGCCAACTTGAAGTGGAGAAAGAGGGAGGTCTTGGACCAGTGAGTCCAAGAAGCAAGGCAGAGGAGTGATGTCCCAACACTGTGTAAGTATTCATATCAAGAACTGCTTACTAAAGTCCAGCTTGTGTATGTGATAGATATGTATGCCTAAATATTTCTTTATTCCCTTTTCAGCTGCAGCTGAGAGGGCTGTGAATCAAGAAGCCCATGCTAGCAGGCTGCAAAGGCTGTGTCGCGAGACTGGTGAGTAACAATCCTGCTTGTAGTAGTCATACAAAATAAATATAAAATATTAGAAAGTCACCTGGCAGTTTAACAACTGTGTATGGGCTGTACTGGATAAACCAGACAATATGACAGTAATAGTCCCATATAGGTCATATTTCAATAAAACCGTAACTGTCTGGCAATAAAGTTCTAAATCCTGGACTGGTTGTGTTTACTTTGGTATTGCATGGCATTTAGTGTTGCAGTCTCTGAATAGTAAAGCTTTGTTAACCACTGCTGCCCACACTGTGCTACATAAAAATATGTATAGGAATGTCTGTATAAGACCATTGTAATTACAAGGTCAGATTGTACAACCAAGAGAGACTTACAAAGATAACACTGAAGGAACAGACAGCAGTGTCTAAATATCTCACTCTGATGAAAGAGAAAGTGTTGTATTTTAGCACACACAGCCATGGTTTGAATCCTGGGAGTGGTAGTAGTAAGCTGTATGCATAATCATACCTCTCAACTGTACAGATTTTTGCACAATGTCCAGATATAATTGGCTCATATATTAGGCCTGTTCCTCTGTCTCCCTGGCAAATCACTGGGATGATCCCAGAATTGGAGTCACTAAATAATTACATACATTTGATTTTCAGACCTCAAAACCTCCAGAAAATATATATTTAAAAAATCCTGTTACTCTAGCAACTCTCCAGGTTTATAAGGGCAATATTCAAAATATGTCCCTATTTGTACCCCCATGTTGTCAAGCTTTGTCTAGAGTGTGTGCATTAAGATACTTGAGCGGTATGTGTGTAATGTTAATTAGGAATCTGGGAATATGTGTAGAAACAGTATGGTAGTGTTAACAAACATTAGGTCTTTCAGATATGAAAACTGTAACTGCCTGGCAATAAAGTTTTAAATCCTGGACTGGTAGTGTTTACTCTGGTACTGTATGGCCTGACATGAAGCATTCACCAACATCTGTTATCAGAATAGTACTGCTGTGTCAACCACATTTCTCACACTGTGCTACATAAACATATGTCTAAGAATTTCTGTATAAGACTGTTGTAAGTACAAGATATGATTGTACAAACAAGAGAGACTTAGACATAAAACATTGAAGGAACAGATAGCAGTTTCTAAATAGCTCACTGTGATGAATTAGAAATTGTTATATTTTTAGCACACACAGCCATGGTTTGAATCCTGGGAGTGGTAGTAAGCTGTATGCATAAATCATACCTCTCAACTGTACATATTTTCCCAGAATATCCAGATATTTGGCTCATATTTTTAGCATGTTCCCCCTTTCCCCTTTTTTTCCTGTGAAATCAGTGGGATGATCTCAGGATTGTAGTCACCAAATAATGACATACATTTGAGTGTCAGACTTCAAATCCTTCAGAAAATGTATATTAAAACAAATGCTGTTACTCTAGCAACTGTCTAAAAGTTTATTACAGCAATATTCAAAATATGTTCCTATTTGTACCCCCATGTTGTCAAGCTTTGTCCCGATGTTGTGCATTAAGAGATTAAGAAGTATGTGCATAATTACAACTAGGAATCTAGGAATATGTGTAGAAACAGTCATGTAATGTTAACAAACATTCCCTTCACAGGTCTACCAGGTAAGACAAGTAGAATTTAGATATAAGACAGTTGAAGTATACACTGTGTACAAACATACCACTACACAAACCAAGGCCATACGGTATTGTAATAATACCTGTAGAGCAATGATCATTAAAGTTGTGAATACTGCAAAGATATATAAGTTGTTAATTGACATCTCTCTTCCAACCAAACATATCTGCAACAATAATCTAAACACACAAATCAATGGGTATGTTTACACCAAACCTACTGTTGGGACATGTGTCCTGTTGTTCAATAAATATTTAAATGTGTTTCTATTAATGTTCCATGTTGAACTACTATCATTGGTGGCCGGTTACTAACAATGTAACCTGCATGCCGTTGTAATGACCACTGTGGTTCCATATATGCATGTGTTCTGCTTGCTATGCAACTGTTCAAAATCTGGTGTTTTGGGTTACTGGGAAGATCTATGCATGCTGTTATAACTAATCCTGGATTATGTAGACTGTTACTAACCCATATATGCTCTAAAACTGCAACACCATAGCACATTTGGGAAGGCCGGTCCCAGCAGACCCATCTCTCCCACCTCATCTGGCCATGGCACCAGGCCCCAGCATGTCTGGGACCCACCCTGGGACCTCCTCATCCACTGGTCCTGCACCACCTTCCAGTGGAACTGCCTCAGGGGATGGGGACTCGTCCCCCCCGGGAGTGGGCACTGTCACCCAAAATCAGGTCCGGGGTCTGGTGCATAGGGAGCTCCGCAGAGAATTGGGAGATCTGCTATGCCAGCTTGAGGGCCATGTGGCAAAATTGGAGGGTCAACCTGCCCCTCCTACTCAGCCCCCAGCACAGCCACCTTCGAGGCCATGAAGGTGCAGAGGTGACTGCCCATGGGTGGGGACCTCAGTCTCACTGTTACCATTTGGGGACTCATAGGCTTCTGATTTCCAAACACCCATCCCCGTTGAAGGTCTTTACCCCCCCCACACATGTGTCATATACTGCCCCTATATGCTGTCTTGTCTGTCTTGTCTTTCTTCTGATCTAACCTACCTCCCCAAATATACCTACTATCCTTCCCCAACATCCCACTCTCACCCTAAAAAAAAGGCAATTTGTTCCCCCCCCAAAAAACTTTGCCCTATACATAACTGTCCATTTCGCACACATGTCCACTGGACACATGTAATCTGTTCTAATTGGCTTTTCAACACATTATTGTTGTCTTGACCCCTCTCTCAGGGGTTTGAGTGTCCAAATATACCTCCAAATGCAGTATATATGCACAGCTGTTGCTGTAGAAGAAATGGACAGCTATGGACCTTCCCTACACCCTTCCTGCACATCCTTAGCTACTTTCCCTATTGTCTTTCCCTCTTTGTGCCCCCTTTTTCACCACTTTCCTATCACCCCTTTTTTTCTTTTCTTTTAAAGAAATTAGTGTGGGTATAAGCGGGACTAAGCACTTTTAAGTAGTAGAAAGCAGGATTAAGCCTGTTGGCATAGCGGTAAACAATGTCTTCACAGAATAAGCAATTTTCAGCTAACTGTCTGTAAGCATATTTAACCATAAGTTAGCACTGCTTACTGCCATGCAAACCCACACAAACCCTCTTACAACTGCTTAAACATGCCTTAATCACTCTGTATCCAACAGCCCTTGTTCTGCCCAGCAACAAAATAATCAGCCCTTGCCAGTCTTGAACCCAGGATCCTGCACATCATAGCCACAGCAATTTACCACTAAGCAGTCTGAGCTGTAGATATGTCTGATGTTTTGTCAAACATATTATGCAGCCAGGTCATTCAACAGTAGGGAAAGTGTGTGTGTGTGTGTGTGTGTGTGTGTGTGTGTGTGTGTGTGTGTGTGTGTGTGTGTATATATATATATATATATATTGTGCATTCAGACTTCGGATCCACACTCTGAACCTCTTACTGCAGTACATCTCACCAAAGGCACTCTAAATGGGGATGAAGGGGCTCAAAATAGGGATCTCTTGTAATTATTGCCTCTATCCCTTCCTCCATAACTGAACTGTTCTGGCTTGAAACAAAATAACCAGCACTTGCAAATCTTGAACCAGGGCACTGCACAACATAGCCACAACAATTCCCAGTAAGCCATCTCAGCTAAAAAATGGTGGGATGATTTCTCTAACATATCATTCAGAACAGTCATTCTACCATAGGGAATGTACAATGTGGGAGCAGTAAACATTCTAATGATACATATACACACACATATATACATGTACATATATATATATATGCATATATATGTGTGTGTATGTATATGTGTGTGTGTGCGCGTGTGTATACACACACACACATATATATAAATACTTATAGATATATAAAAAGTATATATAGAAGGTGCACACACACACACACACACACACACACACACACACATACATATATAAATACTTATAGATATATATAAAAAGAGTATATATAGAAGGTGCACAGCATATCAAACAGCCATTATTCATATAGGTGCTACTTTTTCAAATGGCCAGCGTCTGATTCTTTCCTACAAATGAGAATTATTGCATGAAACTTATACCCATACACAATGCAAAGGACATGACACCACACACAGTTTGCATACATAAGAATGTTTATTTGTATACTGTTTCATTTGTTTATGCCATTTCTCATAGCATTTATATGTTTGAAATGCAAAACTGATTAATGCAACTCTCAAAGTAAACATATGATACAGTAATCTGCAAAACATAACATACATTGCTGTCTAGGCTAAAGTCTTCAAGTAGTACAACAGTAGAAAACACACTTGCCTTGAAGATAAGAATCAATCAAAACTTAATTACAGATGTAGTTCAACAGCCTCCAATAACATTATGTACTCAACCCCTAGGGGGAAAAGTATCAGTTTTCACAATGTAAATGTATCTGTTACATAACAGTGCTTAACTTAAAACATCAGTATCACACTGACAAACATAACTGTGTGTAAGACAGTACGCTCTAGCCCACCACTGTTCCCATGGTGAAATGTATGAAAATGTACAGACATATACCTTAATGTTTCTTATATTACATGTTGCAACAGCCTACATTAAAAACATTTCCTACTCCTCCCCATAAAATGTCTTACAAGGCCATATAACAGTGGTCTCCATACACTTACCTCCAGACAGTACAGGGTCATCCATGTTTTGTCCAGCTGTAGGCCTCATATATATGGACCCTACCCCACAATTTGTGTGGGAGTCTACAACATCACTGGAATGATAGCAGGAATGTCAGCACTAAATACACCATTACATATCAGCCTCTTACTGCATGACATATGGACAAAGCATGTTATATAGGTGGCGGACAGAGGCTGAAACACAGGGCCATATTTGAAATATTGCTGTTATACACTGTGAAAGTTGCTGGTGTTACAGGATTGGTTGCAACATACCCTTACTCAGGAATATGAAGTCAGAAATACAAATGGATGTTGCCATGTATTGATAACAATCAACGGAAAGAATGCCACTGATATGTCAGGGACAAGACCTGTGTGGGGAACAGAAAAAACATAACAGCCAATGCACTGACCATCATGTGGATAGGCCCACAGTTGAGAGCTATGCAGACAGACTGCATTCCATTCAAAACTAGCATGTACACCCAAACCCTGTAAAACTAGCAGTATTCAATGCATATAACAGCAATACTCACACACTGTCTCTAGGTCTGGAACCTTATACAAACGTGTCCTTGACCTGTGTCCACAAGTCCTGTTGTAAGAGGTATTTTTACCTGCTGTCTGTAACACCACTGCCCACACATAGGAAGGATGTCTTCCATACAGGAAAGGTAAAGGGACAACACCCACATGATGTAGTCATTTATAGTAGTGGGTTGCTATGACATTGGCTATTGAAAGAACTACACAGCTGCCTACATGCAATTAGCAAGTGGAGACCACCAATTGGTGCAGAGGGCATCAACTGACCATGATCATCACCTACAAAAGCCATGCTGCAACCTATTCAAAATAGCTCGATCCCTGTAGTGGAGAGAGAGAGAGAGAGATAGAGATAGAGAGAGAGAGAGAAACAGGAAAACAGAAATAATACTAAAAAACACAAATAATATTAAAAAAAGAACAAACCAAACAAGGAAGACATCCTCAAGTGCAACACAGAAAGAGCATACTAATAAAACAGGTATGTGAAACATGTCAGCATGTAATTGAATGTAGTACTTGGTCTGTAATAATGGGACAGATGATTTTAAAAGATTGATATGTGCCATCAAGACTTGCTGTAATATCCTGTTGAACAACTGCTATGGACATAGTATCTGGCCCTGTGGGCAGTGGGCCATACCTGTCAACTGTGCAGATCTGCAGAGAATGTCAAGATTTAAGCCTTCATAGTGTTTTTTCCAAACATCTATATTAGTCTGGCAAATAGCTGAAGGTGGACATAATGAAGTCATGATAGACACATGAGTTTCAGACCCCATTAAAAGAATCACCGGCCTAAAGCAGATGCCCTATGCTGACTGTCTAAAAAAACTCCAGCTATACTCTGTGGCATATCATCTACTCAGAGGCTATCTCTGCTTAACTTACAAGACCATAACAAACCCTGAGCTGTTGGACATGCTCCACTTAAAGAAATCCCAATCCATCAGTGCCACATGCTCCAGGGATCGAAACCTTGTCATCATAATGAACAAAACATGTTGGAGGGATAGGATCCTGACCCAGAGACTCCCCATACTCTAGACTAGACTGCTCATACATGTCAAGTAGAGTGCCTCCTTGGCCCTCTTCAAAAGGGACCTTGATGATTGGATGGGAGATAGTAAATTCACCCTGGGGATCACGTCTATCACCCTGCTAGACAGGGGTCCAGGGAAATAAGTATTGTGGGAAGAAATATCCAGGGAATTGTTATGGCTAGGCTTGTATAGGCTTTATGGCTGATAGCCTAGTACCAACCGATGAACCTACCCCACCACATTCAGAACAGTCATGATAATGTGAAATGTATCATGCACCAACTTCATAGGTTTGTAATAGGCATATCTATGATCTGTCCCTATATACCCCCCTAATGTTAGGCTTTGTCCACATGTGATGCTCTACTTTGTTGCAAGGCAGAACAGTTCAGCTGTGGAGGAAGGGATAATGTCAATAATTGCAAGAGATCCACATGTTGGGCCCCTCCACCCCCATTTACAGTGCCTTTTGTCAGATGTTCTGCAGTGAGAGGTTCAGAGTGTGGATCTGATATCTGAATGCACTCCATAGGTTCATAGGTGTGTACTAGGCTAATGGCCCTGGAGCCTTTACAAGCCTAACCCATAGCATTGTACCACCCAACCTTAGTTCCTAGTGCCTCTGTTGAGTAGAGCCACTGGAGTGATCCCTGGGGTCAACTTTTCTATTTCCCATCCACTCATCAAGCTTTCTCTTGAAGAGGCCTAGTGAGGTGCTCTGCTTGACATGTATGGGAAGTCTATTCCATAGCATGGGCAGTCTCTGGGTTATGAACCTGTCCCTCCAGCATGTTCTGTTGATTGTGGTAATGAGGTTGAGGTCTCTGGGGTGTGTGGTGTGGAGGGATTGGCATTTCTTTAGATGTAGCACTTCTAACAGAGCTGGGTCAGACATGGCTTTGTAAGTCAAGCAGTGATTGCCTCTAAGTAGGTGATATGAGACCGTGAATAGTTTGAGTTTTTTCAGTCTGTCCATATAGGACAAGTGTCTAAGGCATAGGATCCTCTTTGTGAGGTACTTTTGCAGCCTCTCCAGTTGTTGCAGGTGTCTAGTGAGGCACATTCCAAATGATTGGCCTAATGAGGGAAGAGTAGAGGGAGTAGAGAGAAACAATGACCTCTTTTTCTTCCTGAATGTAAAACCCTTGGTAATGAGATGTGCCACATAGAAGGACTTTCTGACCACAGTGGCAATATGGTGGTCAAAAGAGATGTTGCTGTCAATCTGTGTTCCCAGATCTCTTATAATGCCTTCTGTGTTCAGTGGACTACCATCAATGTGGTAATTCAAGGGAAATGTTTTTTTCCCTAGGGGATGATGACACATTTTTTGGCATTGAGCTTAAGGCCATGGTTTTGACACCAGTCGGTGTCATTGAGGCCTTTCTGTAGGATGTCAACATCACTTGGGGAGTTAATAATAGCTCCCAACTTGCAATTGTCTGTGAACTTTGTCAGCCAGAGTCCCTTCATGTTGGCCTGGACTTCAGAGACATAGATACCATACAGGAGAGGACCCAGGACCTAACCCTGTAGGACTCCACTCGTGACTGGTCAGCAGTCTGACTTGGAGTCAGCTACTTTCACACTGTGGGTTCTATCTGTGAGTCAGTTTGTAACCCACCTAGTTTTATAGGGTTTGCTGCCTAGCTTAGTGAGTTTTTCTATGATTCCTGAGTGGGAAATGGTATCAAAGGCCTTGGCCAGATCAAGGTAGGCTGTATGAACCACCTTGCCTTCATCCACAGCTCTGGTGACTGACTCAAAGAAGTCGACCAAGTTGAGTAGACATGATCTACCCTTCACAAAACCAAACTGTGTAGGATCCAGAGTTTGGAGATTCCCTATATCCTTGTTTATTAGGTCCATGATGATGCATTCCATAGCTTTGCATATCAGACTCGTCAGGCTAATTGGGCGATAATTACCAGGGTCTGTAGTCACTCCTCCTTTGTGGAGACAGATGACTGTAGCAGTACGCCATTCAGTAGGGACAAAGCCTGAGGTGAGGCTGTGATTGAACAGAGCACACAGGTGAGGTGCCAGTTCACTCTGTAGTTCTTGCAGAATACAACCAAGGATATTGTCAGATCCCACATAAGCTGTATTCTTGGTCTTGGATAGTGCTGTTTTAACCTGTTCAGCAGTAATACAGGGTGTCTGGCAATCTACTTATATTGTGATTGGTCCTTTGGGGGGAAGAGAGAGGTAAAGTTATCACTGAAACTGTCGACCAGTATATTGGCAATATCTGTTGGCTCGGTATAGGAGGTACCATTGTGCAGTAGCTGAGAGCAAATCTGGGTATTGCCATGGAGATTCTTTACATAATTATAGAAGGCTTTGTGGTTGTCTTTACTATCTGCTGCAATTCTGTTTTCATAGCTAGCTTTACAGGATTTGATGAGGGATCTCAACCTTTTGTTGAGGCTGATAAGGGAGTTTTTCCAGTCTTGGGACTTTGCCTTATTCCGCATCAGTTTCCTCCTTCTGTTGTAGAGTTTGTTTATGGCAGGGGACCACCAGATTGGCTTCCTTTCCCCTAAATGGAAATAGTGGGACTGAGGTCCCCACCCATGGGCAGTCACCACTGCATCTTCATGGTCCCAATGCTGGCTGTGCTGGGGGCTGAGCAGGAGGGGCAGGCTGACCTGTCTGCGCCTGCTCCCAGGGGTGGGAATAGCCCCATCCCTTGAGGCGATTCCACCCAAAGGTGGTGCAGGACCAATGGATGAGGAGGCCCTGGAGTGGTTCCCAGACATGATGTGGCCCGGTGCCATAGCCAGATGACATGGTAGAGGTGGGTCCGCTGTGACCAGCCTTCCCAAACATGCTATGGTGTTGCATTTTTAGAATATATGTGGGTTAGTAATAGTCAACACAATCCAGGATTACTTATTACAGCATGCATAGATATTCCCATTAACCCAAACACCAGATTTGGAATAGTTGCATAGCAAAGAAAACACAAGCAGATATGAAACCACAGTGGCTATTACAGCAGCAGGCAGGTTACGTTGATAGCAACAGGCCACCTTTGATAGCGTGTCAACATGGAACATTAATAGAAACACATTTCAATATTTGTTGAACAATAAGACATATGTCCTAACAGTAGGCTTGGTGTAAACATACCCATTGATTTGTGTGTTTAGATTATTGTTGCAGATATGGTGGGGGGAGTGACAGAGTTGTCAATTAACAACTTATATATCCTTGCAGTATGAGGTCTTCTGACCTTTTTTCCTGCTTATGTCTTCCAGGTACTATGTCAAGGGAATGCCTGCCTGCTTACACAGTGGAAGAAAATAATACAATTATACATTTTATGGTACTCCATCATGCCATCTTATTTGAGTGCAGGGTCATGATCTGCAGGAGAGGACCGCCCTGTGGAATGAGCTTGTCCACAGACTGAATGATGTTGGCCTGCATAACCACAGTTATGAGCAGGTGCAGCATCGGACCACTGACCTGATCCACCATGCCCGTCAGCATGCTGCTGCTGTTAGGAGGGAACAGCTAGCCACAGGTGGGGGTCATGCCATCCAGCCCCCACTGACACATGCTGAGGACCTCCTTGCCAGCCTTGGGGCACCCACCCACCAGTCAAGCCAACAATTTGTAGATAGCATTGTGGAGGTAGGTGCCACCTACACAATGGATGAGGAGCATCCAGGTAAGGCCCAGGGGCACATTAGTAGACCACTGTTGCTTATCCATCTTCATCTGTAATGTCAGATAAGTCTGTTGCTGCAGTGTAGTAATGAACAGATGTCTAGTATTGTGGGTTTGTACTGCTGATGTACTGAAATGCTGTGCTGCTCCCACCCTGTATCAATGTCATAGGTGTGGCTACTGACATTATGTCTGTCACACAGCTATGTAGGTCCCTCTGGTATACATCTGGGGCAGCAGCCTGTAGCTGGTGAGTATGGAGTTGTTATGTTCAGGTTTGCCAATACAATGGCCATGTTATGGCCATGGTATTTGTCATAAACACATTTAACACACCTACCCATAATGCATGCTGTACATATTCTCTCATTGTTGCTGTTAACTGCACTGCATCACAGTGGTCACCATGGTGGTATATTTGAAGGGTATGTAAGAGTCCTGCAGTATACCTAAAAACCTTTCAATGCAAGATGTGTGGACAGAGATGAACATAATGGTGGGACAAATGGCCTACAGTAGGGACATGTCTGAAACATTACCCTTATACAGTGGCTACAGTATTGTATATACCACTATTACATTGGCAACTGTTCCTGATGTAAATAACCGCAAATCAGAATATCACATTCCACACCTTTTATAACCTGTAATGTGATCCTTACATGAGCAATGAATGTGTAATAAGGAATCCTATGGTAGACCAACAAATATGGGGAATACATAGTTTAACAAACACTGGAAGCATATGTGTGTGCACACTCCAATTAACATATTGTCGAAGCAGCTTGTGAGGTACTGAGAGCAGTCACTCTTCTTGAGTATACACCTTCTACCAAGTACAGGGCCTCAATGTCACACGAAGTGATGGTCTGCTGTCCAAGAAGTATGTCCATGACATTTGCCCACTCACCTGCAACAGAGGCAGCTGTGGCTTGCACACATCTTACAAACCCCATGTCTGAAAGGTAGCACTCAGGAGTGGGAGAAGTAGCCTTATCTCACCATTGCATATGCCATGGCAAACGGAATACAGTCATGTATGTGTGTATGAAGTATGGGCCAACATCAGTGTAAAAATAAACAGATGCCCATCCAAGACAGATGACAACACATGTTGCAAACTGGTCATAGAGGCTGCCCAGACACATGCAGCAACACTGAGGGACTTGCAAGAATGTCTAGCAAATACTGCCTGTCCAGTACCTGTGTCAACAATCACCAGGAATCTGCATACGTGTGGCCTATGGGTTAGGGTAATCAGATGGAAGAGTTGTTCCACAGAAACCATCATCCGGGGCTCTCTACAAATAGCATATGCATAACATCAAGTACCCCAAAGGCATGTGTTGCAATGTGTAATGGTGTGCTGAGACCAAGGCTGAAACCCACAGACAGTATTAATGAAGATACATGTGGTGCACAAGCAACACCTCACCTCACCTCAGGACCACAATCCCCCTTTTTACCTTGCTGGTGCCAATGTACACCTTTAGGTTTGCTGTTCATTAGCAAGAACTAGGCTGGTAGACATGGCATTCTGAATTTGGAACACTGCAAAATAACACTCACGTGCGGCCCATAGTTGTCAAGCATCTGTAATAAGGCTGAGGATGGGGTGGGGTGTCATCCTAAAACACAACAGTGAACTGAAGCATAAATCTAAAGCTCCCTAGGACTGGCTGTATCTGAACACAGTCAAGGTCATGAATTGTGCCAGACATAACCCTGACTCCACAGCAGTAATGAAGGCACTGTGTGACCTCCAAGGGCTGTGCACATGAGCTGACCTTGCAGCCTGGCAGAGTTTGGGGTCATTTGTAGGGTGGAGTGACCAAATAGTGGCAAGTGAGGATGGGCCATGCTAGTATACCCATTTCTGGAATAGTGACTGCTGTAGTTCACTTAGGTTTTGCAACAAACCATTGTGTTCAGGGTGTACACACTTATGCAACCCACATATTGTATGCATCTCATTCAGCATCTGCACAACTAACACATTTGTTTGATACTGCATTTGATTGCACAGGTCATATGTCACATATCAGTATGTGTAATGTTAACATATTATATTGTGGCCCCATTGCATATCATGGAAGAGGCTGGCATGTCATATCCACATTAAGCTTTGAAGGTTGTCAGTGTAATTGGATTTTAGTGCTCATACATGCAATGCTGATGATGAGATCTGCAAATCAGAGGTCAGGCATTAACTATTGATATCAGTCCTCATATCATCCCAGGTATGTGTCAGACAGACACATAGGGACTTTGAGCAACAGAGCAAACATAACTGCCACACATATACACATTCAGCAATGGTGTGTACACTCGTGAGGTATGATGCACAGTACATACCAGGGTGCTGTACAGGTGCACAGCGATACTGTGTACATGGGTGCAGTGTGTTCCAGGGAAGGGGCATCACCTACTAACACAGCTCATGCATCACAGAGATGTATAATGTTGGTAACAAGGATTGAGAATAGCTGTTGTGCATGCTGTTGAGTACCATATGTCATGCATGTTGACTGTTGGGTAATGAGAGGTCTGTGTAATATCTTTGTGCCACCTCACCTGCAAGAGTGTGTGTGTGTGTGTGTGTGTGTGTGTGTGTGTGTGTGTGTGTGTGTGTGTGTGTGTGTGTGTGTGTGTGTGCGCAGAGGTAAACAGTAAAGTACAGGTTTTAAATCACATTCTTTGTTTCCCCCTCACAGGTAGCAAGGTGGGTCAGGGTCCCTCCTGCAGGCAAACTGATGTTAGTGTCCATACAAACCCTGATAATGATGGGAGGTATGGTGAAGCACAGGCAGGGTTGTCATGGGCTGAAGCTATGCCATCAGTTGACATCCTACTTTTATCCACCCCATCCCCACACAGTCACAATGCCCATACATACCCCATCACCAGAGGCCATAGATGATGGACAGTTGGCAGGTGCTGGCATGGGACAGGATAATGTGGGGATATGGCAAGTGTGTCTGTATACAGCAGCCATAGCTGAATGACCAGCGAGGTACCACACAGGCAGAAGCACAGGGGTGCTCATAGGAGAGTTGCTGGCCATCATGCCTCTGGCAGAAGTGCCACAATAGGTGTCACCAGATGCATGTTTCGGGCTGTCATAGAGGCACAGGCATGTATGGAACGGTATACCACACAGAGTCTGAGGCTCCAGAGGGCTACTTATTCTGCTGTACTTGACAACATCCGTAATCTTGCAGGTGGCCACCATTATTTTGCAGAGGTCCTGGACAGACGGTTGGGTGAGATGGCAGGAATCCTTGACTGTGTGGCGTCTGTGTTGGAGCATGTGGTGGGAGCAGGGCATCATCCACATGGACACTGGTCAGCAACGCCCACAGGTGGAGGTCTACGTGGATGTGCAACAACTCACAGCCACTCTCATAGTGGCAGTACCAGCACCAGCACTGCGGGGGGGGGGGTGCTGACCACACCACAATGCAGTAGGCCACGTGCACATGGTCCTGGCCAGTCCCAACAGGGACACGGATCCAGTGGACAATTGTCATCATCAGGGGAGAGTACCATATCTGAGCTTCTACCTGGTAGTGCCGTGGAACCCCTGGTAGGCACAGTTCCCATGTCCATGGCTGGAAACAGTGAACTGTACACCCTGCCATGTACGGTCTGCAGCTGTCCAAGAAGCTCCTTTATAGGGCAGCTACATGGCAGAGCTGTGTGCATGCATGCACACACATCACCAACACAGCTAGGGCACCACCATACCTACACACACACCACATCTGCACAGCCCAATTGTTAAAGAACCCCCTAACACACATACATGATGTCAACCAAACGGCTCACCCTAGGCCTCTGGCAAACCCACCACACACCCTATGCTTATGATGATACCTGTGCCACATCCCTGTCATCCATACCATCAATGCAGGGACATGCTAATAAGGTTCTGATGCACAAGGTGAATGTATTGAAGTTTAGCAATGTAATGCTGTTTAACGTGTTTTCAGCTGGTATGTTTAATGCTTACATGTCAGGGTGAGTAGCTGTCCAGCCATGATGCATTATAGCTGTTATTATCACTGACTGTGGTCTCCATAATGTATTATGTTTGTGTTGTAGGTGTCTATGTGTCAGCAGGATGTTGGTCTGCTGTCCTTTCCTACAAGGGGTATGGCACTGTGGTGGCATATTGACTGTGTCATATCCTGGGTACAGCTGAACACAAGTAACAGGTCTGTATAACAGTTACTGCATGTGCCACATGGCTGATAGGTCTGAGGGGTGTATACAGGTGAGTGCATGGTGGCTGATGTCAGCAGCTCTTCTGCAGTGGACAATGGCAAGTGTACTAGGTGGCACACACCAAATGTTTGTGAATAAAACACACCCAGAGGCTTTGGTGTTGATGCAATACACAGAGTATACTGTACACATGGATGTACTTAGTATTGCAGTGAACTCATTTTGGCATATGTAATTCCACCAAGACCAAATAGCCAAAACATCACATCAGTAAATAATCAGTCTGCTAGTTCAATGTCATTGATGATGGTAATGGCAGGGTATATGTCTTCTTCCCCAATGTAGTGCAGTCCTGCAGTTGGTAAACATAGGTGTGCTGGTGTGGCTGGCACCCCCCCCCCCATTTTGGAGGGTGTGGGGTGGCATAGAACCACACATAGTGTGATTAAGAAATACTTAACCTGTTAACATAAACTGTACAGTATAACAGCAGACTAAGCGGGGGGATATGCACAACAATAACCCCAATTTGGGTGGCTGTGCCCACAACAACCACACCCAACTTTATATACCAACTCCAGTATCACTGTACAGCTGTACAGTAGGGAAGAGGGCATTTACACATCCACTACTAGTTTTGATGGAATGAATTTCCACAAGATGATTCCTCTGAAAGGTTACCTTTTGCCAGGTCATTCTTAGACAAATGATCTCCTGGGACATATAATTTCTGCAAACTGAGGTAGATCCCTTCACATACACACACACTTACTTTGCAACACTGAGAGTAGTACCCCTGCCTAGGTACTTATTGCTACTAATGTGTTTGGCCTTAATTGCACACAGAACAGAGCTTTTAGGATGATGTGTGTCCCTGTTAAGTGAAGAACATTGCAAGGCCTTGTACAGTATGGTAATGGGGGATGTACTGGGTGTTAATGAACAATACATAGTATGACATACTCTCATATACACATTGACAAACACATACAGTCATAGACGCATTTGACAGACCCGGGTTTAGCAGTGCTAACTACCTTGCCAGTGAGTCCATACTGTTAGGGAGTTTTTGCACACAGAGCATGCATCATTGGGCTGGATAGTGTAATCAGTTGCCTGTATGGTTGATGGTGACAGCGGTCCTCATCCAGCAGACCTTGGGATATGTACTGGGGGTACCATGGTGTAAAGACAGTATACCCAGCACACACACCCCACATTGGATATTGTACTCACTGAAACCCATGATAATGCTGTGACATGCCCACAATCACACATTGACCAGGACTGCAATACAAACCCTTGTCTATCTAATCAGTGCTACTACAGGGATATGTGAGTGTTTGTCATGGCTCTCCTAATGTCAGCAACATCACCATCCCTTATAATGTATGGCAAGGTTTATTGTATTTGGTGTATGTGGCCTCAGACTTCTGTCTCATACAAATATGCACAGTCAGATACAATTACACACACACACACACACACACACACACACACACACACACACACACAAACATTTGCCAGGACTCAGAGGGTAACCCACGCCTATCTACCCATTTGTAGAACAGTGTTATGCTGGTACTGCAAGCTCCAGGTAGACCATAGGGTGAAGAGTATAACAAGGTACATTTACTGTAAATTTCAGCAGCAGCCATTTCTAAGTATAACAGTGAGAGAATGTATTGGGTCAGAAGACCCTCAGAGGAATTTGAATTACATGTTTACAAACACACAGACACTGTTATACTCAATAATGCACACACACTTTTGTCAGTACTGAGGTCCATAGGTGTAGGTGTTCCTAGGTGTGTACCAGCCTAATGTCCATGGAGAGGTGACAAGAGTAGGGCATGTGTTACCATGCCCCCTGACATTTGTCAGCAGGCCATCTATCAACTGATGCCACATGAGTGATACCCAGGGTGACAGTCAAAGTCAGCATCCACTCCTCTGGTTTTCTCTTGAAGAGTGCCAGTGAGGTGCTCCAACTGACATGTATGCAACATATACTGCATAGCATGGCCAGTGTCTGGGTTAGGGACAAGTACCCAAACATGTTCTGTCAACTGTGGTAGTCTGTTTGAGGTATCCATGGCATGTGGTGCATGCAGAGTGGGGTTTCCTAGCCATCATCATCATCATCCCCCTTTTACCCATTTACATGGTGTCTGGGTATCGTATTAACTGTCACCAATTCTCTCGGATAGTGCCACTCTCCTGCCTTCTTCAACACTCATGCCTGACTGTCACAAATCTTCTTTCACACAATCCATCCACCTCTTTGCTGGATGCCCTCACTTCCTCTTACCTTCTTCCTGTCGGTCCCAAATCTCCCTCACCAGATTGTCTTCTGCTTTTCTACACATGTGCCCATACCATCGTAATCTGTTCTCTTTGATCTTTTCTGCAATTGGAGCTACTTTGGCTTCTGCTCTTATGTCCTCATTTCTTCACCTGTGCTGCAGTGTGCATCCTACCACCTTTCTCAGGCACTTCATTTCCATCACCTCTAGCTTCTTCAACTGTTCTGCCTTTACTGCCCAGGTTTCTGTACCATACAGTAGTACTGGTCGCACCACTGTCTTGCACACCTTACTTTTCAGCTTCTTTGGCATTCTTCTGTCATAGACTATACCTGATGCTCTATGCCAGTTGGCTGCAGCCCCTCTGATTCTAGCTTTGACCTCTTCATTCAGATTACCCTTCTCCTCAACCACCCCTCCCAGATACTTGAAGCTGTTTACTTGTTCTACTATCTTCCCATCTATCTCTATTCTCAGCTTCTTCTGATTTCCCCAATCTGCTGCCATTACCACTGTCTTATCTGTGCTTAGTTTCATCCCATGTGCCTTCAGATTTGCATTCCATTCTCCTATCCTTTGCTGAAGTTCTAGATCAGAGTCTGCCTGTACTGCCACATCATCTGCATACAGCAGCTTTGTTGCTCTGACCCCTCCAACCTGTTTGCTGACGTAGTCCATTACCAGTATGAACAGCAGTGGGTTCAGAGCTGAACCCTGATGTACACCCACTCCCACTGTGAACCCCTCAGTGAGGCCAAACACTGTTCGTACTTGAGTCACTGGGTCCTTGTACATAGCCTGTACTAATTTTACCAATGTTTCTGGGACTTCAAACCACCGTAGTACTGTCCAGATCAGCTTTCTTGGGACCTTGTCATATGCTTTCTCCAAGTCTAGGAAAGCCCAGGTTTCCTAGCCATGTCTTTCATAAGACAGATGGGCAAACATGTAAGTGCCAGTCAATCAGAGATTGCCTGTAAGCAGCCAAGATGAATACCTGACATCTACACATCTGTACACAGGACAGACAGAAAGTAGGTAGCCAACAGGTCATGCATTAGGATGGATATTCTGACAGATAGATGTCTGAAACTGATAGCTGTGCCATTACTACATGGCAGCAGTCCTCAATGACATGTCCTAAAACATAGTAGTCTACAGTTAATATCAACATATCAAATCAATATCCAATAGGAGATGCATAAAAACATACAGGTCAAACACCAAGAACACGATAGTCATTACAAAGAGTCCAGTTTTGCATGAAGGGGGCTATGGTTCCAGTACTACAATCTGCAATCTACATTTACTTGGAAAAGCACTGTTAAAAGTGGTAATATAATGATACAATACATGCATGTGTGACTGCATATAACCCGGGATACTACCTAAGTATGAAACACATACAAAGAGAAAAGATTGTGGCACTACCCATGTATACTTAGGTGCTCCATACAATATACTCAGGTGTTCCATACAATATACACCCCTTGCTACTGTAATGACAGCACATCAAAGCATGTTATGTACATGGAATGAAATATAATTAAAGATGCCATTACCCTGCTATTTTATCAGATGTGAATATGATCAATGGTTACCTGGGCTGAGCTATGCTGAGCAGGTGTAAGCATTACTTAAATGTAAATGCTAAGCATATTTGTGCACTGGTAAGCAAAGTCTCCATGGTGTAAGCGCCAATACATTTAACCATACGTTAGCACCACTTACCTTTGCGCAAACCCACTTAAAGCTGCTTAAAACTGCCTTAACCACTCTGTATCCAACAATCCTTGTTCTGCTTAGCAACAAAATAAACAGCCCTTGCAGGTCTTGAACCCAGGATACTGTACACTATAGTCACAGCAGTTAACCACTAAGCCATCTGAGCTGTGAATATGTCTGTTTTTCAAATACATCATTCAGTACACATACTGAATAGTAGTGAAAAACTGCTCTGACTACTACAATTATTTAGTACTTTGAAGTCTAACAGGTGTTGAATCAGTCATGTTCTTATATGTAAATATACACATAGAGTAATATGGTGGGACACATCTGAGAAGGTATACACAACACTCATGTTTACACATAAATATATATATATATATATATATATATATATATATATATATATATATATATATATGTTTATATAGATGATATGTGTGCGTGTGTGTATATGTGTGTATATACATATTCATACACACACACACACACACACACACACACATATATATATATATATATATATATATATATTGGTATATATTTGTATATTTCTCTCACTCTCTCTCTCTCTCTCTCTATATATATATATATATGTGTGTGTGTGTGTGTGTGTGTGTATATATATATATATATATATATTTTATTTATTTTACATTTATTTTACATTTGTTGACCGGGCTAGTCTGGCTGGATACATGTCCATTTTCAGCAGAGGCCCGAGGAGAAAAGCTCCACTAAATACTAAGTACATTACAAAATATTACAAATGTTTATAAGTAACAAATTAGAAAATCATAACATCACACAAAATGCAAGATATATAAAATGTGTGTGTGTGTGTGTGTGTGTGTATATAACATATTCCCATGACATAGTGGAGTCATACCTCAGCACATAACTCTCAACCTGTTAGTGCAAGGGAATGTACTGTATGTATTGCAGTTATAAATGTAGAATGTTGCTACAGTGACGGGTTGTGTCAACATACATGTTGTGAAGGAAGGCTATTCTGAGACTGACATGTTTGCCATCAGTTACTGACAGAAATAAGTGAAGTACCACGCAGATCACAGTAATGATCCTATGGAATACAGAAGCAATGTGAGCAATAAAGATGAACAGTCTGAAACAATCTGGTCAGTCAGGAGGTATACAGAGAACGCCTTAGTGCAAGAAATGTGGACCAAGCCTGACAAAGGGGATGTTTAGAGCCATGAAAATGAGGTTATATCACAAATACTGGACTAGATAAGTTCACAGAGTTGACACATTCACACCCTCCTGTCTGTCCTAACTCATATTAACTGGAGGAGCAGAGATCCCAAGCCTCATACTTCACACTAGTTAGTGACATACATCTTCACACCAGCCCACTGCTTTGTCAGAAATACACAACATGTATGGTGGCCAGGCAACAGTACATCTAAGAATTATCTGGACATAACATCACACTAGGGTAAATACACTGCACTGCTAGGCATGTCACCATGCACTGTCTACACAACAGGCAGACTGCCACAACACTAACCCAATTTACCTATTGGGAAATACACATGTAATTGCAAATATAGCAGGCACTACAGGTATGTAACAGTATGGGGTAAAACACACCAGTGTGAAAGTGCATACTCACAACTGATCTCAACATAGTTACAGTCACATAATGGTAAGACTAAATAATAGTACAGTCGATGGCCTGTGTGCACAAAAGTCATCATCATGTTTGCCACTCACACACTAACCCTACATATACTGGCCCCATTTACAGTGTAGTCTGATGCCTGACTGTGGTATGGGACATGTCTCAGTCTGGCGCTACAAACATATAGACTGACAGAGTATCAGAAACTGGAGCAGCATGCACTGTCAGACAGAAGAGGACAAAGAACACTGATGTCTACCCTAGTCTGTACACAGGCCAAATAACATGAGCATGATACACTGATGCATAATACAGACACTCTGTCAACAATCATCATAAGTACACAGACCTCACTACTGTACAGACTACCACAGAATATGCAGGTTTTGTCCTCAACTATTAGGCCTCCTATACATTACATGTCTGGCAGTCTGATATATATCACTGGCTTGATATCAGGAATTATGTCATTAAATAATGGTATACTGTACATATCCACCTCTTACTACATGACATATGAACAAAATGTGACAGACTTGGGGACAGAGGCACAAACACAGGGCCAATATTGACATATTGCAGTTATAAATGGAGAACATTGCTGGTGTAACATGGTTTGTTGTGACATATCTCTTCTGAGGGATATGAAGTCAGTAACACACATGGATGTTAACATTTCCTGTGTACAATAATCAGTGTATGCTATTGCATTTATGAAGACAGAAAATGTGTGAGTAACACACCAGATCTCATGCTCCAAACTCTGGCCAGTCTGCAGATAGCCCTAGAGGTGAGAGTTTTCTCAACCACATAACACTGTCATGCCAGACTTTAAATCATGCAGAACAGTCATATCCACACAAACCCTGTTAAACCAACATTACTTCAAATGTAGAACAGCAATACTTACATTCTGTCCCCATGTCTGGAACATCCCCCTCCAGTTTTTTGGCCTGTCTTCACGGTGTTTGTCGTAACAGGTATTTCCAACTACCCTCTGTGATGCTGTTTGTCACACATCCACATGAAATCCTGCTCACAGTGAGGGAGAAGGGCCAACACCCACTTGCACTGCTTACTTATAGGGGTGTGTTTTCATGCAATTGGCTATAGGAATGATACCACATGTGTTCCACTTGCAATTAGCAAGTAGAGGACTCCAATTCATGCACAGGCCATCAGCTGATCATGAGCATTACCTACCAAAGTCAAGCTGCTGCCTATGCAAAACAGATGCATTTTTCCACATTTACCAGAGAGGGGTGAGAGAGAGACACAGGGAAAGAAAGACAGGAAGAGTCAAGTGTCTTTGTGTATGATCTCTGGGTAGAGAGAGAGAGGTCTCTGGGTATTATAATGGTTGCCTATAATATAAATGTATGGCTGTGTATTGTGTACAACAGCATCTACAGTGTTTGACAACTGTTGGCCTTATAATGCCACATTGGGACATATGGGTCCTCAATATGAAAATGTAGCAAAACCCACCCTGCAATGGATCCTGTTATTTACACAGCCACACCAACACCCACCCAGGATACTGATGACACACACACACACACACACACACACACACACACACACTTGCCAGTACTGAGTTTCAAACCCCTACCTAGCTATGTATTGGTACTATAGTGTTACACAGTTATCGCATGTGCCATGGTGGTTATATGTTGGAGAATTGTCCAAAGGTATCTTTGAAGGTGACTGACATCAGCTTCAGTGCTAAAGGAGGGGTGAGGGAAGGGCAGTAAGTGTGAATGACCACAAAAGCAGGTGTCAACAAAGACTCACATACTCTCAAACACAAACACACACATATTCACAGTTGCCAGGATCAGGATTAGAACTCCTACCTAACTAATTTGCTACACTATGGTATTCTGCAGTTATTGCAAGCACCATGGCAGTTATATGTTAGAAAGCTGTCCAAAGGCATCTTTGAAGGTGACTGACATCAGCTGCAGTGCTAAAGGAGGGGTGAGGGAAGGGCAGTAAGTCTGAATGGCCACAAAAACAGGTGTCAACAAAGACCCACACACTCTCACACACAAATACACACATATTCAAAGTTACCAGGATTAGAACTCCTACCTAACTAGTTTGCTACACTATGGCATTATGCAGTTATTGCAACCACCACAGCAGTTATATGTTAGACAGCTGTCCAAAGGCATCTTTGAAGGTGACTGACATCAGCTGCAGTGCTAAAAGAGGGGTGAGGGAAGGGCAGTAAGTGTGAATGACCACAAAAGCAGGGGTCAGCAAAGACTCACACACACTCACACACAAACACACACATATTCACAGTTGCCAGGCCAGGATTAGAACTCCTACCCAACTAGTTTGCTACACTATGGTATTGCACAGATACCACAAGCACCACAGAGCTTATAAGACTGTGACTTGGCCAAAAGGTTATTTCAAGGTGACTTACATCAGTAGGAGTGGAAACATGGGCAATGGGAAGTGCAGTGTGTGTGAATGGGCCATCAGTCATTCCTCTGGAAACACGTATACACACACACACACACACACACACACACACACACACACACAAATTTACATTTGACAGAACTGAGTATACAAATGCTACATGAATACTGTTTTTTACTATTGTGTTACACAGTTATCACAAGTACCACAGACACTATATGGATGAGGGCTAGCAAAATGAATATCTACAATGATTGACATCTGCATATCATGCAGTATTGGCCAGCTGGCTGTGTAGTGGGTGGGACAGGCCTTATAATGGACTTTTATATATCACTGTCTGTATCTCTCTTCCCCACATCTCTGTGTGTGTATGTTTGACATATTATAGTGTGTTGACCTTGGATATGTGTGAATATGCCTATCCAATGTATGTGAAGCATAAATGGTATACAATTTGGTGTGTGTGTGTGTGTGTGTGTGTGTGTGTGTGTGTGTGCACAGAGATCTGCAAATGAAAGATATGTATAGTCCACTGTGTCGGATGTGGGCTTCATTTCTCTAAGTGTAGGAGCATGCCCAGTTTGACCTTCTGTACTGAGTTTTTGAATCCATTCCAGGTAGGGTTGTACTCCAGTTCAGGGTTTTGTGTTCACAACCTACGCATAGCAACCTGTTTCTGCAGGATATCTGTAGATAGGTTGACAATATGGAGTCACAATGGGAGACAGATAGGGGAATACTGTAACTATTGCTGTCTGTGCTGCTTGTGTTACATGGATGGTGTTAGCAGAGATATTCAGACATATGTACTGTTTTACACTGTGATGTATTATGATTATGTCATTGACTACTGACAGATATAATTATTTGCTCACAGCTATTTACTGGGAAATACAAGATGAATGAAGCTGAGTCCAGTATTGTGGTCCACAGCCTACACATTCTTGCACACTCCTGCCATTGTAGAGGGGTAGCTACAGACACTTGCTGCTGGGTCTGTGTAAATGGTCCAGCACTTTGATAGTATGGTGGCTGAGCATCCAACTGTTGTACATATATCGACTTAAAAGAATGGCCATATCCTGCTGTGGCCATACCTCTCAACTGTACAGAATTACCCAGGTTACCCAGAGGCAGGGCTCATATATATGGTCAGTTCCCCATCACATTGTGATTTATGAGCAGGTTTGTAGCCACCTATTACTGGGTTTGTAGGGAGGGGTAGTATGGGCACAGATCAGAGTTTCAGACTTCACACACTCCATGACATCTATGCATGTACACCCCCCAGTCTGTTATTCTTTCCTCATCCTAACATTATGCGAGCATAAAATAGGAAGTATCCCTATAGGTGGCCCTTCATCTCAGCAGTATGTATCTATTGGCCCCCAGTTCATGCAGTTGGACCTTGGGGGGGCATGCTACTGGGATTTGTCAATATGGCCTTGCATTTGTGTTCTGTTGACTGTGTTAGTTTGTTATTTGGGAACCCATGGGATACCATACATTGGCAGTATGGGTGATGCACAGGCCTTTGACAGAAGACTGTAGGCCATTTGGTAGTAATGCAGGCCATCTGTAGCAGGCCAGTGCATTCTGTCATTCCTACATTCCCAGGCTGCGATCCAGTGGATTCCCCTGGGGTGACAGGGTAAGTGTCTGAGGTGTTAATGGCAATAGTTCCTGTATATATTGACCCATTGGTCCGGATGCATGCAGGGAGCTGCTTACAGCTAGGGACATACCTGCATAATACACCTCTTCAGTATGCTGCATTCTGTGGGTATTCCCATACAGAAGTGAGGTCTTACTGTATTCATTCTGAACAGCAAGGATATGACCTGTGATAAACCTGTGTCTGATGGTGGGGTGAGCTGAGTGCATGTGTGATATGGAAGCTACTTGCAGCTGACTCACAGATATGCCTGGAACATTCCCCTTATGCTGTCTTGTGCAGGGACATAGGCAGTTTCTCATTATTTCATAACTGTGCCTTTTGTGGTCTGCCAGTGATTGTCAGGACTACATCAGTATTCCATACTACACAGACAACTAATGTGCTGGCAACCTGTATGTACAATTCCAAAGTTGTCTGCAGTTGACAGTTACATTTTATGCACTCTGTCTAGGGTACTTCCACCTGTGTACTGTGTGTATGTATGGGCCCACATTCATGGCATGTCCATCTTTCAGACAGTGACAGATATTGACATCTGGACAGTGAGTATGGACGACTGCTGACATGGGTATTGCTGAGAAGCATTGTGATTGGCACTGCAGTTGTCAAAACATGACCCTGTCATCCACAGTACTGCTCATAGGCCACCAACACACAGCCCTCCATGCCTACAAGCTGACCACTTCCACACAATATTGAACACACATCAACCTAACACATGGACCCCTGCATATTGTACACATGCAACAATCTATCCTGTAGATTGGGCCAACTCAGGTAATCTGTGCTCCACTGTTATTACACCTCATACGTACATGTTACTGCATTTCTACATGGGATTGGGGGGGGGGCACACCTGATGATTTTAAACATTTGCTAGGTCTGTACTGGTATTTCAGGTATTCTGTTGGCTTCCATTTCATTTTGTATTCTGAACTATCATGCAGACTGGAGGCATATCAGTAGTGTACAGATCTTAGGTTTTATTAGCGCGCATTTCAGTTTCAGACTTTTTACTCTTAAGAACTGACATACAACTGCCAGACCTGTTGAAGTCTGTCTGTGTAGGTCTGGAGGGGGGCTGTTTACCATTTCCATCAATTGGAGGCCTTAGACCAGCCTTTCTTTATGATCATCTACACCTATCCTGCTGGCTGATGCTGGAGGAAGGTATGCGAGCCACATTGACAAGCATATATGTGTCCTATAGACACACATTTGGGCCATGACATGTACTGCAGTGGGATTTTTCACCTTGTCTAGTACTGCCTAGTATGTTGACAGCAGTATTTGTTATGGATTTCATGCTGCCCATATAGGTGTCCACTATCTACTGTCATCCCATTCAGCCACCCAATTCCCTTGCATGCTCACATCCATACCATCGATACAACTATGAGAACATACTACTACATTCAGCAGTTGATAGAAAGACTGACTTACCTTGTGTCTGCACCAGTATTGAGGATGGTGCTGGAGGGCTGACTATGTTGGAAGCACATAGTACACTCCCTATATATACTAAAGCACATATAGTGTCATGTTTGGCATCCCTTTTACTGTATGTGCAAGTCAGAGAGAGGCGTCATTCCCTGGGTCCTTACCATGTCAGTGTATGTGCTATGCGTTGTCTCTTTGCCAAGGCCTGGGCATACTGGCCATGCCTCCTTCTGCCTACATGGGCAGACTCAGGTAGTTCCTCCTCTGAGTCACTCTGTGCCTATGATGGCCTTGGCAATGGTGGGGGGCTATGTGGCCTCGCCCTGTGCTGTTCCTGCTGCAGCTGTTTCCGCAGGCTCATATTGTGTAGCATGGCACATACTATGAACATTTGTGTACATGTAGCAGGAGAGTACTGCAAGGATCCACTGGATATGTCCAGCCAGATGGACCGTGACTTGAGCATCCCAAACACACACTCTATTATGATTGTGGTTTGTGCGTGTGCCTCATTATGGAGCTCTTGTTTGGGTGTGTGTGCATTTCTGATGGATGTCATTACCCATGGCTCCAGTACACAGCCAGCATCCCCCACTAAGTGGCCATATGGTATGCCCCCACTGGCAAATTATTGGTACAGCTGTGTCATATGCCAGATGTGGGAGTTGTGATAGCTTTCAGAGCTGCCAGCACACACATTCAAGATAATGCCCTGTGCATCGCACACAACCTGGCAGTTGATGGAGGGGAAGCCCTTGCGGTTTATGTAGACCCTACCCCTCTCTTCAGGTGATGCTTTGATGTGTATGTGTGTGCAGTCTATAGCACCCACTACCTCAGGGTATTCTGCTATTTGGTGGAAGAGATGCAGATTGCTGGTCAACGCCTCACGGGTGTTCAAGAAATATATGTGTTCACCGGCAGGTGCTGACATGGCATCCAGGATATCTGTACAGGAGAGTTTACAGACTATAAAGCTATCAATTACAAACTAGGGCAATGAAGCACTTGTCTGCACATTAGCTACTGTGCATGCTAAAATACATGCAGAAAGGACTGACTGTACAACATTCACTTAAAGCACAAGGGCAGAGGTGGTACAATGTTTGGCCAAAATAAATAGTGGGAGGACTGAGTTGACTCCGACTGCCTTTTGGATGAGCCTGCTGTGTGTATACATTAGGGTCGTTTGTAATGAAACTACTGTTAAAAAAATAACAGCTGTATTCAAGATTCAATAGATATCCAATTAAACTACTATAGGATGAAGTGTTTGTTTGTAGCAATTAATTTCCAATGTGAATATCAGGGCCCTGTGATCTGACAAGGGATACAATATTACTGTAAAGTGTTTACATTTGTAGTTAAATTATTGATCATATAAAAGCTATAATTTCTGCCTTGTGCAGCATATTGCATGAGTAACATGTACAGTGTAACAAACCAGGATCAGCTAATTGAGTTAAAATGAAATACATTCATACATTTTTATTGTTTTTGTTGAGCTATGTGTTTATTTTATTTATTGTTACTTATTTATTTTACAGGTAAGTGAGCCGGACAAGTTGGGAACCTTTTCAGTCATGACTTAGTTAAAGGAAATAAAACTGACAGTTGCTAAGTATAGTTATAAAGTAATAACATCAACAAAAGCAATATTAGACAAATTTCGAAAGAACATTATTAACTGGCGTAAACCATTATAGTCATGTTGCTTTACTTATACACATGATCTGTATTTGCTGTTGGTGGCCAATACATGAGTGTGCTGGATCCTTGTTCTAATATATCATTCCCTTTAATGCCTGTGTTTCTCTTTTGGTTTAATTTCTCCAAATGCTTAGGTTTTCATATACCTTGTCAGGCTTGGATCCCATTTCTAAGTAAGGGCATAAGTAAAGTTAATGAAATCAGTTTTGCTTCAGTTTTGGCATTTGATGAGTGTTCTTCTCAGCACCTACAATTTGCCCAGGATTGCCTCTTTTTGTAGCTCATAAGGGGCTACTTTTATTAGTAGCATATTTAGATATGTTTGAAGATAATTTTTTGTTAGCATAGTTGCTCCTACTACAACTAGAGTTATCTGTGCATTCTTATTCCATATTGCTCGAGTTTCTGCTTGCAAGTCTCGATATTTTACAAATATTTCTTTCAGTTAGTAAGACACTGTAGTCACTGGGTGTAGCAATTTCAATAATCAAAGCTATTTCTGTCTTTTTTTCTTGAGTTACAATATTTGGTCTGTTTACTTCTACCTTCTTAGCTGGCATGATCCCACATAATCATTACTTTATCATTTTCAACAATCCTTTGCAGTTCAAGTTTGCAATGTCTCTCAGCTGCCTCTATGTTGTAATGTTTACAATGTCTCCAATGTAACAGCCTTGTCACATTGTTATGTCTTTCAGTATACAAACCTTCAGCCATGAGTGTATGACATCCGTGCAACAAGAAATGTAACTATTTCTAGTTCTGTACTGCAAAACTTACATTTGTCTGTATCTCCTGACATTTGTTATGGATTTGTGAACCATTTGGTATGTAATCCAGTATCTTGGGCTGCCAATACTAGCCTTTCTCTTTTGGTTTACATTCACCTTGCCTGGGCCATTTGCAGAACAACTATTGGTCAGCATGTGGCTCTTCCAACATATCTCTATACTTCTTTCTATAATTCTGATCTTTCCATTTATATTTCTTTTTTTCCTAATCCCAGTCATTCTATTCTTTCTTTTGCTTTTTTGTACTTTCTGTTGCCACCTGTTTTTATCCACATTTGGTTGGATTTCCATGCCTGTTTTTTCATGAAGGCATCTTTTAACCTAAGCAAAGAGGCTGTCTTTGACTTATTTTGTTCATGTGTTAGAACTTTCACTTTGTTTGGATCTGCTGATGTTAATAAATCTGTATGCAATCCCACAATCACTGACCTAGATGTATAGCTGATTTCAAGGAGGCTAGGCAAACACTGGTTGTTGCATATCATTTGTTGGGTATGAAGCAATTCTCTTGCTTTCCTGTCAAGTTTATTCAGCTTTTTTGTGCCCAGTCAGTCAACCCAGAGCTATAAGTTAAAACAGGAAGTGAAAGTTGATTTATAGCTTGAAATTTATTCCTAGATGTCAAAGCAGTTTTCGGTATTAATTTTAGTTTTCTAAAATATTCTCTGCAGAGCTTAGTTTTATTTTTTTCATGTTGTCTCACTGCAGCTTTATCTATTCCAAGATATTTGTACATTCCTTCTTGTTCCAAATATTTTATATCACATTCCACCCCAAGTTTTATATTTTCTCAAGTCTTCAGTTTTTTCTCTTTTAAATGTTACTTTTGCACATTTGTTAATACAAATGATGATCCTACGTCACCTGTGAAGATTTTAATAACTTGTTGCTGCTCTTCCAAGTGTTTATCTGATGAACTTTAGGTCATCTACAAAAAGTCGATGGGATATCCTTTAACTTGATGATTTGGTTGGAGTCCACCTCAATCTATGACCTAGGCTGTTATGTAAATGGCTTAATGGATTGAGAACAAAACAAAACAGTAATGCTGACAAAGAATCATCCTGAAATACTCCATGCAGGATTTTCACATCTTGGAGAGCTATTTGTCCTTTTTTGTGGTTCAACTGCAAAGTGGTTTACCATTTATTTATTGTAACTGCAATACAATTTACCAACATGTGATGGATCTTATATATCTGCAAGCATCCTATAACCCAAGAATGTGGAATACTCTAAAATGCTTTTTTTTTTTAGACTTTGACCATGCCATACTGAGGTTCCTGCTCTTTTTACAGGCCTCCATTATAGCTTTGTTCAACAAAAGATTGTCCTTTGTTCCAAACAGATCTCCTTTATTTCCCCTTTTGTTCTATGGCCATGATTTAATTTTTATCTAAATGACTATATACTGTATCTGCGTCAATTCCTACATATCACTTATATGTTGTTGGGAGACAGGTTATTGGTTGATAGTTTTTAGAGTGATCTGCAGATTCACCTTTAAGTATGAGTATGGGTTTCCCCTTTGATAGCCAGTCCAGAATCATTTCAAGATGTGAATGTAAGTAATCTTTACTCAAGGCTAAATCACAGTGCAAAAATGACAATACCTTGAAAGTTAGGTGCAGCATCTGGACCTCACATTTTCTTAACTTTATCTCTATCTTAGTAGGAGTTGCTTCATTCCAATCCATATCTTCCATATCAGAATCTCTTAATTGTTCCTTTACTTCTTTCATCCACTCAACTTTCTTATCATGCTGAACTGGGTCCTCATACATATTTCTCCAGAATGCATTCATTTCCTCCATTCTTGGTGGTATCTCAGCTAGTTTTCTTATCTAGCTCCCTCTAGAATTTCTTTGGGTCATCTTTCATCCGTTTTTTTTATTTTTGGATCTTTTTTTCATATTTCTGAGTGTATTCTCTGCACTTTTTCAGCTAAAGCAGAGGATTTCAATTTATTGTTGGAGATGGTGTAATTCAAATCCTGATCCATTTTGATGTCATATTTTTGTTCTAGCTCATTCTCTTTTCTAATATTCTTTGATTGATTTCATATTCTATACTCTTCCAATACTAATATTTATTTTCTTAACTGTTTCACAAATGTTTAAAGTTGGTGCTTCCATGGTAGTGGTCGATTTATGCCTTTATCTTTGTTTACTAATTTATGTTTTATTGGTAATACCTTGTCTGGTACTAGTTTTTCTGCATAATGTTGTTGTGTCTTTAATTTTGTTGTATTATGTGGATCTCTCTTTATAGTTCCAAATACTTTATTAATTTAGCTTATTAATTTCTTGACAATCATAGGTTCATAGGTTCATACTAGGCTATCTGCCCGAGGGCATTTACAAGCCTAGCCCATAGTTTTGTGGCTTACGCCACCCCTTTAGTATGGGGAACTATACCCATTATTTTGCTGTGCCTCTGTTGAGCAGTGACACTGAGGTAATCCCTGGGGTATATCTGCGATCTCCCATCCATTGGTCAAGATTTCTCTTGAACAAGGCCAGCGAGGTGCTCTGCCTCACATATACCGGGATTTAATTCCACAGCATAGGGAGTCTTTGGGTGATGAATCTATCCCTCCAGCGTCCTATTAATAGCCGTGTCGAGGTTTAAGTCTCCGCCCTTGTGGCTCTGACGGATCTAGATTTTTTGAGGTGAAGCATATTCATCAAATCTGGGTTTGACATGGCCTTGTATGTTAGGCAAAGGTCACCTCTGAGCAAGCGGTGGCGACTGAATAGAGCTGGAGTTCTTTCAGTCGGGCAGCATAGGACAGATGTTTGAGACCCTTTATCCTTTTGGTGAGGAACTTTTGTGGCCTCTCCAGCTGCTGCAAGTGTCGGGTCAGATACATTCCGAATGGGGCATTGTACTCAATCATTGGTCTGATGAGTGATGAGTATAGGGAGACTATGACCTCCCTTGATCTAGATGAGAATCCCTTCATGATAAGGTGGGCAATGTAGAAGGTCTTCCTAACTACTTTAGCTACATGGGTGTCGAATGACAGACTACTATCAACCTGGGTCCCCAGGTCCCTGATAACTTCTTCTATGCTCAGTGGATTGCCACCTATTTGGTAGCTAGGGGTAACCTTGTTTTTCCCGAAGGGTATGACTATGCATTTTTGGCATTTAACTTTAGGCCATGGCTCTGGCACCAGTTATCCGTTTCTGTGAGACCCTTCTGAAGGATATCTGTGTCAGATGTGTTTTCTACTATGGCGCCCAGTTTGCAGTCATCTGCAAACTTTGTCAGCCATAACCCTCCTGTGTTTGCTTGTACTTGGAAAAGTAGATGCCAAACAAGAGTGGGCCCAGGACTGAGCCCTGTGGTACACCACTTGTGACAGGCTTTGAGTCTGACATGGCGCCAGCAACTCTGACCCTGTGGGTTCTGTCACTCAGCCAGTTTGCAACCCATCTTGTGATGTATGGGTTAACATTTAAGCTGATGAGTTTTTCAATGATACCCGAGTGGGGTATTGTATCGAAGGCCTCGGCCAGAACGAGGTAGGCTGTATGGACTGCCTTTCCCTCATCAATGGCTTTGGTGACTGTTTGAAAAAGTCAACCAAGTTTAGAAGGCATGATCTGCCTTTGACAAAGCCAAACTGGGATGGATCCAAAGTCTGCAAATTCCCTATGTCTTTATTTATGAGGTCCATTATGATCCTCTCCATGGCTTTGCAGATAAGGCTTGTCAAGCTAATGGGCCGGTAATTTCCAGGGTCGGTGGAGGCACCGCCTTTGTGAAGTGGGACCACAGTTGCAGTGCGCCACTCCTGGAGTGCGTATCCAGAGGTAAGACTATGATTAAACAGCTGTCCTAGCTGTGGGTTTAATTCCTCGTTGAGTTCGTGGAGCACACAGCCGGGGACACCATCAGGTCCCATGGATGCTGTGTTTTTTGCTTTGGAGAGAGCAGTTCTCACTTGGGCGTTGGAGATGTTTGGGGGGCTGCAATCGCTTGGTATAGATATCTCTCCTTTTGGGGGAGCACATGTCTTGCAAGGGCACTTTTAGTATTACATATGCCAAAATAGTATAAGTGTTCCCTAATTCTGTCCTTAATCAATGTGTTATTCACCTTGGCAGCCTTCATCTCTCATGCTTATTATTTTATTTAGCCATTTCTGAAAAAAACATCAGGTCTTATCTTAAATTATTTTCTTCCTGATTGAGAGTTTCTTCTATGATTTGACTTTCCTATACTTTATACCTCTGTTTGGAAATATCTTGGCTTTGAAATGACTGTGACATTTTGTTTAGTGAAACATCTTTACTACATAAGCATTCATAGCCGACCTTAGGCATAGGCCAACTAGGCAGCCGCCTAGGGTGCGCTCTAATATGGGTGTTTTTCCAGTAATTTGGATGGTGTAGGTAGACCAGAATTGGGGTACCAGGTGGCGAAGGGGTGGCTCCATGGAGCCTTTTTGCCTAGGGCACCAGTTGACCAAAGGCTGGTCCTGTAAGCATTTAATTCAATTAATGAATAATTTTCTCTACTACTGCACTGCTATACTTCCTCTGTCACTTCTGCAAGCTGTACCTGTTTTAGTTAAAATAATTTCCTATCTTTTAAAAATGGTTTAAGTGAAACTGCATCATTTAAACCAAAGTTCTTATTGGCTTGTAGCTGGATAATCCACCTTTGCCTAGTCTTTTCCATTAAATTTCTAATATCTCCTATCCTTCCATCATTAAATAAAACTTGAATAACTAAAAAAGTAAAGCCATGGTCAGCTCCTGCCTGTAGCACATGTCTTGCAAGGGCACTTTTAGTATTACATATGCCAAAATAGTATAAGTGTTCCCTAATTCTGTCCTTAAGTGCCCTGTTGGTCTTACCAACATAGAATTTGGGGCATTTAGTACACCTTGCTAAATAAACCACATTTTGTATTGTACAATCCACATACTGATTAAACTTATAGACCTTAGAGGTAGTAGGATATATAAGTAAATAAACATTGGATATACAGTTACAAAAATTACAATTCTTACACCTAAAGGTTTCTACTCTCTGTGAAAGTGCCTTAATTCTAGAAATACTTTTTTTGTTACATAAACGCCTTATCATTGATTTAACATTATTATACATAATTGTTGGTCTTGGGCCAGCAACTCGGTACGTAAAAATCTACTTCCAATCATTAGCGGACCGGAGTTCTGCTGTGGCGACCCCTAACTGGGAAAAGCCGAAAGACACAACATACGTAATTGTTGGTCTTACCCCCACTATTCTCCTAATGTTTTCTTCTGCTGTTAAAATATACCAATTACTCTGTATGACATTTAAAATGAGTTTTTTGTCAGATGTAAAGGGCAAATAAATCCTGCATACATCTGAATAAGATTTACTGTATAGATCTACCTGTGCACCAGTCCTATTAGAAATAAGATTTACTGTATAGATCTACCTGTGCACCAGTCCTATTAGAAATAAGATTTACTGTATAGATCTACCTGTGCACCAGTCCTATTAGAAATAAGATTTACTGTATAGATCTACCTGTGCACCAGTCCTATTAGAAATAAGATTTACTGTATAGATCTACCTGTGCACCAGTCCTATTAGAAATAAGATTTACTGTATAGATCTACCTGTGCACCAGTCCTATTAGAAATAAGATTTACTGTATAGATCTACCTGTGCACCAGTCCTATTAGAAAAAAACGGTTTACCTTTTTTATTTGTCTCTTCCCCAACTACCCTGAAAGTATGTTCACATTCAACAGGGCGCTTAAGGATAGAATTTTGGTTTAAATGATGCTGGTTCATTTAAACCATTTTTAAAATCTAGGAATTTTTTTCATTAGTTATAATATTATCTATTTGGTTATTTGATATTTTGAGTTAGTTTTAATTATTTCAGTATTTTGTTTTCCAGATAGGTATGCAATATTATCTTTATAAGTTGTTATGTTTAGTCATTTTATTATTTTTGCTTTTAATTGTGCTTGAGTTATACTGGTTTGTAGCTGATATGCACTCAGCGAGCTTGTTCTCGCGAGATATGTACTTACTTATTGTTTATACACTCAGCCATTTTCAGTGTCTTTAATGGATATGATCCCACTTAGGTTTGATTCAATTTTATATATTATCATTCTTGGGTAAGTGTTATATAATATATATATTTTAGATGCTAGATTTGTGTTCAATAAGATTTGTATATTAGATGATGTGAGTTCATTCTTGCGGCAATTATTTGTTTAGTTAGTTGTTGTTATGTGATCTTTTACTCTTGTTTTAGGTTTATATTTTTTGATTAGCTGCAATCTATGCTTGGATAAGCATGCAGATCAAATGGCCCAAATTTTGTGATGGTTGTGGTCATTATGTACTAGGTTAATCGCTAAATAATGTCAGTTTAGCAATTACATTTTCATTCATTTTAGATGTATATTCGCTACTGTGCTAACACATTATATGATCTATGATAGGTGATTTAAATGATTTTAATAAACAATGTTTTAGCATACAGGTAGGGTTGATTGACAGGTGACTATATACAAACACTGATTGAGTTTCAGCAGTTTTTGTGAATGCACTATTTCCTATGATATATCACTTTGGAAAGGTGGCCTTGTCATGACATCTACTAATGCTGATTAATTAACTAGTTGATTAGTGCTATATTTAAGTATGGATTGTGTATCATTGTATTAAAGTCTGATTAAGCATGGTTGATCCATGCAAAAGCACTCACTCTTGTTACTTTTATTTAATAAAACGTTTGCCTATTGCCTGCCATGTTTGTCGCTTCTGCGTTTATTCTATTGAATTTCTTAAAGATATTAACAAAAGTATTTCATGGCTTACCTTTATATTAAGTGACATCAAGACTAAGATACAGTTTTTGGATCTTAAAATTGAAATTATCCCTCTAGAAAAAATGGTTTGCCAGTTGGATACATAGAAAAGAAACATTTATCAACAACTACTCGCATTTTAAAAGCGGTCACCCAAGGTTCATGAAACTCAATATTTTCCAGGGGCAGGAAATAGGAATTAGTCATGTTACTAGTGATGGTTGTACTTTTCTGGAATAGATTTCTTGGTTGATTGATATGTTTATTAACAGGGGTATCTGATAGAAGATCTTAATACCATCAGTAAGGAAATTATCCAAAAATGATGGACAAAGTTTTTCCCTATTACAGTTAAAGGGGTAGTAACTAAGGCCATTGATGACACAATTCAAATAATGGATTTCTGATTAACGATAAGACCTCTGCTTTTCCAGTATCCATGACTATTAGTATAGCTATCAAAGGAATTATTACAACTAACTGGAAAATTGTTACAAGGAATTCTGAGCTGGTTAAAGTGATCAGAGAGGTACCACAATTTCTATTTAAAAAGTGGCAAATTTAAAACGGCTCTTTGAAAGAAATGTAGGATAAGAAGGAAAAAAATGTATGTAACAGAGTAGGACAATTTGTCTGCACTAACTGCAAAAAATGCAGCTATATTACTAATACTAATACTGTTTATTTTGAACATCTTGAATTCAATGTGCAAGCTAGAAACATATATAACTGTCAAAGCAGGTGTGTAGAGTACATTGCTTTATGCAGCACCTGTCCACAATTTTATACAGGAAAGTGGGTAAGGAATTTAAGATTATGTATATGAGAACACATTAAGACCATTAAGGATCACAACCTTACCAATGTTTCAGCAAAACATTCCTGTGGATGTCCGGGTTTTCGTAAATTTAATTTTTTTTAAACTTGAGCAGGTTAATGATATTTCATTTGTCAGTACTTGTAATAACATTTTAGAAGTCATGGAAATTAAATGGCAAATCCTGCCAAGAGCTGATAGGTGCTCTTGGCGGAAAGGAATTTTAAATGTTAAAAGTCTATTAAAATTAAAATGGTTCAATAAGATCCATTGTTGAAAAAATGTGTGTAACTAATCATTTTGCAAAGTTATTTTATGAGGTTAGGTAATAAATTAAAAAAACGCAAATGGTATGTACAACTTTAAAGTTTTTTAACCAAGACTTTGAATGAACTGACGTTGTATGGATGTTTGAATTTCATTGGTTACTTGTGCTGTGACATATTTATAGTGGGATTTTTAACTCTCAATGTGTTCACAATTGATATTTTTGATGTAGTTCCATGACTAATTGAAAAGGAACGAAAGTGCTCAATAACGTGCATCTGTTTATTTTTTACATTTTAACACTGCTTTAGAGTTTTATTGTCGAGTTTTGAGTTTATCAACAAGGTAGTGTTATTGTTTGTTATCGGTTCCTTGTTTGGAGGTTGTTGTTTTCTCATATATGTATATGTATGTGTGTGTGTGTATATATATATATATATATATATATATATGTATGTATATATACAACAAAAAACTAACCAAGCTAGAGTTTTAATTGCATGATACTTTAAACCTCCTGGAATAGCGGCCCATGGGATATATGCAAATGACACCTTATGGATATCGAGTATTTCCGCTATATGGCTTCTGAATGCCCATGAATTTTTCCTTTTTCCTTTTATGGACAAATTGAGGCCAACAAATACAAATGCCACTAGCTGTGGGCATGCACATGTCACCAGGATAGCATAAAGGGACTGTTTAGTTACACTGTAGAAACACAGGGTCTTTAAACCCAGCTAACGTCCATAACCATTAACTAAAACAAAAAGTAAAAAGGTCAAATAGATAAATCCAATTAGTAAAAAGCTACAAGAAAAACCTAGGCAAGTGAAAGTTTTCACTGCGTGATACCTTAAACCTCCTGGAATAGAGACCCATGGGATTATATGCAAATGACACCTTAAGGACATCAAGTGTTTCAACTATATGGCTTCTGAATGCCCATGACTTTTTCCTTTTTCATTTTTGAGTCTTTATGGACAGATTCAGGCCAACAAAGTCAAATGCCACTGACTGTGGACAAAAGTTCATAGGTTTTACTAGGTTAACAACCACAAGGGCCTTTTTAAGCCTAGCCATGCATCCAAAATTTCTGACAAGTTCTGATACCCTTGATAAGTCTAAGCATGGGCCTGGGGGATGAACCATTTACAGGTTACCTGTTTGCATTAGAGACATAGGTGCCAAACCAGGGCTGAATTTTCAGTTTCCCATCCAATTGTCCAAGTTGCACTTGAATTGCATTAGGAAGGAACTCTGCTTCACATGGATGGAGAGCCTGTTCCATAAACATGCATGTTTTGGCCTTCTTATGACCTCATCATTACAGCATAAGCAGACTGTTTGGCTATACTCTAGAAACACAGGGTCACACACACACACACACACACACACACACACACACACACACACACACACACACACACACGAATGCACGCATGCACACACACACACACACACACACACACACACACACACACACACACACACACACACACACACACACACACACACATTGATATAGTCAGAAATACCAAATTACTAAACCATAGCCATGCATTTAATTGAAAACAAACATTACTTACACAACCAGAGAGCTTTTCTCAGCAAACTGTGATGCTGATAGGAAGTAACACCACTCCTACCTGTCAAAAAATGTATATGCTTTGAAATTAATATATATATCTGAATGTAGCAAAAAATTAGCAAGCAGTACTTTATCAAGACCAACATTAATCAATACCCACAGAAAAGACATGCTGTTAGCCTCTGTTCTTACAGAAATAATCTAATAAATGACTGTGAGACACTTCTGAAATGTTTATTGTAGCTAGGCTCCAAAATGTTTGAAACAAATTCTCTCAAAGCATACTATTTTTCAGCTATCATGTGAATGTGTATGATGAAAATGTTAAAAGTATATGATCAAAAGATTCATTTTGTAGAAACGTTCCTTTTTCTTCCCAAGATTTCAGTTGATCCAAGTTAAGAGGTCCATCCAGAAAGTTTATAAAAACTGGAGTGTCAAAGATTTCACCTGGCAACAGTTATTTATAGCACACAATGGGAACTGAAACATAAGGAGCACAACAGACAATTACACTGCTTGGGCGTGCATGACCCATCCCACAGTGACACTATATTTCATTGACTGCTGAGGACCATACGTAATTATTGGCAAAATATTCACCAGTAATTTGATGCTTTATTAATGCAATATCAAACCTCTATGCTGTGCTTGAGCACATCTGTCAAACAACAGGTTCTGGCCAGTATAAATTTCATATATTTAGTGTACGAGTCTTGTTTTCTTTGTTGATAGCATCTACAAAACATATGTAACATTGATGCAGCACTCAAGTGCAAGACTGTGCCTTTCATCAGGATTTCAAACAATGACATTTTTTATTGTATGTTTCATTCATTTATGTAGCTACTGAGGGCATTTCTACTTTGTAATTTGTGGGCTTTTAAGGCAGAAATTGTGTGACTGATGCTTTAAGGAATATGGGAAGAATGCCATACTATATTTTGTCACATCTTATCTTAGCTGGGGTGCCTTCTGTACGCAGTCTGCACGTCCTCCCTGTGTTTGTGTGGGTTTCCTCCAGGTGCTCTGTTTTCCTCCCACATTCCCAAGACATGCTGCAGGTGGACTGGACATTCCAAATTGGCCCTACGTGTGATTGTGCACATTTGTGTGCCTTCTGTAGAATGTTGGGCGCCGGGCTGGCCACTCGACACCGTAAAACTCTACTGCCACTTGTTCTGTGGATCGATAATTCTCTGTGGTGACCCCTAACGGGAGTAGCCAAAAGGAGAAGAAGAAGATCTTCAGTACACCTTTAAAATAATTGACTCCAGAAACTTTGCATGCTGTTAAGTAGCTCAGTGAAGTAGATGGCAACTATTTTCTTTAGAGGTGTCAGAATCAAGTTTGACTTAGGGGTAATTCTTGCTGTTTTAAAGTAATGTGGTAATTACTGCTATGATCTAGGAAGAACAGGTAGTTGCTAAACTGTTGGAAATAAAAATGAATCCAGTTTCACTTTTTTGTTTCTAGAGGGTAATATTTTTGTAGTGCATGCAGTGCACTGATTATGCTCCGATATTCGGAAAAAAGACAAACCAGCTAAGTGCAAGAGTGGCGGTATGACTCAGTCTTAACAAATGTTAGTCACCCTTGCTGAAGTTGTTAAGGTTAGATCTAGTGCTCAGCAGTAAAATCTGCCTATGCTGGCCAACAAATGACAACAACAGAACACAATATTCATTTCTACCTGCTGTCAGTACTGGTAACTTGTCCCTAAGTTCCTCTAATGGAAGTTGATAGAAGAACAGGATTTGTGGTACCATGTATTTTCTGAAGGATACAAACTTTGAAACTCCAATGTATGTCATCATTTAGTGACTTTAATCCTCAGTGGTTTGTCTGAAAACCACAGATTTTATGAGGAACAAACCCAAAATATGAAGCAATAATCTGGATGTTCTGTGAAAATCTGGACGGTTGAGAGGCAAAGTGAGTGAAAATGTGATGCACAGCATTGCACTGCCTTTCTGACAACCTTCACCAAGTTTTTATGGCTTTGAAAGCCAGAAAAACACTTGAAGATTTTTTGTCCCTGTAACTTGTAGTACATGGAGCAAATAAAGCTCCATGCACTACAAGGAATTATGATTGCATCACCAATCATAACTCCTTATTATGTGCTCTTGACATGGATGCCTAGATTCACTGCTATGTCTCAAACTCATAATAAGCAGGTTATGATCAGTGACAAGATCATAATCCCCTATGTTATTATAATTGCATGACAAGTCTTTATTATTTTTTTTCACGTGATCTTGTTCTTACTATAGATTAGAATGACAAAGTTTTCCAGATTTGCATCAGCACCCATTTAAAATAATTTGCACCAGAAGTTGTACATGCCAAGGAGTAACTCGCCTAAACAGCTGGCAAGTAGTTTGTCGGGAAGTGTCAGCATCATTTTTGGATTATTGAATGATTCTGATTCTTGCTGTTTTTAACTATTGCCGTAACTATCATTCTAGTCTAGAAGGACCAGTTAATCGTCAAACTATCACAAATAAACATTATTCTAATTCATTTCAGTTTTTTATGTTGCTACAAGATAATATGTTGTTCTTATGATTGCACGGCAAGTCCTTTTCATTTTTCAAGGAACCTGGTTACTAAACAGTGATGGTTACTTACAGTAATCAGACATAACTAGTTTTTTTCAATCAAAAAAACAGCTGACAAATTGAGTTACACCTAGGGTTACCACCTGTCCCACTTTGCGAGGGACAGTCCCTCTATGGGCAGTTGTGTCCTGCAAAAAAATTGTAAAAATGGCCAATTATCCTGAGATTTTAGGGCAAAATTATTTCCTATATTTATGTAATAGTTTTATAAAACAGTTATTCTGCATCTGAAACACCTAAATGCTATCAAAAACAGAATAAGCAACTAAATGCTATAAGAATAAGCTTTTATTTAGGCAAAAAAGTGAAGTTCTGTCTTTTGTACTGGTCGTGGGTATGTTTTGGCCTGCAAAATCTGATGTTTGTACCACAATTGTCCCACTTTGGGCATCTGAAAAGGTGGCAACCCTAGTTACACATGCATAGTGTGAGCAACTATTAATTTTGAGCTTTTGCACCTTCTAACAAATTCAGTGGTGAAAACCAGGCACATACATCTGTACTAGGCATGCCAGCTGTCCTGCAGCATTAGCTATATTATAAGTACACTTTAGAGACTGAACTCCCACAGGCTCAGCAGTCTTATCACAGAAAACAAATCCTCCTTTTTCTTGGAGTTGAGGTTTTTTTTTCATTTTCCTGCATCTGAGCAAAACAGTTTTGATAGGACAACACATAAGCTAAATAGTTATGAGCTCTCACTGCTAAAGTACTAAAGGTATGAACACTTTTACTATGCGTTTCTGACAAGCTTCATTCCTTGATAAAAGGCAAATATCTGGAGACATCAAATAAGTACTGGGAACCTCATAAACTACCAAACTGCCAAAGTAGCAGAATTTAACTTTAGGTGGCTTTGCTTATTAAATGTGTGTGTGTGTGTGTGTGTGTGTGTGTGTGTGTGTGTGTGTGTGTGTGTGTGTATATATATATATATATATATATATATATATATATATATATATATATATATACAGAAATAAGCAATTCTCACCAAAGCAGCAAAGATTTCAATAGCAAATTCCCACCTTATCTCCACCCTACTTTATGCCTCTCCAATATATACCAACCTAAGGCAATGTGATCTAAACAAGCTAGAGACTAGCTACAACAAATTCGCCAAATTCGCCACGGGGCATCCTACCATAGTCACCACTGTCTCTCACTTGCTGAACTGGGCTGGCTTGAACTCCCTCACCTCCTTTGGTGGTATCAACTCTCACTTGCCCACAAACTAGTAAACCATCCACTAAATGTCCCATCCCTCTAGAATCTACTCCAACCCTATCGCACCACCAGACCACTAAGATCCAGCAACAAAAATCACTTGCAGATCACTAAAGCCAATAACTCTGCTGGTGAAGCACTATTCTCTTGCGCCATAGCCAAATTATGGAACTCACTCCCACCCACAATTACCTCTGTACCATCATGCACCCACTTCAAAACTTTACTAAAAGCGCACCTAAAAACACGCTGGCTATGCCCTTGCAACTCCACTCTAATATCATCCACCCCATCCAACCACTACCTTTCTTTCCACTCCACTAACTACCTTGATTATAGCAAGCTCAGATGCTCATAAGCCTAGTATTTATTATACAGCAGGAACTTCTCATTGTAACATTTGTTAATGTCTGTTATGTCCTTCACAGATAAAGATTCTAGTTGTCTACTGATGTACTATGTTCTTCATCTGTAAATATGTTGTAAGTAATTGCTATGTTAAATTGTTAATCGCTATGTAATCCAATGTAACTGCTGTCTGTTTATTTTACTGTGGAGCTTTTCTCCCCGGGCCTCCGCTGAAAATGGACCTATGTCCAGTCGGACACTCCCGGTCAACAAATTTAAATAAAATAAATATATATATAAAATCAGTTGATCTATGGATTGGTGACTGATAAGCAGATCCTTTAAACACTTCTTCTGTTACTTTTGGAGAACGTTTTTAAATGGTAACAGTTGTCCCCATATATTATGAGAAAATCCTTTTTTGGTAGAATAAATGTCTCTAATATTCTCCAATGCTACTAATTGCTTTGTTAAAAGGGGAAAGACAAGAAGTTCATGATGAGTCTGAATAATCAGAAATAATAAACTAAAGAGAGAAGTACTGAACTTTAAAACTGCACTCAAACTTTATTAGAAGATAAAGAAGGGCTCCTTTCTCTCACATGTACTGATATAGGTGCTAAATGTTCAAGTTTTAACCTCAGCTTTCATTGCTACAGATGAAAATGCCTCTTGATTTTAAATTTAAGCAACAATGTTGACTGATGTTCCCTTAGCAGTATTAGACTGAGTTTGATTCCCTGATTTTGAGAATCAACACAAAAGATATTCCACACAGATGCTGAAAGCATAGGAGGAGAAGTCTTGGAATTTCTGGGAAATTATGCATCATTATTTTAACTTTCTCCATTTTGCTAGGTTCTTCTGATAACTTTCTTTTAAGATCTGCTTGGAATCTCTATAGTGTTCATGGCTTTACACACTGAGATCTAAGCCCACGCAAAAAAAAAAAATGCATCGAGATTGTGATTGACAGGTTTTGGAGGATATTTGCCTTTGACATTTACACTTGTTTATTTGATGTAGCCTTTATAACATAAACAGCGAATACATAGAGAAACTTAAAAAATAAATAAACAAACAAGAATGACAACAAAAGATACCCTAAAGTTTAACAAACGTAGAATTTCACTGTCAAGTATTTCTGCTGACAAGTGGGACATGGTGAAAACAACTGTAGAAAATATGCACTGGAGCCATATGCCTATGTCAGCACATTCTAGCAAAATATATGAGATGGTACCTGGCTACAGCCACTGCATTTGCAGTTTCTGGCTGAGAGGTAATACAGGTAAGGGAAGACTAAAACAAATTATATTAGTCACTATTACTCTAACTCCCTGAATAAGATTACAGGATAACTAAGTGGATTAAGAGGGCCTACCTGAATGTAACAAAACTCATTCAATTGAATTCCAGCTTGCCAACACTATGGTACTGAAGTTATACCACACTGATTGTAGAATAGTATGGATTATTGCCACACTCAAATTAAACATACAGATTTCCTGGTGTACCAAAAGAATAAGATCTGAAGCATTTGTTTAATTTTTACAGGGTGGCATCTTTCCTACACCCAAACACCTCTTGAACTTAAGTAAGACAGCAAAAAGGTCGCATAATCACACAGCCTTTAGGAACAGGGCATGCAAGTATTCCCTCTCTGCTTGATAAGTGCTATATTTGAATTGTTATAATTACATTTGGGGTGCGAGAATACAAGAGGGACTTGTTTCCTTAAAAAAATGCATTGGCATGATCACAGTTTTGTTCCTTTCTTCTAAGTTTCATTTTCCATAAATTTAGTTTTCCAAATCTGCTACTAGCCATAGCCGCCCTTAGGGATAGGCTAGCTAGGCAGCTGCCTCAGGCACCTCTCTAGCAGGGGGCACTTTTTTCAGTATTTATTTGTTTATTCTTTGTAGAAAAGAAATGGCTTCTTTGAATATGTTGAATGGATATACAAATAAAATGAAGAGTAAGACAAACTGTGAGCAAAAGGAACAAAAAAAATATGGATGGTGTAGGTAGACCAGAATGGGGTCACAGGGTGACGGACGGTGCTGTGATGCCCTTTTGCCTAGGGCACTAGTTGTCCAAAGGCCAGTCCTGCTATGAATATTGCAGTTTTTGTTAAATGCAGCATTTGATTGAGTTTGACTGGCAAGCTGATGTTCAGTAGAGTGAATTTTGTTTTATTCCCGTAAACCCCTTTAATTAGAATTGCATATTAGTAAGTCTCTCAGTGCAGGAGACTGGATACTTCAATAGCCCAGATTATTTTCCTTTTTATCTGTATTAGAAAAACTGTCTTTACTAAAACTTGCATTAAGGAGTAGTTATTTAATAAATCCTTTTTAGGGTTACAATTTTATTTTGTGTGTGTGTGTTTAATGTGCCCAGATTCCTGTGTATCGTGGAGCTTCCTCTTCGCTACTTTTAGAAAGCACAATCACTACTGACTACCATGGGCCTGACGGTTTAGGAGGTGTTCCTGATCTTGAAGCTCCTGGGCTGAACTACTTACAGAAGGAACATGCTGTAACTGCCATGATACAAATCGCCTCTCAGCACGCAGGCAAGGTAGGAATGCAAGAGTGTGACCTCCTGCAAGTTATAAACTCATTCATAGTTCACTTTCAACAATGTTAACTTTACATTTTATTAGAATATTGACTTCTTTACTTGATTATGAACAGTTATATTTCATCACCCATGCCTTCACAGTTTGAATTTTTTTGGGAATATGGCCTTGCACTGGTGAATGGTTCTGACTCGGATTTTCCTAAGCAAAGGACAGCAGAATCTCTGGGTAGAAGATATATTAGCTGCTGAGAGTCAGCAAGCCAAAACCCATCCCTCCATTTAAAGCAAATCACACATCTCAAACTTATTCTTACCTGATGATCATATTTGTCTTAGCATTTTCAGAATATCATGAAGTAAAAATAATTTTCTTGAGTAATGGACAAATGAAATATATATTTACTTACCAGGGGAACAACAATCATTTTGCAAAGGTCTGTGTACTTATTCTGAAGTTACACATATTATAAAGACACATATTATGTATTTATAGTTATTCTGTACATCTCAGAATTTTATGTCTTAGGTACATTAATGTCTAATTCATAACATAGTTTTAAAGTCACTTCTTTTAGATGCAACTTAAAAAGAGCAACTCTTTATGCATTGTCATGAGACCTTCTGAAGGTAAATATTTCTTTCCAGACTATAAATCAATACTACATGAAGAAAATTACAAAGTGGGGGTGTTTCTAATTTTTACTACTTTATAATGGTATTTAAATGGCTCGCAAACTAGATTTTCTTATATTAGTGTAGATCAGATTGTAATACTGCGGTGGTGGTGCTGCGGTAGCGTTGTCGCCTCACAGTAAGACGTCCTGTTCGATTCTCAGCTAAAGCGTCTTCTGTGTGGAGACATGCGTAAATGGGTGTACCTTCATTAAAGGTTGTGCGTCAGGGCCGGCAACTCGGCATGTAAAAATCTACTGCCAATCATTAGCGGACCGGAGTTCCGCTGTGGCGACCCCTAACCAGGAAAAGCCGAAAGACACAACAACAACAAGTGTAGATCAGATTGCAAGTGGAGTGTGCTGTATCTTTAAGAAGCATGTCAAGGCTGTACATGCACATATAAATTCCAGACGTGCACTCTCTTGTGCCATTTTATAACAGCAGCAACAGTGCGAGCATGCATGATGGCATGTTGTTAGTCTGTATATAAGTTACTTAAATTAAAGTCAGTAAACCTTTATAGTGATGTGATTGTAAAGAATAAAGCTGCTTGAACAGAACCCACAAAGACTCTTCTATTGTGTCCAAAGTAGGACAGCAACATGATGTCAGAACCGGGATCAAAGAGAGTAAAATTCAGAGCCATGAAGTGCAAAGACGGCAGTGAATGTAAAACCAGGAGAAAAGAGCACAAACAGAGCCAGACAAGAACCAAAGGTAATGAGAAGTAGCACAAGCTGTTTATCTGATAGAAAGGGCAAAACGGGCATTACAAGGATGCAAACCGCATTACTGAGCAAGCGGAAGGCACAAAACGTTTGTTGGCAGGCACGAAACGTTTGTTGGTTAAAAGAATGTTTAAAACAAAGGTATTTGTTGAAACAATTAACAGTAAAGCAAAACGAGTATACTTAAAGATAAAATGAGCATGTTTAAAGTAAAGCGAGTATGTTTAAAGCAAAATTGGGCATGTTTAGAATAAAACGAGCCCAAGAAAAGTACATGGGCATGAAAAGGGCTTAAATGAGCAAAACAAATGTAATAAGGCAAAATGAGAGAAAAAAGGGGCACATTAAGCAAAGATTAAGCAAGGCGACTGCATGTGTTTTGGTAAAGTGCTATGTTTTGGCATAACTACGACTTTGTATTGTATCAAGCGCATAACTAAAGTTATTCGAAGTATCTCAAAACATGTTAAAGTGCTTACAGTGTGTGCTTATTACTGTGCATGCATTTCAAAGAGTTTATTGCGTGTGAAGTACAACTATTTTGTGAAATACTGTCAAAATATAGCCACTTCAAAAATTTTCTTGTGCTGGGTTGCACTGTAAAGAGTTGCCTAGCAAGGTACATCCATTTTGGGGACATTTCAGTGTGCTGTATGCTATTATTCACAAGGTGCATCTACTTAGAAATGTTACTGAGTTTTCGGCAACAGAGGTCCAGTTTATTCTCACTGTGCAGTTATTTGATATGTTTCTTACACTGATAAGAGGTGATTTATTGCTAAAACAATATTACAGGAATATTACAGTGTCCAAGAGTTTATTTCACTCACACTGTAAAATTGTTTGAGATGTTTCTTAAAATGACAATAAATGACTTTGGCATTTACCCTTTCAAATGGAGTAATAAGAGTATTAAACCGCCCGAGAAGTTTATTTCGCAAAGTCCAATTATTCAAAGGTACTACGAGTTTGTTCATTAGCATTATTTGAAAAAGCCCAGAATGTATAAATTCAGAAGTACAAAGGCACTGGACAAAGTTACAAATAGTGGCATAATTTCTGGGATATGTGCATGAGTTTACGTTTGTGCTTATTTGCAAAACCCTTCGCTGGTATGTGTTAATATGGCAGACAGATTTCGAAAATCTGTATCACTGGTGTTAGATCAGAATATTGCAGAGAATTGGAGAATATTTGAGCAAGAGTATGATATTTTTCTACAAACAGCTTATGCAGATAGAGATGCATGCACCAGGGCATTCATTTCGCTAAACATAGCTGGATCAGAGGCCATAGAGAGAGAGCATTCATTTGTGTATGCACCTGCAGTATATGAAGGAGAAGGTGAAAATCGTTATATTGTTGTACAGGCTGAATCGAGGGAGGACCCATGGTTTGAAATGCAAGTTCAGAGAAATGTATAATCCTCAAACAAATCTTACATTAGAGAGGCATTTGATTTACACGAGAGATCAGAAACCAGGGGAAACATTTGCAGCTTACATAGCTGACCTGAGAAACAGAGCTAAAATGTGTCTGACAGGCTTGTGTGTGGTATTAGTGCTGCTGTGAGAAAGATTTTGCTTTGTGACAGTGATTTAATGTTAAGTAAAGACACTGAAATTTGTCAAATCCATGAGGTGACAGAAAAACACATGGGTATGCTTGCAAGTGACAACAGCATGAGTTCAGTTGGCTCCAGAGCAACTGTAGATAGTATGCAACAAGTGGCAGACAAAAGTAGACCCAAGCATGTGGCAGCTACGAGATTTCCAGGGAAGATACGTAGCTTTCCAGCAAGTTCTAAGAAAGAAGCATGCTCCAGCTCAATGCAGTACAGGCATGAATCAGCAAAACCCAAGTCCAGCTTTATTGTTAACTGTCGCAGTTGTGGTGCAAATCATGAGTCTAAAAGAGAGAAGTGCTTAGCAATTCTACAAGTGTAAAAAATGGAACCACTTCCAAAAGTTTTGTAAATCAAGTAAGCCTCATACAGTTATAACGAAAGGTCACAGAAAGAAGCAAGTTGATCAAGTAGAGCTGAATGAATCTGCTTTCTTTTGCTAAAGAAGTTCATTTTCTCAGAGTCTGCTGATGTTTTCGATGACAAGTTAGGCAAACTTCCAGTTGTGTATTCCATGAAGTTGGATCCAGAGGTCACTCCTGTAGTCAGACCATCAAGAAGAGTTCCAATACCTATGGAGGATAGAGTTAAAACTCAGTTGGATAAAATGGTGCAGCAAGGTGTGATTTGTCCAGTCACAGAACCAACTGAATGGGTATCGTCTATGGTGGCAGCTCACAAAAAAGGCTGAGACGAAATCAGAATATGTATTGACCCAAGAGATCTGAACAAAGCATTAAAGAGACCGTATCATCCTATGCGCACAGTCAAAGAGGTCGCAGCCTTAATACCGAATGCCACTGTTTTGTCTGTCTTGGATGCAAAGTGTTTATTTTGGCAAGTGATGCTTGATCGCAAATCTTCATTTCTAACTACATTTTGTAGTCTGTTTGGCAAATATAGATTCCTAAGAATGCCATTTGGACTAAATTCTGCAAGTGAAGTATTTCAGCGTACAATGGAGCAAATTTTTTCATGTTATCCTTGCGTCATAATAGTAGATGATTTATTGGTTGGAGGCAATGGTGAAGAAGAGCATGATAAAAACCTCAAGAAAGTTCTAGACAGAGCATGTGAAGTAAACCTGAAGCTCAATCCTCTGAAGTGCAAATTCAGGCTTCCAGAAGTTACATACTTGGCCATTTGTTCACGAGTACAGGCTTATGTCAGACCCGACCAAGCAAGTAGCTATTTTTGAGAATTCAGCACCAGATAATGTACAGCACGGTCAGCTATATAGGCAAGTTTATATCAGACTTCAGTGAGTTGACAGCACCTTTAAGAGAGCTAACACGCAAAACTGTTCTATGGTCATTGCTGGGACAGCACCAGAAGCTTTTGAAGACCTTAAGCATAAAATTGCCACCCCAACTACATTAAGATACTATGATGTAAACAAACCAGTTACTCTTTCCTGTCATGCTTCAAAATTTGGTCTTCGATCAGTTATACTTCAAGAGGGCAGACCAGTAGCCTCTGCATCTAGAATACTAGCCCAAACTGACATGCAGTATGCTCAGATTGAGAATTAGCTTTTGGCAATAGTATTTGCATATTTTAAGTGCAGCAGTTAGTGTTGGTTCTCCAGTTCGATTCTCGGATGGGGTACCTTCTGTGCGGAGTCTGCATGTCCTCCCCTCGCGTGGGTTTCCTCCGGTGTCATCCCACATCACAAAGACATGCTATAGGTGGATTGGACACTCTAAATTGGCCCTAGGCATGAGTGCATGTGTGTATGTGCCTTCTGTGGAAGGTTAGGTCCAGGCTGGCAACTCGACACCGTAAAACTCCACTGCCAATCATGAGCAGTCAGGTGATCTAAAGCAAAAAGAAGAAGAAGAAGATATGCATATTTTAAGTTTCACGATTATATTTATGGTCGAGCTATTCAGATTGAAACTGACCACCAACCTCTAGTTACTATTCTAAAGAAGCCAATGTATTGTGCTCCAGGAAGATTGTAAAGAGCGATGCTTAAATTGCAAAAGTACAATTTCAAAATGGTCTACACGATAGGTAAGTTGCTTTATTTGGCTTATACCTTATCCAGATCACCCAGAAATATGACAGGACAGCTTGACACAGAGAATTTTGACTTTGATGTGATGTCAGTGTGTAATTTTTCTACCACTAGACTTGATGAGTTGAGAGAACACAGTCACACTGATGCAATTTTGCAGAAGCTCAATTACTACATTAATGCTGGATGGCCGTAAAAGCAATCTAGTGTACCACCTGAAGTGCAAACCTATTTTCCTTACAGAGATGAATGTTGATGGAAGATGGCAATATTTTCAAAGGTCCTAAAATTGTTGTTCCTGCTTCCTTACAGCAAGAATATATCCAGAGTTTGCATCAATGGTCACCCAGGTTCTGCATTCACTAAGAGAAGAATGAGAGAATTAATATGTTGGCCTTCATTACCAAAAGACATTCATAAAGTACTTTCATCTTGTTCAGTATGCAATAGTACTAGACCACATTTGCAAACAGAACGACTTCAGTTAAGTTCAGTTGCTGAGCTACCTTGGTCAACAGCTGCAGCTGATATCTTTGAGTGGAACAATCAACACTACTTAGTTTTGGTAGACTCTTATTCAAATTGGTTTGAGATTGATCTACTACCTAACCTAACATCCACTGCTGTTATTACTAAGCTGAAATGTCATTTCTCAGTTCATGGTAGTCCACACAAACTTCTTTCTGAAAATGGTACTCAGTTTACAAGCCAGTTGGTTGGGAAATTTCCAAAAGACTGGGACTTTCTGTATGTCATTAGTAGTCCTGAATATCCTCAGTCAAATGGTCTAGTTGAACGTGCAGTACAGAGTGCAAAGCATTTACTTCAAAGGTCAAAGCATGACAATACAGATGTGTTTCTAAATTTGCTTAATCTCAGAAACATACCTCGTGACGATATTCTTGGCTCACCTGCTCAAAGACTACTTTCCAGACAAACTAGAACTACGCTACCCATTACTTCCAGTTTATTGAAGCCTAAACCCAAGAACAGTAAAACCATCAAGGCTCAACTGGTTAAGAAGTATAATATTCAGAAATCTAAAGACAGATTACTGCACCTTTTGAGGGAAGGAGAGTCAGTATGAATCCAGACAACAAAAGGTTTTGATCAAATTGGACAGAATGCAGGCATCTGTGCAGAGCCAAGATCCTACTTGGTAGAGTCAGAAGGTGTGGAATATAAGAGGAACCAGAAACATTATCTTCCTATATCAGAATCATCTTCGCCATCACAACATTGTTTCTGTGATGCAAACTTCAAATCTAAGAGTGAATTAGACACTGTTTCCATACCAGAATGTGTTCAAAATTGTGATTCCATTTCCATTCCAGAAAATGTTCCAGACATTCCACATTTTGCTGAGACAGTTCCAGTTGCTAAATTTAATTCCTATTTGTATGTCACACGATATGGGTGAGTGTCAAAGCCGTGTGTGAAACACGCAGCAACATGGATTTGATTGTATATATACATATATATATATATATATATATATATATATATATATATATATGTATGTGTATGTGTGTGTGTGTGTGTGTGTGTGTGTATGCGTGTATATACTTAGTATTGTATAATGCATGACCAAGAATTACCTGTGATTTCTGCATGTTAAATAGACATATAGTGTCATAAGATCTAATTCTCAAAGATGGAGGATATAGATCAGATTGCAAGTTAAGTGTGCTGTATCTTTAAGAAGCATGTCAAGGCTGTATGTGGACATATAAATTCCAGACACATACAATATCTAGTGCCATTTTGTAAGAGCAACCACAGTGAGAGCATGAGAGCATGCATGATCACAGTTGTTAGTTTGTATATAAGTTACTTAAGTTAAAGTCAGTAAACCTTTATAGTGATGTGTTTGTATAAAATAAAGCTGCTTGAATGGAACCCGGGTACCAGTAAGAGTGAAAGGGAAGGTCTACAAGAGGGTAGTGAGACCAGCTATGTTATATGGGTTGGAGACAGTGGCATTGACAAAACGGTAGGTGTCAGAGCTGGATGTGGCAGAGTTAAAGATGTTAAGATTTGCACTCGGTGTGACTAGGATGGATAGGATTAGGAATCAGTATATTAGAGGGTCAGCTCATGTTGGACAGTTTGGAGACAAAGCAAGAGAGACGAGATTGTGTTGATTTGGACATGTGCTATTGGGAAAAAGATGCTAAGGATGGAGCTGCCAGATAAGAGGAATAGAGGAAGGCCTAAGATAAGGTTTATGGATGTGGTGAGAGAGGACATGCAGGCGGTTGGTGTGACAGAGCAAGATGCAGAGGATAGGAAGAAATGGAAAGAGATGATCTGCTGTGGCGACCCCTAACGGGAAAAGCCGAAAGAGAATGATGATGAATGGAACCACCAAAGACTCTGCTATTGTGCTCAAAGTTGGAGAGTGACAATTAGTTTGTAAAATCATTAGAGAGTTTGTGTGTCTGAGTTAAAGTGAATATAGAGTAATTTCCTCAGGTTACTCATTCACATCCTCTGCTGTTTATAGTGTCTGGTGAGTAAATGACACAGACATAAACACTGAGGATGTGGACAAAACACTGAGGACCCTCTAAGTTGTCTGCATTGACTTTCAGTAAGTGCTAATATTGAGAAGTAAACTGGTTCTGAGAATTAAATTGGTAAAAGGCACTTTCAATGCTAGTAGAGCTTACCATTTACTCCACTATACTATTTGACAACAGTGGAATTAAGCATGTGTGTGTGTGTGTGTTTTTTATATATATATATATATATATATATTTATATGTGGATCTAGGACTTTTGATCGAAAGATCAAAAGTCCGAATCCATTACAGCCGGGCATACTTACACAAAAGTGCTTTTCACTGATGAAGCACTTTTGCGTAAGTATGCCTGTTGCGGAGGTCGTACTACGGTGCGGATAAGGGAAAATTCCCTTTTCCCCACTGTAGTGTGATCTCGGAGGGAGAATATTAAAGTAGTGGGGGTGTAGGAGGCACAGCCCCCCACATGGGGGGTGCAGGGGGGCTTGCCCCCCTCCAAAAATGTGAATTTAATGTTTTTTTTTGTGTAGCACACTTTAACAAAAGCGCTTTTTCGATAAAAGTGCTTTCGTTAAAGTGTGTTCGTGGGAATGGATTCAAACTTGATCTTATATATATATATATATATATATATATATATATATATATATATATATATATATATAGGTTTAGTACTTTTGATCAAAATGCTCAAAAGTTGACATCTGTTTAGTTGACATGCTTTGCTCAACAGATGCAGATGGCTAACAGGTGTACGAGATTGGCAATCCCCGTGTAAGGGAATATGTCCTTTCCACCAAGGAAATCGACCCTATATAAGCGAAAGCTTACAATTTCGAACTGTCAGAACAGCAAAATCACTGTTCCAACAACAAAAAAAAGCCCTCACACTGTAATACCTCAGACCTTCTGTAGTGGAGGTCCATGGGATATATGCAAATGGCTCCTTAAAGGCACACAGTGTTTCAGCTACATGGCTTCTGAATGCCCATGACTTTTTACTTTTTAACTTTTTATGACCTGTTCAAGTCAATAATGTCCAATTACAGTTTCATTCTTCTTAGTGTGTGTACAGTGCATAGTGATGTCAGAGATGTTACTCGATTAACTTTTTAATTGAGTCCTAGTAATAGTTTAAATATTCTCCCTGGTGTTGTCTACTGCACCTCCTGACTTTGTTAGGAAACCTCCCCCAACATGGAAAAATCCTATTCCTCTCTACTGTCTGTCACTAATTTTTCCAGAATGCTCCTGATGTTGCCACTTAATGGTAACCTGTCTCATAATTCACAGACTGTTGCAATTATTCAGTCATGCCAGGCATGAGAGTGTCATATATAAAGAACAGCTATACTGATTGATTAGGTAATGTTGTAGGTTAATGCTGCTGCTGCTTTCCGTGTCAGGGTTGCAGAATCTGAAACCTCCCCCTCCCCCCACTTTTACTTTATATATTTTTAAAGACTTGGGTAATATTTTCAAGTATCCTTGGTGACTACTGGTGATGAAGAGGATTAATATCCTTTGTGTGAGGAGCCAGAATACAGGGTTTGAATCATTTTAGTGCCTTGAAGGCATGCTGTACAGACTTATCCCTGTTGTCTAATGCCCCCCAGCAATGTTGTAGGATTTGTTTGTTAGTATAGGGTAGTGTAGAAGCATGACAGAGCCCCCCTCCCCATAGACTCACGCACATTCAAATATTCATGCGCGCGCACACACACACACACACACACACACACACACACACACACACACACACACACACACACACAGCCCCACCAATCACATTCACAGACATATTCACCCCCCCCCCACACACACACACACACACACATACAATCCTGCCCTACACCCTAACCAACCCCCTATTGCAACCTCCTAGGGAAACAGAGACTCTCATACATGCAGGCCTTCGCAAATAAACATGCACACATATCTCCAACACTACTACCTATCTGCTACACTACCCAACACTTAACTTGAACATGATGGGGGAACACAGGTTTTTGGCTATATTCATTAACATGAGCAGCCATGTTACTTTACTCAGCCAAGTGATTCTCTGAATCACTCAGCTGTTTAAATACCTTACCACACCATTTCTCAGGGAGATCACATGCCTAATTAGCATAGGCCAGTGCCCTGGGATGTCTCTTTGGCATTTAGCATGGCCATGGAGACAGCCTACCATGGTGCTGCTAAAGCACTGTGGTATGGCAGTCTGTGAATCAGAAATGGTTACTGCAAGGTGTACATCTCACAGTAACCTTTCTGAATTCACCCATAGTAGGTAAGTATTAGCTAGGGTTAATTTAGTATTAGTGGTGAGAAAGTTTTTGTTCTAAAGAGCATTCCTAATTTTTGGTGTTTCTTTAAATTGCATTATGGATATGTAAGTCACATTTTAGGTTGTCAGCTATGGTCATGGCAAGTAATTTAGCCTGACATACTGCTTTAATGTCAGTGCCATTTAAAGAATAGGAGTAGTTTATTTATTTATTTACTGTCGAGCAGTAATTGAGCATGTTGGTGCCAGCTTTCAATGGGTTTAAAGGCTTCTTGTGTTATTTGTTGAAGAAGGTTTGGGCTATCTGAGGGGAAATGAGAGTTGAGTCATGTGCATATTGTATGAGCGAGAGACCACATGTTACTCCCACAAATAAGGAGGGAGTCATACCAATTTAATAACTTAAGAAGCATTGTCATTTGTGAATTATTCTTCAGACTGTTTGCATCCTTTCTCATTTGAATAATTACTAAAAACATGGGGGATGTACATCTAATAGCTGATATTCATTTGTTTTCCAAGGATGTATTGTTTACTTTAAAAGAATCCAAAAGGCTGTCTTCTAGAAAAACATGTTTAGTTAAATAGCAGAATATCTATTTGTTATTATGCAAAACATTTAGAAATGTTTTTCTTATTCTTTCCCTCAGATTTTTCAGCATCTAATCGTGTTTTAGTGTTGCTCTTCCTAACTAAGAAGATTGTTGGTTTAAAGACCCTGAGTAAGCAGGAAAGTGTGGCAGCACTATTGCTTTAGTTGATTTGTTATAGGCTCTTGTGGGATGAGCTATGTCCTGTGTTCTATGCTATTAGGGACCTCATCCTCCTTAATGCCCTATATCTTTGTAAGTCAAATAGCTCCGCTAATACAGATGTAGGGATTTAAATCACCACCAGCACATACATAAATACACTGGAGAGACAAATTTATAGCTCAAAGCTTATCCAACCACTGGAACAAACTTTCCCTTCAAGTTAAAGAAAGCAGCACCCTAATACTATCGATTTCAAACCTGGGAAATCAGATGGGTACCCATAAATTTAATCAGGGTCTGATCTGATTTGCCCTTCAACAGAAGGGGAGGTACAGCATGGGGTGGGTATTGGCAAGGAATAAATGGTCTATAGACTCAATTGCTTTGTATTTCTTATGTCCCTATGAACGTTTTTTTAGGGAAGATTCAACTTGGGATATCTGTGAATCTGAAAATTTGGCAACTGTACATACAGGGTGTTGTGGACAGGATTGCAATTTCCTGTAAGATAGTTTTCACCTCCTTGGTGCTATATTGTTAATTTTGTTAATATAGTCCTCCTTTTCTTTGATGATTTGGTATGTTACATTTTGCTCCATCTAAATGTGAAAAGCCTTTTTATGGTGGCAGGCATCTTTTGACAGGTTAGTATGTTTATGTGACATAAAGTATAGTATAACTGAATAATATGGATGCCTGCCACTGTAGAAAGAATGAATCTCATGAGTACAGTAAGCTTCAGGATAACAGATGTGCCAGACATTTGTAAGCACAAAACTGTTCCCAAGAGGAGTTACAAAGCATACATGCTTATAATGCATAGAGATGTTCAAGAATCAGAGTACACAATGAGTCCACCAGTGGATTTAAAGTATGTTAGAACAGATTCATGTAATCTTTGGTACTTATGTATTATCACAACCAGATTTTTGCGGTTGCGGTAATACGCTTGTTGACTCAAAAAACAGATTGTGGGAATAAAATAAGGTTGAATGTGATGTTTTCTGTTGGGAACAACCTTGCTTGTCCCAAATTCATAACCTAAATGTACGCGGAAATGTGAATCTTGCTTTGCGTTCTTCAACATTGGTTGCACTGCCATCGTACTGAAAATGAATCAAGGACCCCTGGGAAATGTTTCTTTGTACTGCTGGCGCACTGCGAGTAGGAGTATTACAACACTGACTGTACATTTGTATGAGAATAGCACATGTGGAGCAGCACATTTTTGGGGTAAATAAGCTTTTATTTAAAAAAAAATATGCAAAATAATATAAGTAAAACGGAATAACAGATTAAACAATTAAAAAGAGGTAAATGTCTTGTACGACGGTGGCTAAACTGAATATGACATGTGCTGTTAGATTGTAGTATGATAAATATGTATGTAGTATTTGACAGCACCGGATTTAATTTTTTTGGGATACTAGTTAGTCTTGCAATGTTTTCTGGATGTTTTGTATAGCATTTCACAACAGTGGATTTATTTTTTTGGAGAGTAGTTACTTTTGCAATGTTTTCTGGAGGTTTGGGATAGCATACTTGTGGATGTCTTCCGGATGCTGTGGGAAGCATATTTGTGGATGTATTCTGGATGATTTAGGAAGCATACTTGTGGATGGCTCAGTCGCTGGGTTACAGTTTTTGGTAGTATGGGGAGAAATTGTCTGCAAAATGTCAAAGTTTCACTTTAACAACGTTTACCGGCTAGCGGCTTGAGATATGGAATGTGTATTACACATAACTGCTATAGGAAAATGTATTTCCAGTGACATGATGTTGGGGAAAAGGCATACCTTGAAACAAGCGCTCATTTCTTACGTGCTATACTGTCTTTCCTATCTAAACAATGATTTTTAATAAAGTTAACATTGTCAGTGTGATTTTGTATATATTTATAGTTACATTCACACACCGGGAAGCAAGCGGTATTAAAACAAAAATCTGGTTGCGATAATACGTAAGTACCTAATCTTTTATTTGTCATTTCTTTCTGAAAAATGTTTTACTTTTCTGATTTTTAGGTGCTACTTGGTGCAAAGGGTATTGTTATGAATAATTTATATGATTTGATTATTAATGTTTTATTGTCTTTATAGTTCTTCATTGTGAATCTCTCACCACAACAAAAAGAAATTAATTAGTGTTTGTTCAGGTTTTTGAATGTAAACATTCTAAGACTCAGAATACATAGAACAGAGCATATGAAGGAGAGGCATGAAGGACAAACTGGCCACTTTGATTCTGGACAGACAGGGAATGGACTTTATAGGTAATATAAGAAATTTCCACACAGTTGCAGGCATCTGTCTTATCTGAGGAATATATTGCCATGCTGAGTACCTCATACATCTGTGTTATTTCTTTGGATCCTACTGTTGTGATCTTCCCCTTTTTAAACTTTAATTAAACTGAATTGAGATGAGGATGGTCCTCCCATGAATGTCAGAGGGTATATGTTGCAACACACTGATGTTTACCAGGGGAAGTTTTATTATTTGAAACTACTTTTGCTGTTACAAGATTATCTTGTGGCCAGGTATTCTTTATTTTCTGCTGTCCTGATTAAGATTCCATCAAAAATCTAACATTATGTATACGTACCCTAGAGGATTAGCATTTTCTCAAATTAAGAATTATGATTCATATTTGCCTTTGTACTGCTTCATATTGTCTTAGTGGTGTCAGGGTGTGTATTAGCTTAATAAAGGAAAAAAATGTTTTTTCAGGTCTCTTTGGTTGCTCTTGGACCCTTGACTAATCTTGCATTAGCGGTGAAAATAGATCCGACCTTCCCTAAGAAGCTGAAAGACTTGTACATTATGGGAGGAAACACAGAATGTAAGTGACTTATGTGTTCTGGTAATACTGAAGAAACTTTGTATGCACTTGCAAGCAGTAGAAAATAGTAATTAATATGTGGTGTTACAGACATATATTTATTTCATTTTTATTTTATTTTGACATTTGTTAACCTTGTATGTCCAACAGAGCTAAGGCCCATTTGCAGTGGAGGCCCGGGGAGAAAAGCCTCAGTAAGAATACAATCAAAACAGAGCCTCAGAATAAAATATTATACACAAGATAAAATATTTTAACATAGAAAAAAATAAATATAAATGGCACACTCCCATCGTAACGAGACTTTAAATACATGATAAGAACAGATTGTGTGTTAAGAAAATAGTATGATGCATACGACAAACGTTTCAACAATGAGAGAAGAGGAAGAAAGTAAGAGAATATGGAAGTAGAGTTGGTGAAAGAAAGAGAAATAGATAAAAGAGCACAGAGTATAGGGTAGAGCAGTTCAGAATACAATAGAATAGATTTAAAATAATCAGAATAGGATAAGAGAAGAGTGAAACTGAAGTTGTTAGTATGGAGAAATGAAAGTAGAAAGGTAGTAGAGAAAGAGGAGTTCATAGGTTCATAGGTTGGTACTAGGCTATCGGCCCTAGGGCCTATACAAGCTTAGCCATAACAATTCTCTGGCTATTTCTTCCCACACTATTTACTTCCCTGGACCCCTATCTAGCAGGGTGACTGACGTGATCCCAGGGATGAATTTTCTTTCTCCCATCCAATCATCAAGGTTCCTTTTGAAGAGGGCCAAAGAAGCGCTCTGCTTGACATGTATGGGCAGTCTATTCCAGAGTCTGGGGAGTCTCTGGGTCAGGAACCTATCCCTCCAGCATGTTTTGTTTATTGTGATGACAAGATTTAGATCCTTGGAGTGTGTGGCTCTGAGGGATTGGGATTTCTTTAAGTGTGGAATGTCCAACAGCTCTGGGTTTGACATGGCCTTGTATGTTAAGCAGAGATCGCCTTGGAGTAGACAATATGTGACAGAATATAGCTGGAGTTTTTTAAGACAGTCAGCATAGGGCATCTGCTTTAGGCCTGTGATTCTTTTAGTGAGGTATTTCTGTGGCCTTTCCAGTTGTTGCAGATGTCTTGAGAGGTACATACAAAAATGAGGCATTGTATTCTATAATGGGTCTAATGAGAGATGAGTACAGTGGGACAATGACCTCCTTTTTTCTGGATGAAAAACCCTTAGTGATGAGGTGTGCCACATAGAAGGATTTCCTGACTGTTGTGGCGATGTGGTTATTGAAGGTGAGACCACTGTCCACCTGTGTCCCTAAGTCTTTTATCACACTTTCGGTGTTTAGTGTACTGCCACCTATGTGATAATTCACTGGTACATGTTTTTTCAGAAAGGGGATAACTATACATTTCTTGGCATTGAGCTTGAGCCCATGGCTCTGACACCAAGCATCTGTTTCTGTAAGGCCCTTTTGTAGAGTATCCACATCATTTGGGGATTCAATAATGGCTCCCAGTTTGCAGTCATCTGCGAACTTTGTTAGACAGAGTCCCTTAGTGTTGGCCTGCACTACTTCATATTGTCTTAGTGGTGTCAGATGCCAAACAAGAGAGGTCCCAGGACTGAACCCTGAGGTACTCCACTTGTCACTTGTCTGGAGCTGGATTTGGAGTCAGCTACTTTTACAGTGTGGGTTCTGTCAGTAAGCCAGTTGACAACCCATCGAGTGATGTAGGGATTAATGCCCAGCTTAGTAAGTTTATCTATGATTTCAGAGTGGGGGATAGTGTCAAAGGCCTTGGCGAGGTCCAGATAGGCTGTGTGGACTGCCTTACCCTCATCCACGGCTCTAGAGACTGATTTGAAGAAGTCAGTAAGATTCAGGAGACAAGATCGGCCCTTCACGAACCTAAACTGAGTGGGGTCTAGTGTTTTAAGGTTGCCAATGTCTTTGTTTATAAGTTCCATGATAATGTGTTCCATAGCCTTGCAGATCAGGCTCATCAGACTGATGGGGCGGTAGTTCCCAGGATCAAAGGTGGATACCCCCTTGTGGAATGGGATAACTGTAGCTATGCGCCACTCAGTGGGCATGAAACCTGAGGTGAGGGTATGATTAAACATGACACTTATATGAGGTGCCAGTTCATTTTGTAGTTCATGTATGACACAGCCCGGGATGTCATCTGGTCCCATGGATGCTGTATTCTTAGCTTTGCAGAGTGCGTTTTTTACCTGTGTGGCTGTTATTACTGGAATTTGGCAATCTTCCAGTATTGAGATGGGCCATTTAGGGGGTGAGAGGGGGGTGAAGTTGGCACTGAATCAATCTGCCAGGATATTGGCAATATCCTTGGGATCAGTATATTTAATGCCATTCTGTTGTAGCTCAGAGCAGATCTGAGCATTGCCATTTAGATTCTTGACATAGTTATAGAATGCCTTGTGGTTGTCTTTGGAATCTTTGGCAATTTTATTTTCATAATTAGCTTTGGAGGATTTTATGAGGGATCTCAGCTTCTTACTGAGGCTGGTAAGGGAGGATTTTGCATCCTGGGATTTTCCTCTTTTCTGCAACAGTTTTTTCCTTCTGTTGTAAAGTTTGTTTATGGCAGGGGACCACCAGATTGGCTTCCTTTTTTTTTTTTAGGAGAGCATCTTGGTTCTATTTGGGATGGCACAATTCATGCATGAGTGGATGCGCTCGTACAGTGCCTTCGTGTAGGACTCAGCAGTCGAACTTTCAGTTCCCGGCTGCATAGGTGTCATGAAGTTTGTAACTTCTGACTTGAGTAGCATGAAGTTGGCCTTGGAGAAGTTTTTTATGGAGGTTTCCTTACTGGGGGCTGGGAGTGGGATGTGGATGTTAAGGGTGATTAGCTTATGGTCTGACCTGACCAACGAGGGGCTGACCATAGGTGTGGAGCATCGATTTCCCATGTTGGTAATGACTAGGTTTAGGATATTGGAGCTCCTGGTGGTATTATGGATTAGTTGATCCAGGGCATTGGAATTTATGAATTCCAAGAACCGTTAGGCAAAGGTGTTGGTGCACGAATAGTTTTCCCAGTTAATGGCAGGGTAGTTAAAATCACCCAGCATTAGGGTGTTTGGTTATATATTAATATTTTCCAGTATGTTTAGAAAGGTGTAGTGAGAATCTTGGGGCATGGTGGGGGATCTGTAGCAAGCTACAATTTGGATTGCAGTCTTACCTAGTGTTAGTTGCACCTGGAGAATTTCAGACGCATTGTGTTGGGCAACTAACTGGTGGTGTGAATATCTTTGGTGAATATGGACACTTCTCCACCTTTAGTGTTTCGATCCTAGTTTGGTAGCCGAAAAGTGTGCTAAGAGTTGTAGCCTGGTATTGCAGGGGTGCGCTCTGGAGCCTTGAACCAGGTCTCAGTTACTGCACAGATATCGATGTTCTCCATTTTTAGGAGTGCCTCGAGAGAGTGCATTTTGAGGTTTAGATTTACTTTAGGTTTTAATATGTGCAAATCCAGAATTTAAAAAGGGTTACTTTTAAGGTTTTTTCGAAGCTTAAAGTGTATATAGGTTTTATTTGAGGAGGACTTTTGCAGCAGTTTCAGAAATTGCATGTTTTGTTACTTTTCCAGCTTTTATTTATTTATTTATTTATTTATTTTTTCAAGTAGTGGCAGAGCCCTTCTAGTATGTGAATAAATCTTATGCTACAACTGTCATATTGACACACCTTAACCACTGAATACAGTAGCAGTACATTTTGACTTCATATCAGTTTTAATTGGTAAGTTCTGTTTATTGTCTTAACTTTTGAAAATATACATTAAAACAAAAAATTAAAACTTTTTTTTCTCTTATTTCTTAGGAACCTTATGTTCCCTCACTTATTTCTTAGGGCACATTACATATAAATTGCTAGTCTGTTGTTTATTTACTTGAAAACATATGGAGAAAGGTGTCGTGGCTTGTCCTTAAAAGTATGGAAACGTAGAGTCGGTAACTTTACTTTCATTTTCATTCGTAGTACAAACTCATTGCTGAAGTTGTCTTATTGATGGAATATTATGGTTTAGTCTATTATGTATTAGATAGTGCTTATACTGATTGTGTTTCACATTGCAAAAGGCCATTGGGCCGAAACCGGTCTGTTTTTGTGTTTTTACACATTAAATATGTATGCTCCAGTTGGGTGCTGTTTTTTTTTTTTTTTTGTGAGTTTTGGTTTTTGAGCCTATGCACCTGCCATCCTTGCAGAGGTCTTGCTTGTGGCTATTTAAGTATAAAATCATATCTGTTAATAGCAAATAAATCAAATGACCTTCACAAGCTTATAAAAAGTTTATTTAGGTAACTATACTGTACATATGATGTAAGAAAAAATACCTTAAAAATAGGAAACATTTTTAGACAAAGTAGGGATACAGTTACTATTACATATGATAAGCAAACAGTATAGGGGTTGGCAGGAGGGAGCCTATTTACCAGCAATAATCTTATTATTTGCACATCTACTGTTAGGGTGAGTTTTCCGACAACACTACTAAGCACACCATAAGGATTCTTACTGCAGAACTCAAAAGACAGATTTGGTCCTCGTTGCAGTATTCACATGAAAGATTTGGAAAAGTACTAAGCAGTGTGCTTTATAGGCTACATCAAGAATAGCGGTTTACGGCATTCCCTGCAGGGTTGCAGAAGGCAAATCTTGTTCTGCCCCTAGACTCTATGTTCATTTTATAATGTCTTGAAAAAGTGTGAGCAAAGGATAAAGCAGAGACCTTACATACAATTTGAGCAAATACAATCCTGAAGACGACTAGAGTGATTGGTGTCAATCCTGTAGAGTGGGAGGGGGATGACCTCCTCAGACAGTGCTCTGTTGTACTTAATATTTACAGAAAGTAATACAATTAGGTAACCAGTTATAAACTGTCTCGCCACTGCACGATTCTCTTTCTCTTCTTGAAAGTAACAACTAATCGCTTGGCTGATCACTCTAATGGGCTTTGTCCAGTGTACCTAGTACTTCAGAAACCTGTGCACATCCATACAGTGTAGAATTGTTTCTCTTTTATTCTCCTTTTTGAGATAGAAAACTTTAAGCTGAATGTTTTGGGTTCTTAATACTGTGACAGGAATTGACCTAATTCCTGACTCAGTGCACAGTTAGAGTGCAATAAATTAGTATTGCTACAGTATTAGATATTTGTCGAGTGCTCTTCTTTGCACCCACAGTGTACCCAGAATTGCCTCTTTGTTCAGTTCATATAGGGTTATATGTATTGAAATATTTAAATACAGTTGGAAATTCTTTTTATTAGCCCTATTGCTCCTGCTATAATTGGAACTGTCTGGGTGTCTTTATTTCATATTGCCCCAGTAGCTGCTTGCAAATCCTGTAATTTTATGATATTGTTTCTCTCAGTATGCAGGAAACTATAATTGCTGGGTGCAGCTATTACAATGATTAATAGTACTTTATCGTGTTTTGCTTGGACTAGTTTATCTGGCTTTCTTACTTCTTTCTTAACATTTGGCATTGGATGATCCCATGCAATCAGACCTTCACCATTTTAAGTAATGCTTTGTGGTTCATGTTTACAGTGCTTCATAGCTACTTGTATATTGTAGTGCTTGCACAATCATCAGTGCGACAGTCTTGCCACATTGCTGTGCCTTTCAATATTCAGACCCTTAGCCACGAGTATATTGCAGCCAGCAATAAGACATGCAACTGCTTCCACTTCTGTATTATACAACCTGCACTATTTGTTGCTCCCAGACTTTGTAAACCAACATATATGTAAGTCACTCTCTTGAGCTGACATTATTAGCTTTTTATCTTTAGGTTTAAATTCACCTCTCTTTAACAATTCATTGGTCAAATCTTGGACAAATGTGGTTGTTCCAGGAATAATTAATATAAACCCCCGTAATTGTGGTCTTTCTATTTTTATTTCCTTTTCTGCTGGTCCTATTCTTTATATTCTTTCTTTTATTTCCACACTTTCAGTTGCTGCCGGATTTGTGTCTAATTCTGTTTTGCTTTCTATTTTCATTCATTTCTGAAGTGTTTCTGCTACACTAAGGAAATATGTCATCTTAGACTTCTTTTCTTCATCCTTAAGAACTTTCACTATGTTTGGATTTGATGATGTCAACAAATATGTATGCAATCCCTTCATTGCAGACCTAAACATATAGTTTGTTTTGAAAAGGCAAAGACCTCTTTTAGAACAAGGGATATGTAACCTTGGCATGCACTGTTTTTTATATATCATTTGATAAACATGAAGCATTTTTCTTGTTTCCTTCTGGAACTAATTCAATGATCTTTGGGGCCAATCAGCTGTAAGTTAGAAGAATAGGAGCAAATTGATTTATGACTTGAACTTTATTCATAAATGTGAGGGTAGTTTTTAATATTGGTTTCAGTGTTGTGTCTTTCGGCTTTTCCCGGTTAGGGGTCGCCACAGCGGAACTCCGGTCCACTAATGATTGGTAGTTGATTTTTACATGCCGAGTTACCAGCCCTGATGCACAACCTTCAGTGAAGGTACGCCCGTTCATACATGTCTCCACGCAGAAGACGCTCTAGCTGAGAATCGAACCGGACAATGTCTTACTGTGAGGCGACAACGCTACCGCAGCACCACCACATTAGCTTCAGTATTCTGAAGTATTCCTTGTTAAGCTTTGCTATCATTTGTTTGTGTTTTGTTGATGACCCTTCAACTATTCTAAAAATATTTATACACACACCCCTGTTGAACTTCCTTTACATCATATTCCTGTGAGAGGTTGAGATTTTATTTGTGCTGTAACTATCCTACTATGTGTTGCTTTTGCACGTTTCTGAAAACCAAGCATTATTCTTATGCCATTGAGAAAGCTTTAACCATGTGTAATTTGTTCTTTTTGATTAGCTATACAACTTTAAATCACCCATAAAAAGTAGATGATATGTCTTTGAACAAGGCTGGCTGCTTGAAGTTAATATGTTTATTTATTGGCATTTGATTACCAGATTACCAAGAAAGTCCGACTGGGTAGGTGCCCATTTTCACTGTAAGCCCAAGAAGAAAAGCTTATTACAAAAACTTTTTAAGAAGAATAATTTTACGATCTTAAAAAGTAATATAAAACATCTACAATTTAAATAATTATACCAAATTAGTTATAATGTGAAAACATTGATTAAGAATAGATGCAATTTACAGGACAATGATTAAATATTTAGAGAAATGATATCCAATTTACCATAGCCAAGTCCATTAAGTAAGTAAACAGATTCATGGGTTAAGAGCAAGGTAAAATATCAGCAGTGACAAAAAATCACACTAAAATATTCCCCACTGACGTTTTATCCCTGGAATAATATTTTGCCCTTTAGCATGATTCAACTATAAAGTAGTGTGTTTTTAGAATCACCTCAATGTAACTGATCAACACAGGATGTATCTTGTACATTTGTTAGCATTCCATTATCCATGAATATGGGGTGATGTTGAATGCTTGTTTGTAATTTAACCATGTCATCCTTTAATTCTCCCCTTTGTTACAGCTCTCTGTTAAGGTTTTAAAAATAGATGAGCCTTTCCTCCATATGTCTTTCTTTTAATATATACGTCTTTATTTTATTACCTTTTTGTTCTATTCTTTCATTGATTTTTTTTTTGTAAATGCCTATAAACTCTGCATTAATTCTAGTATATAATTATCCAGTGTTGCAAGGCAATATGGCTTGCAGATGGACTCTTACAGAACAAGTATGTTTTTCCTGTTGTTAACCAGACTGCTGTCTGTTTAGGATATGCATATGAGTAATTCTTTTTCAGGGCTAAATCTTTGAGTAAATATGTTAATACCTTTAGCAAATCATTAGATACTTCATCTGGATCCAAGATTTTCAATTTAAGAGCTTTGCTTAATGTTGTCTCAGTTTCTTTGGCTGCTATTTCCTCCCATTTCATATCCTGCATATTAGAGCTTCTTACTGTTTTTTTAACTCCACTATTCATTCAGCATCTCTGTTATGTTCAACAGGATCCACATAAATGTTTTTCCAAAATATACTAATTTCTTTTTATTAGGTGGTCTTAATTTTGCTGTATCCCAAATTTTTAGAAAACTTTTTGGGTCATCAATGAATTGCTTGTTCTGTTCTTTTCATTTATACTTCTCTACACATTTTCTTTTTCGGCTTGTGCTGATATTTTTAGTTTATTATTGGAAATAATACATGATTAATCTGGATATGTTTTGATATTTTGTGTTGCTTTTACAATGCTCATCTTTCTAAATTTTCTGATGGTTTGTTCCCTTCCATTCCTGTATTCTTCTGACAGAGATTCTTTGTCTTAAGCTGCTTTATAGTCTTCTCTTCTCATTGTTTCCATGGTGGCATCCTACTTGTTCCCTTCCTTTTCTTTATTACTTTACATTTTTGTGGTAACACTTTATGTGTTATTAGTTTAGAAGCACAGGAGTAGTATATTCTGTTTATTTCTGTTGTATCACATGAATTTCTCTTAATAGTCTCAGTTGCCATGTTCATCTGTTTTACTAGTTTTCTTATATTTGGTTCTTATTCACTTTCTGTAATTGGGCGGCCGCAGTGGTGTAGCGGTTAGTGTTGCCACCTCACAGCAAGAGGTTCTCTGGTTCAATCCTTGGCTGGGATGCTTTCTGTGCGGAGTCTGCATGTCCTCCCTGTGGTCACGTGGGTTTCCTCCGGGTGCTCCAGTTTCCTCCTACATCCCAAAGACATGCTGTAGGTGGATTGGACAGTCTAAATTGGTCCTAGGTGTGAGGGTGTGCATGTGTGGGCCTTCTGTGGAAGGTTGGGTGCCAGGCTGGCAACTCAACACTGTAAAACTCCACTGCCAATCATGAGTGGACAGGTGATCCACTGTGGCGACCCCTAACCGGGAAAAAGCCGAAAGAAGAAGAAGATTCACATTCTGTAACCTATTTCTTTTAATTGTCTTACCTCTTTCACAGCTAGCCTGAGTCAACTTTAATACCTCCTGACACCTTAAAAATTCCTGCCTGGACATCTTTTGCCTGAACTGAAACAAGGAGAGTGCACTTTTTCAAGCTAGCTGTAAACAAATGTATGTATCTCAAAAAGGATAAAAGTTACAAAACTCAAAATACAAAAGTTATTCAGTACACACTCCTCCTCACAACTATAATATTAATATGTCAGTCAGACATAATAATAATTTTATATTTAACACATACTTAGATAATATATACATTTACATATTATAATTATGCAAACAAGTATTAATATCTCTGTAAACATAGTAGGCAGACCTCAACTATCAATGTGACTTTTGTTCGGGCAGACGTGGTCTTCATTTGTCTGAAAACTAGATTTGTAGATTGCATTCTATTTGGAAGATATTTGCATACTTATGAATACTATATAAACTGTTTGCAACTAAAGTGACATCATTTTGTATGTTTTTCATTTATATAAATGTAAGACTGCCTTTGTCATATGTGTACATTTAATAAAGATGTTTGGAAAAAAATAAATGTAAATATCTGTCATGCAGTGTTGGTTAGACACCAACTAACAGCAGAGAAAAGTTTTTTAGGCATAGTATATACTTTCAGTTGTTGCCATGGATTCCTAAGTAAATATCCTCTGGGTGAAGTTATTAAAGTAATTATGAATACATGCCATCCACTCATAATATTTTCAGGAAAGCACCCATAATTTCTGTGTCATCAAGAACCCCATTCATCTGAGAAGTCATTCATGGCCTCTCTGGTGACTGGGCATATGAAATACTGAATCACAACCTGTCCAAGTGAATAATTCCAGAGATATGTGCAGTAATATGATAATCATGTTAATATGTATATATTTTTACTAAACAAGTTGAAATATCTGCAGAATGGTAGTATGCAGACAGCCAATATCAGTGACAACTTTTGCACCATTATGTAAGCTTTCACTTAATACCATGAAATGCCATGTATGAGCCATTCATGACTTCTGTGGTGAATGAGCACTTGAAGTACTGAATCACAACCCGTTGAAGTGTACAATACCAGAGATATGTTGAGAAACATGATAATTATGCTAATATGCATATTGTATTACTGAACAAGCTGGAATATCTACTAAATGCTTGTATGCAGAGAGATGCTATCAGTGACCCAAACCTGGATGCAGATTCCCCCCAGAGAGCAGCATTTGTTAGGACAATAAACACCATCAGCATAACAGTGCAATCTGATAACTGTATAGATAACTTGTGGAAAATCAGCGTGAATGATGTAAAGTAGAAACAAAACCAGTAAACAGGAAAAAACTTCACATTGTGTGTACTGAGCAGAAAATGGCAGTAAAAATACCTTTGTAGTCCAGCAAGGGGTCTCTTCACAAAATATATACCAAAGTTCAAAGTATAAAAAATAAATTTAATAAAACACACAGAGCATGAAGAGGTAGCACCATCTGGTTCTGAAGAAGTCCCACAAAAAATTTAGGGAAAAAAGCGTTTAACCATTTATACTTTGGTTTCTTTTGGATTTTATTTTTTAGCACACACAGTGTGAAGTGTTTTCCTGTTCAACCATACAGCTAGCCTAGCTGTAAAATGCAAGTATACAGACTGCAAGCATAACGGAGCAATAAAACATTCCCACTGCAAACTCTGATATACAGAAAATGAAGGCCAGACACATAGCTAAAAAGCCTATTGTAAACACATGTTCAGAAAGCACCTCCACTCCAGATAGTAGCAACACCAAATCCTAAAGATAAAAATCAAACACAATCATACAAATACCAAAAAGTTTAAGAACAAATAATCAAAATAGACTTTGTTTCAGCAACACTAAATATAAGCAGTATAAATGCACTTTTAATGACTTATAATAGATCAAATAATATATATATATATATATATATATATATATATATATATATATATATATATATATATATATACAGACAATATAACCTAGTACTGAGGAAATATAGTTTTCCTTCCTTTAGGGTACTACACACTTTCCTTAAGGAAGAACAAAGAAAACATAAAAGGAAAAAAACTAGTTTTTCAGGAAAGATATCATATCATCATCTGAAGATGCCCTGATAAGGGCAAAATAACTCATCTCTTGTTTTTACTTAAAGGAAAACTCCACCTTAGAACTCAGAAAAACATGTTTTTTTCATTGTATCTTTGTTTTCTGAGCTGTTTTAATGCCTCAAAATCACTTCAAGTGCTAGTTTTACAGTTTTAGTGTGTTTTCCACAAAATAGTGGATGATGGGGCCTGCCTTGGTGACGTGATCTTATTTGTTTTGCTTTCATTTATTCTTCCCAGAATACATTTCAAGTCCTCTTTATATGAGTTATTCTAGACATAAGGAAGTGGTGTTTTCTCATGCCATTTAGATAGAATGGCAGGACTGTGAAGCACTGTCATCTAACACAGCTTCTGTAACAGAGCTCCTTCTATGTTTCCCTGATTGAGCCTCATTTATGTGTCTGTCAGGGCTTGTTCTATGCTATAAATAGCTGTTAGCTGCTTCCGGCAAAAGAAAGTAGGTAAATAGGCTTTTGTAAAGGGATTCTTTTGTAGTTCTAAAAGAATTGACAGACCTTCTCCCACACTCTCATGCTGAGATGTGAAAACTTTCACTGCAGTAAATGATCCTTGCTGTATCATGTACAGGTGACAAGCAGTACTCAAAAAGGACTCTGAAGAAAGTCTCCTGCTACTTACTAATGCCTTCAATGGGAAGTTTTTTTCTCTTTCTTTAATGATACAGAATTAAAATGTTCTTTACTAGTTCCTTAATTATTTCTGTAATGTTCATCCCTCTTTTTTTTCTGTTTTGGATTTATTTTTACTTTGGTAACAAGGAAAGTGAACTGATCCCAAGACCATTTTGAGGTATGCCTTGGGCTACATTGGCAAAGATAATAACCAGTAATAAACGCACTTAGAAAAATAAATACTGACATAAACACATTGAAAAAAATTGCATGTACAACATATAACCAATGTGCAATAGTGAATAAGTATAACATTAAACAACATTTACTAGAATGTATACATTAAGCAAGCAATTATGCTTGACAGGGTGTGTGTTAAAGTGTAATTAACGACCGCCCAGGGGTGTTATGAGGCCCAACACCACAGGTGGAAGCCCTCTACACCCCAGGAAGGGCATTAATTACACATTAACACACACCCTGGAGGACATTATTGTGCTTAGAGAATGGGCTTGCTGTAAAATTGTTGTGTTTTACTTACTTATATATATATATATATATATATATATATATATATATATATTTTTTTTTTTTCATTACTGTATATTTTTGATGTAAAATAGTTCCCCCTTAATGTTTTAAACTTGCTGTAGTATATGTTAATGGTGTTGGAGAAAGCATTTTACACCCAAAATGTAACATTTAAAAAATAACCAGGTTGTTTACTTAATTTTTGATCCCTTACTCCTAAAGCTATGCCCTTGCAACTCTCCTTCTAGTATCACTCACCCCATCCACCCACTACTTTTCTTTCCACCCTACTAACTACCATGATTATAGCAAGCTCGGATGCTCATAAGCCTAACTACTTATTATACAGCAGGAACTTCTTATTGTAACAATTGTTAATGTCTGTTATGTACTTCACAGATGATAAAGATTCTAGTTGTCTACTGATGTACTATGTTCTTCATCTGTAACTATGTTTGTAATTGTTCATTGCTATGTTGATCAGATTAATTGCTATGTAAATCCAACGTAACTACTGTCTGTATATTTTAACTGTGGAGCTTTTCTCCCCAGGCCTCTGCTGAAAATGGACCTACATCCTGTCGGACACTTCCAGTCAACAAATGTAAATAAATAAATAAAATGATAAATAAAAATCATTTGGTTGGCAGTCACTGGAGACTGAAATTACTAAATAATGACAAACATTTGAGCTTCAGACTTTTTTTTCCTTCAGAAAATTCATACTAACTTAAATCCTTTACTTTGGTAGCTTTGTAATTTTATAAGAGCAATAATTAAGTTTCTATTTTAGACCCTTTGCTCCTCAAAGATTTCTTCGAAGTCAAAGTCAAAAGAAAAAAGTAAACTTTATTGTCATACAGATCAACACAGAGGAAAAAGTGTATGTCACTGCACGAAATTTCAATACTCAGGCTCGCACCATAAGAATTATAGTTTACAGAAAGAAGATTAATAATAATTTAAAAATACTGAAATAGAAATCAAAAATAAGATACTAAAAATAAACACAATAAAGTATAAAGTGTAAAGTGAGGTGTGTAGATAACAATGAAATATTGCACATAAATAATGTTTGTTTACCTATTTAGCAGGTTAGGCTATGGGTTTGTTGTTCAGCATTCTGATAGCACATGAGAAGAAGCTGTTATGGAATCTGGATGTCCTGCATCTAATGCTTCTTTAGCACTTCCTTGTTGGCAGGAGTTTGAACAGTCCATAAGCCAGATGATGTATAGCCTTCAGTAGTTTTTGGACTCTGCCATAGCATCTGTTTGAATATATGTCCTGTAGGGACTGAAGGTTGGAGCCAATAATTTTTGTGGCTTGTTTAATGATCGTATCCAGTGCCTTCCGATCAGCTTGAGAGCAATTTCCATACCAGACAATGATGTTGTTTGTCAGTACGCTCTCAATTGTGGCTCTGTAGAAGGTAAGTAGGACCTGTGGGGGGGATGTTAGCTCTACGAAGTCTCCTAAGGAAGTGGAGACATTGTTGGGCTGTTTTTATAAGGTAGGAAGTGTTTGTGGCCCAACTGTGGTCTTGTGAGATATGTATCCCTAGGAATGTGGTGCTATTAACTCTCTCCACTGTGGTACCATTGATGACGAGAGGGGTGTCTGGCTTATTTACCTTCCTAAAATTGATGATGATTTCCTTGGTTTTCCCAACATTTAGAGCTAAGTTGTTGTCAGTGCACCAGTGAACGAGTTGGGTCACTTCCTCCCTGTAGGCTCACTCATCTTCCTTCTTGATAAGGCCGATTACTGTGGTGTCATCTGCAAATTTAATGATTTTGTTTGAATGATGCTTAGATGTGCAGTCATGTGTTAGAATTGTGAAAAGAAGTGGACTGAGTACACAACCTTGTGGGACCCTGGTGTTTAGGTGATGCTGTTTGAGTGATGTTTTCCATCTTGAACTATCTGTGGCCTTTCAGTCAGGAAGTCGAGGATCCAGTTGAATATTTTGTTTTCTATGCCTAGAATGCTCAGCTTAGACAGCAGTTGTTGTGGAATTACTGAACTGGAGGCAGAGCTGAAGTCTATGAACAGCATGCGTACATAACAGTCCTATTTTTCCAGGTGGTCCAAGGTGTGATGAAGTGTGGCTATGGCATCCGCAGTAGAATGATTTGGCCTGTATGCAAATTGAAAAGGATCAAATGTAGCAGGTAGGCAGGATGTTATGTGATCCTTGACCATTTTTTCGAAACACTTCATCACTACTGAGCTAAGTGCAATTGGCTGATAATCATTTAATGATGCTGGAGATGGTTTCTTGGACAGAGGGATGATGTCAGTGGTCTTGAAGCACTTGAGCACTTTTTCCTGGCTGAGAGATATATTGAAAATGTCTGTGAAGACCGGTGCCAGCTAATCAGTACAGTTTTTAAGTAGCCTCCCTCGGATCATATCCTGACCAGATGCTTTGTCTGGGTGAACCCTACATAGGTTCATGCGTACCTCTTCCAAATTGAGGCATAGTGATGTATCCCACAAACGTTTCAGTATACTCATCCAAATTAATGCATTGATTTGTGGTGGCAGGTTCTTTAAATACATTCCACTCAGTGCATTCAAAGCAGTCTTGCAGTGCTGAGACAGCTGTTTCAGGCCAGATCCTTATTTGCTTCTTGAAAGGTTTCTCTCTTACTAGCATACTGGGCTGAAAAAGTGCAGAGGTTTGTAAACCTTACTGCTGCTGCTGCTGCTGGTAGTCATCTCATAGACTCACCCTCACACACACATGCACACACACACACACACACACACACACACACACACACACACACACACACACACACACACACACACACACACACGCACACACACACACCTCTGCTACAGAAAAAATGTATGCTAATGAATCCCCTGTTATTCTAGCAACTTTCTAAGTTTATAAAAGCAATATTTAAAATCCATCCCTATTTTAAGCCCTTTGTTTCTCCATTATTTGTTGCTCTGTCCAGATTTCTTGTGCCGAGAGTTATGGTCCAGAGATATGCAAAGTTCTTAGGTGATGCTGCCAGGGATCGCTGGATCACTCTGGCTCTTCACTTTCTCTCTCTCTGTCTCTCACACACACACACACACACACACACACACACACACACACACACACACTCTCTCTCTCTCTTGCCTCTCTTTTGCTTTCATGCACCATTTACTCACACACTCAGACAGCAACATAAACAAACATACACGTGATCATCTCTCTCTCTCGTACTTTCATACATGCATACACTCTCTTTTTCTGTGTCTCTCTTTCTCTCACACACAGGCACACACACACACATGCTTTTTTATTTTACACTCACTAAACAGCAGAAGCACTGCTTAGCCAATGTAAAATAGAAGCTTAACTGATCTGTCGCTCACACACTTAGCACATGCACACACTTCTATTTTATTTTACACTCACTAAACAGTAAAAGCACTGCTTAGCGAGTGTAAAATAGTAGCTCAACCAATCTTTCTCTCACACTCATACATGCATACACTTTCACACACAAACATATATGCACATTTTTTTTACTTTTATTTTATTTTACACTTGTTAAACAGCAAAAGTGCTGCTTAGCAAGCATAAAATAGTAGCTCAACCGATCTCTCTCTCTCTCACTCACACATGCATACACTTTCACACACAAAAACATATACACAGTTTTTTAAATTTTACTTTCATTATATTTTACACTTGCTAAACAGCAGAAGTGCTGCTTAGTGAGCATAAAGTAATGGCGGCCCTTTTGTTTTCTCAGTTTGAGCTCCACAGTGGCTTGATATGCTGCCGTGAAGCAGCAGACATGTTTTTCAGCAGGCATTACTTGTACATTAATACCCTGCTGGTAAAAGATCGTTCTCCAATCAGAGTATTGATATACAGTAAGCCTGTTCTCTAACAAATCTTAACTGTACTATGTTAACTTTATTATAAATAATGAATTGTATGAACCTATATTGCACATCTCACAGTGCTGTAATATGTTACTGTTCTCTAAATGAATAGGGATCAGCAAGTGAATGTTTTATGGCTTCACAAAAGAAAAGGGCAGGGTGATAATTATATTTGCATAACTTTTGCTGTCCTAAAACAGCATAAAAACATAATAAACCTGCACATTTTGGAATGGAACAGCCACTGCAATTGAGCCTGATAACTAGTATGGTGAAAAAGATTTGGGACATGTAGAAAGTAAGAGAAAGGAGATCGATTAGGATGATGGCAAATAAATACACACATGCATGCTAATGCCCTGTCTGTGTGTGTATATATATTTGTGTGTATCTGTGTGTGTTATGTATACATGCACACACACACACACACACACACACACACACACACACACACACACACACACACACACACACACACACACAGTCAGACGTACATTTAAACACAGTTAAGTACTTTTGATTTCCTTTTCTTAATGTTATTAATGCAACGGTACATAGTAAATGTAGGTTAAAGTAAATTCAGCTGTATATTATGGTTGCCATCAATGATCACATTTCCTTTGTGGACTAGAAAATGCTCATGCATTCTACCACTGTAGCAACTGTCTCAAAGTCAGGGGGAATCTCTTAACATGGATCTGTGTGTACTAGATATGCATCCCCCTCTGGACGGATGTGAAAAAAAAGTAGAAAAGACCTTTTTACGAACAGTTATCATTGCACTTAGTTGATACGGTTAACACCTTTCTCACTTTCTGCAGTACTGTCCTGTGTCTGTGTGTGTGTGTGTGGTGGGGGGGCTTGAAAATGTTAAATGGGCTGATACTTTACAAGAAAAAATATTTTCTGACTTTTCTCTAAATGTCACAGAAATTTTTGATACTACGTTTAAGTTACCTTACCATAAACTATTATAACTAACCAACATTTAATGCTTAACATTTCAATACTGTGATGCTGCTTATGTAAAATTGTCAGAAGAGGTGATAACTGCCTTTAAAGCCCTGACTGATCAAACTGCTTTGCTCTGCTATGAAAAGGATTAAGTTATCCTCCTCCCTCTAATAAAAACAGTGAAAACCAGTTGCACAGCTTTCTGTCTTTTTAAGGCAGCTATTGTGCTCCTGATATTAATAGGATTAATTGCTCATCTCACTCCCCTAAGAGAAGGAAACCAGTCTGGTGGACCCCTGCCATAAGCAGGCTATACAATAAAAGGAAGAAACTAGTTCAGAAAAAAAGCAAATCCCAAGAAGGAAAGACATTCCTGATCAGTATCAGTAAGAAACTAAGGTCCCTCATAAAATCCTCCAAGGTTAACTTTGAAAGAAAAATAGCCAAGGATTCAAAAAATAACCACAAAACTTTCTTTAGCTATGTCAAGAATCTAAGTGGCAACTCACAGATATGCTCTTAGCTAGTGCAAAATAGCACAAAATATACTGAACCCACTGATATTGCCAACATCCTGGCAGATAGATTCAGTGCAAACTTCACCCCCCCTCACCCCCAAAAGGGCCCACAACAATACCATAAAAGTGTAGTGTCCTGGAAATCACAGATGCGCAGGTGAAAACAGCCCTTTCAAAAGCCAAAAGCATAGCATCAATGGGGCCAGATGGTTTCCCAGGCTGCGTCTTGCACGAACTACAGAATGAACTAACCCCCCCATATAAACACACTGTTCAACCCCAGCCTCTCCACAGGCTACGTGCCCATAGAATGGCACACAGCAACGATTATTCCACTCCACAAAGGAGGGGCCACAACTGACCCTGGTAACTATCGCCCCATAAGCCTGACTAGCCTGGTCTGCAAGGCTATGGAGCGCATCATCATGGAACTCATTAACAAAGACATTGGGAACCTCCAAACACTTGACCTGACCCAGTTCAGCTTTGTTAAGGGCAGATCATGCCTACTAAACCTGGTTGACTTCTTCAAGACAGTCACCAAGGCCATAGATGAGGGGAAGGTAGTTCACACAGCCTACCTTGACCTCACCAAGGTTTTTGACACCATTCCCCTCTCGGGAATTATAGAAAAACTCACCAGCCTGAACATAAACCCTTACGTCACGAGATGGGTTGCCAACTGGCTTACAGACAGAACTCACACGGTAAGAATAGCGTTCTCCAGGTCCAACTCTAAGCCAGTCACAAGTGGTGTCCCACAAAGCTCAGTCCTGGGACCCCTACTGTTCGGCATGTACTTCTCAGAAGTACAGGCAAACACAGGAGGACTATGGCTAACCAAGTTTGCCAATGACTGCAAACTGGGAGCCATAATTGACTCTCCGGCTGACATGGACATTCTCCAAAAGGGCCTTACTGAGATGGACACATGGTGTCAAAGTCATGGTCTCAAGCTAAATGCCAAAAAATGCATAGTCATCCCATTTGGGAAAATCAAAACACCCATGAATTACCACATAGGTGGTAGCCCCCTTAATACAGAAGAGGTAATAAGAGATCTGGAGACTCAGGTAGATAGTAATCTCTCCTTTGACAATCATATTGCCAAAGTAGTTAGGAAATCCTTCTATGTAGCCCATCTAATTACTAAAGGGGTTCACATCTAGAAATAAAGAGGTTATAGTACCCCTCTACTCGTCACTCATCAGACCCATCATAGAGTACAATGCCCCGTTTGGGATGTACCTCACAAGACATTTCCAACAGCTGGAAAGACCACAAAAGTACCTCACCAAGAGGATTACTAGTCTCAAACATATGTTCTATGCAGCCCGACTGGAAAAACTCCAGCTGTACTCAGTGGCATATTGCTTACTCAGAGGTGATCTCTGCCTGACTTACAAAGCCATGTCCAACTCAGAATTTATGGACATGCTCCACTTAAAGAAATCCAAGTCACTGCGAGCTACTCGCTCTAGTGAGCTAAATTGCGCCACAGCAATAAATAGAACATACTGAAGGGATAGAGTCCTGTCACAGTGACTCTCCATGCTTTGGAACAAAATTCCTAACTACATTAGGCAGAGCCCCTCACTAATACTCTTCAAGAGAAACCTTGACGAGTGGATGGGTAACAGAAAATATACCCCTGGGATCACTTCATTGGCTCTTCTTGACAGAGGCTCAGTTAATTAATCAATGGGGCAGCGAAAGCTGACACACTCTGGCTAGGCTTATAAATACTCTTGGGCATATAGCCTAGTACCTACCTATGAACCTATCTAAGATTGACAGCAGTACCTGATAGGGTGAAGTACAGATTTATATGTGTCTGTGGTATGTAAAGCAGGCAGAGGCAAATTTCTCTGCCAAGAATGTGAGAAGTTATGCTTAAAAAAAGTAGGTGGACTTTCCCTTCCTTTGATACCAAGGCAAGGAAATGAAAGTTTTAAAAAGTACAAGCAGCTTGTGGGTACCAACAAAATACTAGAACCATGTTATAGGGAGAAAAGAAACCTAACAATTGAGTTAAATTAAACTGTAGGAGAGGGCAACATTTTCCTTTAATAAACTGTGGTTTGAAATTTTCTTATTTTTCTCTGTGGCCCTAACTGTGTGTACTTGGTGAGGAACTGGGTATGTGTGTGCAATGGGTTGAGTGTAAATCCCAGTTACCTGGGCTGCAATCAAACATCCATCCTTATGTGATGCAAAAAAAAAAAAAAAAAAAAAAAAAAAACAGCTGACGAAAACATGCAAGTTGCTCTGTTTTATAGATGGACTGCCCTCTGAAGACTACTGTTAGAAACTGCAACTTCATGCCCTATGGAATGCCCAGCTGCAAAAAAGATTTGACTGAATACCAATGTCTGTCTCCTACAGAAATGTTAAATCATATATGTGAATCCTGCAGCACTGGTCCACATGGCATATATCAGTTTGTTACTCCATAGTAACATATTTTATAGGTTCATGGGTTCATAGATGTGTACTAGACTAATGGCCCTGGAGCCTTTACAAGCCTAGCCAAAAGGAAATTGCCCAGGCACCGTGTCACCCAATGTTAGTTCACAGTGCCCATATCCAGTAGTGCAACTGGAATGATCCCTGGAGTGAACTTTCTGTTACCCATCCACTCATCAAGATTTCTCTTGAAGAGGGCCAGCGAAGTGCTCTGCTTGACATGAATGGGAAGCTTATTCCAGAGTATGGGCAGTCTTTGGGAGATGAACTTGTCATTCCAGCATGTTCTGTTAATTGTGGTAATGAGGTTGTGATCTCTGGAGTGTGTGGTGCAGGGGGATTGAGATTTCTTTAGATGTAGCATTTCAAGCAGGCCTAGGTTGGACATGACTTTTTAAGTCAAGCAGAGATCACCTCTAAGTAGACGATAAGAGACTGAGAACAGCTGAAGTTTCTTGAGTCTGTCCATGTAGGACATGTGTTTAAGGCCTAGGATTCTTTTTGTGAGGTACTTTTGTGGCCTCTCCAGCTGTTGTAGGTGTCTGGTCAGGTACATGCCAAATGGGATGCTATATTCGATGATTGGTCTAATGAGGGATGAGTAGAGAGGGATGATGACCTCTTTCTTCCTGGATACGAAACCTTTGGTTATAGGATGTGCCATGTAGAAGGACTTTCTGACCACAGTGGCAATATGGTGGCCGAAGGTGAGATGGCTGTCAACCTGGGTGCCCAGATCTCTTATGGCCCTTTCAGTATTCAGTGGGCTCCCATGAACGTGGTAATTCATGGGAACTGAGTTTTTTCCAAAGGGGATGATAACGCATTTTTTGGCATTAAGCTTCAGGCCATGGTCCCAACACCAGTCATTGGTCTCAGAGAGGCCCTTTTGTAGGATGTCTGCATCACTTGGGGAGTTGATAATGACTCCTTGCTTGCAGTCATCAGTGAACCTGGCCAGCCAGAGTCCTTCTGTGTTGGCCTGGACTTCTGAGAAGTAGATGCCAAACAGGAGAGGGCCCAGGACTGAGCCTACAAGCAGACATACCCCTCAGGGTACTTTTGTTATGAATTCATCTCCCACTGATGAATAGGTCAACATTTAAAGCCCCATGATTCTAAAAGAATTATACAAAGTGTTCTGTCTGAACAACCTGCATTACAAACTTAAATAAAAATATATGTATAGCAAGACAGAGAAACTACTGCCCCTTTTAACATGCTGCTCAGATGTTACAGATGGCACATTTAGTCAGATAAATGTGCACACATAAGTATGTGTGGTTGTGCCAAATATGATACACTCTATTGCCTGAGAGGCAAATTACAAAATAAAATATTTTGTTACAAAAAAGAAACATTTATTCACAGGTATATAAACACAGCAATATGCACTTCTAATAACACAGTAACACTATGACTTAAATTTGAAATGGAAATAATATAATAAGGCTATAATAAAAGTGTTCAATAATTCAATACCAATTTAACTCAAATCAGTGTTAAGTAATTGCATTGCTGATCATATCAGTTTTCTTCACTTTCTTGGTGAAATTCTCATCACACAAAATGTACAATAGTCATCCTGAGCCAACTTGTACTCGCTATAACAGCTTGCATTTTGACCATTCTCCTGCAAAACCCAAGTTTCTTAGTGTGGGGGGAGTCTCTTTAAATGCTTTCTAAACTGTCTCTTGGGTTCCATTTTATTTGGACTTATGGCTGATATCAAGACATACATGGCACTGCATCCATAATGTTATATTCCACTGAGGAAGTAGTGCATCTTTGCTCAAATCATCTGACCTTGGGGAATGAAAACAATCATTACTCACGAGTGGCATGTTGATTAGCTCACCATCCATCTTGATGCACAATACTGGCAAGCCATCATGGCTGGGTTATGTCTAATGTCATCCATTCTTCTAGGGACACTGTCTTGGTCATCCTGCAAGGTTATGGTTCAGCCTTGGTCATTCTATCTTTTAGAGTACTTTGTTTATCACCCATCCTACTCAATGAATAACACTGATCATCTGGACATCTTTCAAAATTAAACTTAGGCATGCAGGTAGATGATTCCTTCTCTATAAATCAATTTCTTGTCCTCCAAACACTTTGGTGATAATAACTTCTTTGATAAAATTGCTTTACTAGTGAAACAAAACAATTACCCTACAAATGAATGAAAATCAATGCTGAGGTCATATAGATTGCAAATTTTCAACATACTAGATTCCTTCCCTCCCTTTCACATAGTAACTAACCATAGCTAGTCAGTTCATGCACTGTTACCATGGTAGGTAAGCACCAATAGTGGTTACTCAGTGCAGCCGACGTCAGTGCTTAAGTGGTGAAATTTAGGGACGCTCTTGAGTTTTTAATAAAAAATTAATACTGACAGGATATAAGATAACTGTGTGGACAGTGTTAACAGCACTCACTATGCAAAACAACAAACCTTGTATGCATGTTTATTTTAACAGTGATTACGGTAGGGAGGGACTTTAATAAAGAGATGCAAAAATTGGTCTTGCCAGGATACTAGATATGATCATTGCAGAAGACTGTCATAACATGGTTGTTTTCCAGCTGAAAGATGGAGGGGTAGGCTGTATCTGGAAGCAGATGGGATTTACAGGATCCATGTTGTAAAGCCATCAATGTGACTTGCCAGGAAAAGGCAGTCTATTTTGACTAAGAGCAGCATGTTAAAATTCATTACTGTGACCAGTATATCTTTTACTTTGATTACAGTCAAATACCCAAGGCATAGTCAGAACATGATTATTTTTAGATGGGAGATGGGGAAGCAGACTATGTAAAAGCAAAGGCCAGTTGCTTGATAACTGTTAAATAATTGCTCTGGCTTGTCAGAGAGAGAGAGAGAGAGAGAGAGAGAGATAGTATTGGTATTTCAGGAATTGCATTCACTTATTTGATACAAGGTTGCTAAAATCACAGTTGCTTGTACATATTGCTGATTATGACAATTGATCACGTTCTGCTGCTTCCTCTGTAGAGAACTGATTTATTTCTGCTCAAAGTGGATAGTGTTTATGCAGACTATGAAATTTCAACTTCACTGAAAGAGAAGGGGATTGAAGTTTTACTTTATCTGTAATCAGTCTTTCTCTTAAATGCACCAGCCTTGGAGTAGGAATAATAAAGTGCATTTTTTGTGTGTTTTTGATTTTTGTTGATTTGTTCAACACCTGTGCAGCCATGAAAACATGAGTTACAATCATATGTGCAGTAAATCAGACTGTCAGTCTCAGGCAGGTTTTGCTGAGGAATTGTGTTTTGAGGCATATAATAGTTATAGAAGAACCAGGTTTGAGAGTAACAAGTTGAAATAGATTACTTTGGTCAGTAATTATTTCATTTCCATCACATTCAAACATTAGAAGTACATGCAATCTGAAAGTGGCTATCTTTAGGGGTGTAGAGATAGGCTCAATGTGAAGGCAAGGGACATTAAACTGATCTGATCACTGTTAAATGGTCAGAAGTATGGCTTTTTAGGGAATAAGTGCATATGTGTGAGAGAAAATACAATATTGCAGCTATTATTTCCCTTTCACAAAGCAAACATGAGAGGTGCAAAGAGTCTTCAGCTAATTAATGAAAGTGACTGACCACTGCTATCAATTGGTCATAGTAAAACAATCACTAATCTGGCTTTTCAGAGGCAGTGTGAATGTGGGTATATTGGAATAAATCTGCATGTGAAACAAAAATCCAGGATGATTTTCTCTTATACTGTTTATGTAACTTCATTACAGTCAAAGGAAGCTGTAGCCTATCAGATGGACATATTCAGGAGGGACCCAGGATGATATTTATACAAGCAATTGTAAAAATACATTTAGCCAAGGCATCAGGGAACTTCCCCTACTCGCAATTCACACTCATGGTGCTGCATGTAAGTATATGCACACATCCTGTTCCTAGAGTAGAGACAGCTGGGAGGATGGTATGTGAGATGAAACATCCCACTGAAGGGAGTGGAGGTGAATGCCAGCTTGAAAAAAGTAAGCAGTACAGCAGTAGAAGACTCAGGGGAAGCATTTCAAAGAAAGCTGTTTGATCGGACCGAGGAGACAGTTGGAGAGGAATGTATAGTTACAACTCTCCGATTGGTAAGGTTGTGGGATAATATACGTTAAGAAATGATAAACCAAAGTGAGCCAGAGAATAAGGATTCACAGGGGGACATTATAGAAAACATAAAAGAAGGAGCTGTATAAGCAATGCTGGAAGGAAGTAGCAGAAAGACAAAGAAAGACTTGCAGCGACTGTAGCAGCTATATAAGAAGGAGTGAGGAAAAAAGTAAAGAAGACAGTGTGAAAAGAAAATTTGTGGTAAGAATTCATCTCAAAGGAGAACAGGAAATAAACATATATGAGATATGGGGCAATGTAATTCTACCTTTTGGGTGTAAAAGTACAAGAGGTAGAGATATTTTGTGATATATTCTTTGAGACTGTACAACTTATAGATTTTTGTGTGAATATGAAAAAAGAGAAAATGACAATCCTTGAACTAAATATATAATCAAAGCATCTTTTCGAGACACTAAAAAGAAAGTTCACATACAGTTTCAAACTGAAGTGTAAAGACACACTTTAAAAGAATATTTAAAAATATATATGTAAAAAATAATAAACACTTTAAAATGTTATAATAATGGGGGTTTATGGACCGGGCCATGGAATTGTAATGTTATTCTGAAAATAGAAATGGATAAAATTATACATATTCCAAGTGTTATAAATGTGGATGGTAATAGGGGTGTTAAAAATATTCGAGACAGCCAAGGATGTGTTATTTTTGTGGAAATGAAGGATGTTTAATTAATAGTTGTGTCAAAACTAAATGTTAGATATGTGGAAAAGCAGGGCATAAAGCAAAAAATGTAAACTTGAATGTTATAAATACAAAAAGCTCAACATTTATGGATGGACTGTAAAAAAAAAGAGAATGAGCTAAGTAGCATAAATTAGAGAAAAGAGAAAAAACAAGAAAGGACTGAAGATGCGATAGAAATACATGAAACTTCAGAAAAGAAGGGAGATACTGAAAAAATAACGAGGGAGATGAATTACAGATAAACATCAAAAGTTAGTGATGAAAAAGATACACATTGAAAAATGGTAAGAGGGAAAAAAGAATTCCATTTGTAGAAGAGTTCATGATTGAAAAGAAAATGTAAAGCCATTAATATAAAGGAAAATAAAAAAATGGATAAAGTTTTTCTTATAAGAAATTAGTACAGGATGGTATCTCCTAAAATAAGAAATAAGGAAAGGAATAATGTAATAATTATTTTAGTGAATGTTAACAGTATGAAAATGTTACTAGAAGGATAGCAATTTTAGAATGGTATAACAAATGTGATTTTAATAGAATTATTCTGGAGAATAAAATAATTCTGACACACGAAGAAAGATTACAGACAAAAATATGGGAAGGGGGAATAATATGGAACATAGAGAATGAACATTGTTCAAAAAATAGCATTTCTATGTAGAAGAGTAGTGAAAATTCTGGACATTATATTAGTTAAAATGGGAAGAGTAACAATTATAGATGCAAGATGTTAAGAAAAAGTGTATAGTATTATTGCTATATATATATATGAATATGTGATAAGTAAAGAAAGGGATAATCTATTTCAGAAATTATTAGATTATGTATTTGTAAACATGGATATTATAATTACAGGATACTTTAACTGTGACATAAGGGGAACTAAAACGAAAAGAGAAAAAGATATAAAAAAGATGATGGAAGTAATAAAATGTGGAAAATTAGTTATATGGGATAAAAAACATGGACTTACAGGAGAGGTACTTTAAAATCTGAAACAGATTTTTTTTGGTATCACAAGGAATTTGTATAATGGAAGAATAAACTATTACAACAGGTTTCTCAGACCATTTGGCAATATGGTTGGAAATATATCATAACAAGGATAATTTATAAAAAGACTAAATGAAATGGAATGGAATGAAAAAGGAAAGATAGATGTTAAGCATTTATGGAAGGATCATATTACCTTGAAAGCATTTTATGTTAATAGGTCAAAATCGTGGATTGTTTTTAAAGAAAATATAAAGATAGTTATTGTTTTGTAAAGATAAATAAATAATAAAAAAAGAAATGCTAAATTGGGTCTACCTGTAATAACTGAAATTACACTTACCTGAAACTCTAATCGCCGAGACAACTTTGTCTAAACCTCTAATCACTGAAGCTACGAAACACCGCACTTTTGAATAGGGAAACTAACCACCTGGCCACCTGCAAAAACTAATAACATGGATAAAACTAATCCTGCCCAAGTGGGGGCCTTCACCCCTCACACCCCCCTAATTAAATATACCAACTCCAAGATCACACCACACTAGGGAAAAGGGCAAAGTTCTCCCTGGTGGCCAAGTGGTTAGTTTCCCTATTCAAAAGTGTGGTGTTTCTCAGCTTGAGTGATTAGAGGTTTGGGTGAAGTCATCTCGGTGATTAGAGTTTCAGGTAAGTGTAATTTTGGTTATTACAGGTAGACCCACTAAAATATATAGATATGCAATTAATAATTTAGAAAATAATAATAGAGATTATTATGAGAAGGAAAAATAAATTTATAAGAAAAATTATTAGAAAAATTAGAGAATTATTGTGTAGACAAATGTATTTTTTATGAGGAAGAAAAGAAGAAGTTTAACCTTATTTAAGTAAGATAGTGAATGAGGATAGTAGCATAATGAGAAAAATGAAAGCTAAGGAAAGTAATATAAAGAAAATAGTAAGCAATAATTATGGAAATTGTAAGATATGGAGAAAAATATTTAGTTAAAAAAGAGATATAATATAAAGAAATGGGAAGTAAAAAAAATCTGAACAACTAAATAAAGAATTGGAAAAAAACAGATTACATTGCATGAATTAGAAAAAAGTGTTTAAGCAGTTAAATGTAGAATCAGTGTCTGGCCCAGTTGGTATTGGGTTTAAATGTATAAAAATTTAGAAAGATGGCAAAACATTATTTAATATGTGTATTCAATGAATGGTTAAATGAAGAATTAAAATAAAAGGAATTGTGTAGTAGAGTATTAAAATGTATATGAAAATGAAGATATAAAAACTAGAGAGCAGTAGTTTTAAATAATACAGACTATAGGATATTTATGAAAATAATGCAAAAGAGATTTGAGAATAAGATGTAATACACACTGGAGGAAAGGGTGTACAATATAAAAGGAAAAAGGATCCCAAGAATTATTAATTATAGTGAGAGAAATTATAGATGTTATAAATAAAAACATAGATATAAAACTTAGATGATACTGATAAAACATTTGATCCAATACATATTGATATATTATGGAAAATAATGGATATGCATAATGTTAATAAAATCAAGTAAGTGTGTAGAACAGCTTATAAGAATAATAAACTAAGGGTCTTCGTCAATTAAAGAAATAGATATGAATAATGGTATGAGTCTCCTATGAGTAGTATTTTATTTGTTTTAGTCATGAATACAATAGTCATAGAGGTAAACCAGAGAATGAAGAATCTAAATTATAAAATTCAAATGGAAATTGAAATTCCAGTTCTGATGTCATATGAAGATGATATTATTATAACTAAAATAGAGAGTGCATGAGAGAAGTTATTATTTAGTTGAAAGTTTAAAGGAAGAAGGTATGATGCTTAATAAAAAAGAGTAAAGAAATGGGTGATACAATACAAATAGCAGGTGTACAGTTTTCTATGAAAGAAATTTCAGTTTTAGTGATACATTTTGATAAAGAAGAAAATAAGGGATGGAATATAATAATGAAAATAAAATATATTTGTATGTTATGGAAAACATGCAGATTAGCATATAAAACATGTATTTGATTAATTCAGTATTAAAAGGAAAGATAGCCCCCAAGATTCAATAAACTCCATGCAAGAATAGTGCTATTCCTGCATGGAGAGAACCTTATCCATTTAGCATTAGCATTAACAGTAACGCCTTACATATTCATGAAGGGGTGCTACTGCTAAGGCTAAATGGACATGAAGAGTGCTGAGTGCAGGGGGCATGTTTAAGTAGTGCACACACATATAACATGTGCCCTGCACTCAGAAAGTGTTGTATGGCACTTTCTAAAAGTATTTCAGTGTCCACAGGCACTGAAATATAAAATGAGTATGTCAGACACTGAAATAGCTAGGGGAGAAAGAAACAGTTCAGAGTGTGTGTGACAAAACCTGTCACATATCCCCTGCATTGTAAAAGTGCCATACGGCCATAGCCATCAACTGTACAGGTTTCTGCAGAATGCCCAGATGCCTGCCTCACATACTTCTCACCCTCCTAGAGCAAGAAAGCTGTACAAATCCATAAACAGTGGGGAGAGAAATGCATAAAAATAGGGGACACTTTCTAAATATTGCACTGACAAACCCAGAAAGCAGATAGAATAAAAGGTTTGCAGTAGCATGGACTTCCCGAAGGGTATGAAGATTGAAACCCAAATATCTGCCATCTGAAAGTGCTGTATAACCATAGCCATCAACTGTGCAGGTTGCTGCAGAATGCTCAGATGCCTGCCTCAATACTTCTCATCCTCCTAGAGCAAGAAAGCTGTATACAAAGCCATAAACAGTGGGGGGAGAAATGCATAAAAATAGGGACACTTTCTAAATATTGCACTGACAAACCTTGAAAGCCAGTGGAATAAAAGGTTTGCTGTAGCACAGACTTCCTGAAGGGTATGAAGACTGAAACACAAATGTCTGCCATCTGAAAGTGCCATACGGCCATAGCCATCAACTCTACAGGTTGCTGAAGAATGCCCAGATGCCTGCCGCACATACTTTTCAACCTCCCAGAGCAAGAAAGCTGTACAAAGCCATAAATAGTGGGGGGAGAAAGGCATAAAAATAGGGACACCTTCTAAATATTGCACTGACAAACCCGGAAAACTGATCGAATAAAAGGTTTGCAGTAGCACAGACTTCCCAAAGGGTATAAAGACTGAAATCCAAATGTCTGCCATCTGAACGTGCCATACGGCCATAGCTGTCAACTGTACAGGTTGCTGCAGAATGCCCAGATGCCTGCCTTACATGCTTCTCACCCTCTCAGAGCAAGAAAGCTGTACAAAGCCATAAATAGTGGGGAGAGAAAGGCATAAAAATAGGGACACTTTCTAAATATTGCACTGACAAACCCAGAAAGCCGATAGAATAAAAGGTTTGCAGTAGCATGGACTTCACGAATGGTATGAAAATTGAAACCCAAATGTTTGCCATCTGAAAATGCTGTATGGCCATAGCCATCAACTGTACATGTTGCTGCAGAATGCCCAGATGCCTGCCTCAATACTTCTCACCCTCCCAGAGCAAGAAAGCTGTGCAAAGCCATAAATAGTGGGGGAGAAATGCATAAAAATAGGGACACTTTCTAAATATTGCACTGACAAACCTGGAAAGCCAATAGAATAAAAGGTTTGCAGTAGCACGGACTTCCTGAAGGATATTAATATTGAAACCCAAATGTCTGCCATCTGAAAGTGCAATATGGCCATAGCCATCAACTGTACAGGTTGCTGCAGAATGCCCAGATGCCTGCCTCAATACTTCTCACCCTCCCAGAGCAAGAAAGCTGTACAAACCAATAAACAGTGGGGGGAGAAAGACAATAAAATAAGGACACTTTCTAAATATTGCACTGACAAACCTGGAAAGCCAACAGAATAAAAGATTTGTAGTAGCACGGACTTCCTGAAGGGTATGAAGACTGAAACCCAAATGTCTGCCATCTGAAAGGGCCATACGGCCATAGCCATCAGCTGTACAGGTTGCTGAAGAATGCCCAGATGCCTGCCTCACATACTTCTCAACTTCCTAGAGCAAGAAGGCTGTACAAAGCTATAAATAATGGAGGGACAAAGGCACAACAATAGGGACACTTTTTAAATATTGCACTGACAAACCCAGAAAATTGATAGAATAAAAGGTTTGCAGTAGCAATGATTTCCTGAAGGGTATGAACTCTGAAATCCAAATGTCTGTCAGTATGTTCTGACTTAAACCCTGAGTGATTTGCCAATGATTTGTTAGAAAACCACAGTAACACTTCTTAACTTTGTAAGACCAATAATTAAAATCTGTCCCTATGTGTCCCTTTGCAATTTCCCTTACTGTGACTGACAAGGAGTACAGATACATGTAAATAAAGTGGTTCTATGAATTTATAATTTTTTTTCCGTTTTAAGGTATGTTTAAGCGTAGCTGAGCAGGTGTGCGTGTCATGGCCCTCTGTTCAGCATTGCTGAAACATCCCATAGGAAATAAATAAAAATAGACAGCTGAAATCCTCACGCTAAGGTAGCATAGTGGTTAAGTTCCGGCTTCGCATGCAGGCGTTCACGGTTTGAGTACCAAGACAGGCACTTTATTTTTACATGGGAAAGCATGTTAAAATTATTATTTTAATTTTAAATTATGTAGTAATTGATATCTGTCAACCAGGGTAGTGTAGCTGGTCTAAAATGTAAGTGTGAGTGCATATAACATGTGAAATCACCCATGTACACACAAGGAAGTGTCCCATACAGTATTGTCACACCCCATGGTAATGTAATGAAAGCACATACAGGGATGTCATGTAAATTAAATCATATACACTTACTATGTCAGTAATGATTAATGAAGTCATAACCTGATATTTCTTTAAAATGAAAAGTGAGCAATGATAAGCAGTGCTCAGCTATGATTAGTTACTTTAAGCATTGCTTAGGTGTGAATGCTAAGCAGCAGTCAGCTCAACTAAATGGATTTGTGCACTGTTAAGCAATGCTCAGCAATTACCCTTTAAGCACTGTTCAACTCAGCTTAGTGGGTTTGTGCACTGCTTAGCTGAGCTCAGAATTTTCAAAATGGTCCAGTGACGGCAAAGGGCAGGAATATGGCCTTATTTAAACCATGCAGGTGGGAATACAGCCATAACCTGTTTAGTTTGATCTCTGCAGGAACATGTCTGGCATTGGAGAGGGAGCTCACTTTTGGGTGCAGCTCTGGGGCATCCTTCAGTCCAGGGTCATGGCTGGACTCCTCATAGAATACCATGATGACAGACTGCTGCAGAGCCAGTACCAAGACTGTCAGTACAAAGTGGAGGCCTGGGACTGTCTGGCACTTGACCTCACCAGTGCCACTGGAATCCCCTGAACTGGTGAGCAGGTACGGTATCATTATGCCAACCTAAAGCATAGGAATGGGGAAGTCTTGGCTCAAAGATACTCAGGACCGGCATGCTCCAGCAGTTTGTAAGTATCCCAGATAGAGATGTACCCAATCCTAGCCTGAGTATGTGATAGGTAGGTATGCATAATGTTTGTTTTTCACCCCTACAGCTGCAGAAGTGAGGGCTATGAACATCAAGGCCCATGCTGACAGACTGACAAGGATGTGCCGAAAGGGTGGTGAGTACAGATCTATCTTGCAGTATATAGTGCCATAAAATAGGAGTACATTGTTTACTGCCAGTAGGTATATTGTGTATTGTGTCTAATGAATGAAACACGTTTGTCACACTAATACTTATCCACAGGATGTCCATTAATAAAAGTGTCATTTCACTGTAATAAGAATATACAACAAACTGTTATGTTTACTCTGGTATGTTGCTTTAGAAATAGAATATGTACAGGTTCTTAACAGCGAGTATGGCATTGACAACATGAAATAACTGAGGCTGTTCTGGGAAACAGCTAGTATGCATTGCAGTCTTGTGTTAACCTTTGCTTTCCAGATTGTACTATTTCAAAGGAGTAATACATAATACAATAACTATCTACCATGCATGAATCCCAGGATTACAAGGTTAGACTGTCCAACCCAGAGACTATTAGTTAGAAATCAGTCAAACAAGAAACAGCAGTTCCAAAGTAGCTCAGTGTGTCACACCCAGACACGGTTTGAATCTAGGGAGTGGTACTGAGATGTGTGCATATATACACAACAGAAGCCCTGAATATTTATAGAAACAGTCAGAAAGTGTTAACAGATATTTTCTCCACAGCTCTTACAGGTAAAGAAATGTGTAGAGTAGCTATATGAAAGGTATACTAATACACCTGAATATTTGTAGAAATATTCAGAAGGTGTTAACAGATATTCCTCCACATGTCCCACTGGTAAAGAAATGTGTGTAGTAGTTGTATGAAGGGTATGCTAATGCACCATGTACAACTGTTCCACTATCCAACCCAATATGCCGGCAAATGTCAGCAGAACAGGTACATACACCATGCGCTCTTCCCAATACATGTCTCTCAAGTGTCACACTGTCATGGCTAGTGGTCACTGCTGCCAATCACCTTGGACACAGATAGGAATCCAGATGAACTATGCTAGTAGCAGACTCACACAAGATTATTGCAGGATAACTCTTCTATGTCAAGTATGTAACCTTGATATGTACAAGCCCACTCCAGTAAAGTAGCCATAGTGCAGCCAGTCTCTCCCATACCATTGCAGGCTGACAGTCTAACAGGTATGTATGTGCCACAGAAGCTATGGGCCATAGGTAGATGTAAAGTTAGGGCAGAGCTGTATAGTATTGAGCAGTACTGTTGTGAAAAATACTGTTGTTAATGGACTTTCTATTCCCTTACCCCACCCATCATCTGCATCTAAAATTATTATTCATATACTACGGGTATGTTGTTTTCAAAAACAATTGTTGGGACATGTGTTCTATTATTGTTCATGTTTCATTGGTTGCATATTAACATACCTTGTTCAAATACCATTATTGGTGGTCTGTTGCCATCAATGTAACTTGCATGCCGTTAAAATGCTTACTGTTGTTCCATTTATGCATGTGTTCTGTTTGCTATGCATCTGTTTCAATTCTGTTTTTTTTTTTTTGGTTAATGGGAACACCCATGCCTGCTGTTATAACTAATTTTGAAATGTGTTGTTCATAACTAACCAATATATCCTGGAAAACCACAACACCATAGCAAATTTGGGAAGGCTGATCCTGGCAGATCTGCCTGTCCCACCCCATCTAGCCATGACATTGGGCCACAGCACATCTGGGACCCAACCCGGAACATCCTCCTCTGCTGGTCCTGCACCACTTTTGGGTGAAACTGCCTCAGAG
>NC_056735.1:153189877-153314877 GCF_019279795.1 Protopterus annectens | reverse complement strand
ACACCATACCTCTGAACCTCTTACTGCAAGACATCTGGACAAAGCATGACATACTTGGGGAAAGGGGTCCAGAAAGAGGGACATATCTCACATAATGGTGTTACGAAACTGAAAAAGTTGCTGGTGTTACAGACTTTGTTGTAGCATAACATCCCTGAAGGATATGATATCTGAAACACCAATGGATGTCAACAGTTATTGACTACAATCCTCACATTATCCTACTGATTGCATAAAAACAGATGTTGTCTGAGGAACAGACCAAACATATTAGGCAAACCTCTGGGCAGTCTGTGGACATCAGGACAGTTGAGAGGTATGTCTGAGACATATCACTGTCAGACGTCAAGTCACGCAGAAAATGCATGTCCAGACAAACCCTGTTAATCTAGCAACGCTCTATGTGTATGACAGCACTACTTACCTACGATCTGTACCCAATTCTGGAGCTTTGTCCCCCATGTTTTTGGGCTGTCTCCACATGTCCTGTCCTGAGAGGTATTCCCAACTACTGTCTGTGAAGCTATAGCCCCCACACCTCCATAATGTTCTCCACACAGGCAAGGAAAAGGGGCAAGGCCCACATGAAGGACGTAATTATAGCACTGTGTTGCTATGGCATTGGCTAATGGAAAGACAGCCCAGCTGCTCTGGATGCAAGACGCAAATGGGAGACACTGATTGGTGCACAGGCCATCACCTGCTCATGAGCAGTACCTACAAAAGGCAAGCTGCTGCCTATGCAACACAGGTCTCAACCCATCTACACAAAGACAGACTGTGACTACACAAACCTAACCATTTGGATTGTTGTGAGGAAACTCTTCAGCACTATAATAGGTATGTCAATCATGTGAGTTTGTAATGGAATGCAGAATGGGGGATGCAATAAAGTCAAATGGGACATTAAACACTAGGCTGCAACAAGACCTGCTGCACTTACATGCTGCTGTCCAGCACCTATGGCCATTTCTGCTTGCCCTGTCTCCATTGACATGAAGCACATTTCTGGCCTGAGTCACCCTGCAAAGGTCAGTTCATGTATGACTATTACTGGAGTGTCTGTTGTCCAATACTGAGTGCATCACTGCTAGGCCAGCTACCTGGGATGTTGTAGATATTCATGTCACCTGTGAATGCTACTCTGATACATATTCTTGTCTTACAAATGTAAGAGACTTATATAAGGTATGTGCATAGTACACAACAGGTGCAGATGTGTGTGTTGAACTGTATGTGATATACTGAGCCCATACCTGACAACTGTCCAGAGTTTTGCAGACTGACCACATGTTTGCCTCATATTTGTAGTCAATGCTTCATACAGCTGTGTATTGTCTGGCACATCACTGGCAACCCGTTAAAGACTTGAAGTCATAACACATTAACATACATTTGATTGTCAGATGTCATATCCTGCAGAGTATACCTGTGAATGCGACACCCTCTTTGCTGGCAACTAAGTGTTTTTTAGCTAGATTCATAAAGTGACACTATTTACTGGCCTTTGCCCACCAATGATGTGTGCCTTTGTCCAGATGTCTTGCTCTAACAGGAGCTAGGTGTCTTACCATGAAACCCATGTCAATGCAAGCGTACCTTTTCCTGTAAGATGCCAGCATTTGTGCAGTCACTGACACCTGCTTTGTAGCTGTTTATGGCACACCAACCTTGCCAGGTCACTCATCCCATCATACATGTAGACCCCAATGGATGCCTGCAAAGCCACAGGTGGTGGAGTGTTGAATATTAGCATACACATATACACCTCCAGGCTGGCCAAACAGTATGACATATGGGAGACATCCCGAGTTCAGTTAACAGTTGACAAAACACCTACTCAAATCATAGCTAGCTACAGGCCTCCAATCATGACTTTAGACACCCACCACACCTATTGGGACTGCTGGAATCTGTGAGGATTCAATAATCCACCCTGTTCCTGGGTGACTTCAAATACCCAACCATAGTGTGCATGACCTATGCCACCTGAACATGAACGCACATAGATTCCTCGGCTTTGTCAATGGCAATGCAGTGGAGCAGCCAGTCAGCACTCCTACGACAGGTGAAAATATCCTGTACCTGGTCCTAACCAACATGAGTAGCCACTGTAGCACTCCTCCATGGTAATATCTGACCACATAGCCATCAGTCTTCAGGTCACCATCTCCCCTGCCCACCCCCTTTTACAGTGTCAAACAGAATTAACTGTACAAAAATTACTATAAATCCCCTCAGAGTAGGTAGAAGTAGTTGTACAGACAATATCCCGTTTGTTGGAACTAGCAGCAGTGCTCAGACCCACACCACAATTCCATGTGGGCACCTACATAGCTGTATGGACTCAGCAATACCTGACAGGACAACATCATCTCCATCAAGGTACACTAAACACCCGTGGTGGACAGCAGCAATACACAAATACCATAATAGATGAAAATAAGTGCTGGATGGGCCAAGAAGGAACAGGTGCCTTATTGGAAGCAATGTCACCTTGGTCTGCACAAGCAAATAAGGTCACAGGTGATTTACCCTAAGGCTGTCTTTGAGTGCAAATTGGACACATCCACCAAGGTCAATCAGTAGGCCTTCCACACGTGTCTGCAATTCCAGAGGCAACACACAAATCTGCTCTGTAGTGGTGGTCAATAACACCACATACAGATATGGCATAGACTGAGGCAACCGGCTGAAAACAGGTGAAGTGTAAACATCACCCCCCTATCCCCCATTGGTACACATGTGCATGCACAGCACCTGTCCTCCTCCCCTCATCATCAGGAAGCAGGTCCGTAATTCCCTCTCAAAGGCAACACACAGAGGTCTCCATAGGCCTGATACCATCCCTGGCTGCATCTTACATGACAACAGGCATGGGCTCTCAGATCCATTCTGCACTGTAGTCAACCACAGCCTGAACACCAGTATCATCCCATCTGCACAGAGGACAGCCACTGTCATCCCTATACACAAAGACGGAGCAACCCACTGACCCAGCCAATCACATGCACATCAGCCTAACTAGCCTGCTGTGCAAGGGCATGGAAGGCAATATCAAGGACATTATGAACAGGGACATCAGCAATATTGAAATGCCTGAGCCCACACAGCATGGTATTGTCAAAGGGAGATCAGGCCTGTTAAACCTGGTCAACCTCTCTGAAGTGGTCAACAAACACAAGAATGAGGGGAAGATGGTGAACAATGCCTACCTCCACCTAGCCAAATTCTCTCACAGTAATCGCCAGGCGGCCAGGATACATATGCCTACACAACTAGGCACCAACCAGTAGGTTACCAGATGGTAGCTAACTGGCCCAATGATAGTACCCACTCAGTCAAAGTAGTGGAACCCACCTCTAGTAGTAGATTTCTCCAAAGCAGTGTACCCCAAGAATTGGTCTGGGGGCCTCTACTGTTTGAGACATACGTATCTGAGGTACAGGACAAAAGCAGTGGTCTGTGGCTGACCAGGTGTATAGATGTTTGCAAGCTGGCCACTGTCTTACATTCTCCTACTGATGCGAACATCCCCTAAGAGGCGCTCACCGAATGAATGACTGGTGCAAGAAGCATTACCGCAAACTGAATGCCAGGAGAGGCATCATTCTCTCTGCTGTGGCAGATGTCATACACACTAAGTATGACAGTAATAATGTACTGAGCATGCAATCAGCTGTGAGGTGATTTGTGCATCAAGATTGGTAGCAATGGCCCACCTCACAAATATGGGTATGTCATCCAGGAACCTGGAGGCCACAACATCCCTGTACTCCACCCTTATCAGATGCATTACCAAGTACAATGGCTCCTTTGGCATGTACCTTGCCAAGAAAATGCAGCAGTTGCATAGACCACAAAGGCTCCTAACCAGGCAGTTCCAGGGTCTGCAGCACCTATCCTATACAGGTAGGCTGAAAGCCCTGTCCCTGTACTCAGTCTCATACAGACTGATCCTAGGTGACCTGTGTCTGGCATAGAAGGCCATGGCCAAACCAGCCTTGATGGCATTTCTGCATATCTGTAAGACAAATTGAACTCATGCATCATGCACGCAAGGCCCTCACCTGGTCTGTGACATGTATAGTACTTTTTGGTGGGATAGTGTGGTGTCCCACACAATACACTGTCTGTAAAATACACTCCCTCCCCATGTCTAGCAGAGTACATGAATAGCCCTCTGGAAGAGGAAGCTGGATGACTGCAGGGGAAACAGAAGAGATACCCCTGGGATTTTGCGTGTGTCCCAGATGGACAAGGGAAACAGGTGCTGGCTTGGAAGGGGCATGGGTGAAAGTCTGGGCCAGGATTATGAGGGCATCAGGGCCAACAGCCTGGTATCATCTTATGAGGCTATGCACCTAGTACTTTACATGTGTCCTGTATGTATTGCAGACTGTCCTGCAATGTTGTCTGAAATTAATCTCTGTGAGTCTGAATCGTGTATGTACTGCAGTGATAGTGTATAGTCCTGTCCCCTCATCAGTTATCATCACATATCGTTACACCTTGTCAGTGTGTGTAGTGTGTAAAGCAGTAAGTCAGCTCCTACAGTACAAGCATTTGCACTTGGTGACAATGTATAGCTCACACCAATAGCTTTGATCTTGGCCACAATTACCATTCTGCTACTAGGCCCATCACACAGTAGGATTTCTTACCCTTTGTTGTGGGCCAGACAGTATCAGTGACAGAGATGGATTGCAGCAGGCAGAACTACTGTTTGGTCTGCCTTGAAGGGTGCATAGTTCAAAAAACAGCTTGAACTCCAAAAAAACTTGCTTACAGCTCCCAAACACAGTAAATAACCGTGAACAAATATAAAAGTTGTTGATTTATTAAGCGTTCTTTTTAAAATCCACTTTTCGTCGAGTACACCTTACTCAACTTCATCAGATACAAGTCTTAAATAAATAGAAATACAAATTATTACAACTAGGCACTCTTTTTAACTTTAAACTAGAACACATGCTAAACACCTTTATTACTATTATTGATTGAATGTATGCAGAATCACTGCATTGTTTAAAAATTTAAAGATACATTGTAGTGTTTCTATTTGTTACAAACATATTGTCATTTCCATAAAACCACATAACTCATACTGGAAGTGCGCCAAACAATAGTACAACTGTTTACTACCAACTATATAAAGAATTGTACATATATTTAAAACTTGTATGTGTAAGTATACGTATATTAAAACGTTTTAAATGTTTAAAAGTGACCTCCTGTTCACTACAAGCTATAAAATTTTTTTTATCCTACTTACGGGGGCATCAAACAATTAACCAACATATCTCAGATTACAAGTGAAGAAAAGCGTAGCTTCCTATCACTCTGAAAACATCCGAATGTTACTACATTATATTACGCATATATTCATTTTGTTTTATTTTTTGTTTATATTTTCACCTATCCTTGAAAACAGAATAATGTAAAAACTATAAATATTCCGTATTAATTTAATACTTAGTTATAAAAATGGTACTTACAAGGCTGATAGGTGTCCAATGGTACTTCTAATGTGAATGACAGCAGCAGATCTTGTGAAGTAGGGCAATGGGTAGTGTACTGAGTGGGAACAGTCTCCTAATACTTAGACCTACAGACACACATGCACACACACACACACACACACACACGCACACACGCACACACGCACACACGCACACACACACACACACACACACACACACACACACACACACACACACACACACACACACACACACACACACACACACACACACACACACACATACACAGGCAGGTGATGTGATATTATAATCCCCATCTCAGTAATATTACACAATGGAGCTCACTTTTTACGCTGGCATGGGGGACTGGTTACAACTGGTATGCCACTGGTCACAGCAGGACATCACTCTATGCCATTCAGGGTATCTGTGTGTGTGACTCACTCTGTATGTGTCCCCCTGCGTCTCTCTCTCTCTCTCTCTCTCTCTATATATATATATATATATATATATATATATATATATAAAACTGTCTGTCTCTCACTTCCCCACATCAATGTGTGTGTATGCTTGATGTATTGTTATCTGTTGCCCCCATATATGTCTATCACACACAATGGATGCAGATATATGAATCTGAGCCACCTACAGCTAGCTGAGGGTAATGCTGTCTGATGGGTGTGTGTAGGGACAGTTAAGGTGTACATAGCTGTCTGTATGCACATGGACATGGACAGTCATATAGTCTGATGTGGGTTCCAACATGGCCTGTGATTCTCTAAGTGTAGGAGCATGCCCAGTGTGACCTTCTATAGTGAGAGTGGGACTCCATTCCAGAGATAGATGTACTCCAGTCTGGGGTTTTGTTTGCTACAGCCATACCTCTCAGGAGTAAATAGGACTTTCCTAGGGGTACTGGGTTTGTTTAGCAGACATTTTCTGACATATCTGTAGTCTGACACTGCAATGTATTGTGTCATTACCTAGTGATAGACATCCTCAGATCATCACAGTGCTTTACCACAGGAATACAAGATGTATAATGCACAGACCAATATTATGAGCCCAGCTATGTACATTCTTGCTCAACAAGGCCAGTTGGGAGGTGTGGCTACAAAAAGTTGACTGATGACACTGTGTAAACAGTCCTGCAACTTGGTGATATACTGGCTGGGGATCTCCTGCTTGTGTGGTATCTTTCTTACCTGAGATGTCATATCCTGGTCATACCTCTCAACTGTACTTTTTCTGGCAGGCTGTCTAGGTGTTTACCAAGATGTTTCACCCAGTCTACATAAACTTGTGTTTTTTGGCAAGTTAGTTGCATATAATTGAAGACTGATGTTACAAAATGACAGACATTACTGTGTCAAACTACATAACCTTCAGACAATTTCCGCTAATGCAAACCCCCTCATCCTACCAACTTTCTCAGCAGATGGCCATACAGGATGTCCCCCCTTGCAAATGCCTAGTACAGCTGTGAGGCATGCCAGATGTGGCAGTTGTGAAAGCTGCCAGGGCTGCCAGCACACACATTCATGATAATGCCCTGGGCATTGCACATGACCTGGCAGTTGATGGATGGGAAAGCCCTTGCAGTTTATGTAGACCCTACCCTGCTCACCAGGTGGTGCTTTGATGTGGATGTGCATGCAGTCTATGACACCCAGTACCTTTGGCTATTCTGCTACATGGTGGAAGAGGAGCATATTGCTGTTCAACTCTTCACGAGGTCTGGGGAAGTAAATGTGCTCACTGATATGTGGTAGCATGGCAATCAGGAACTGGTGGAGTATCCTGAATGCAGATGCCTGTGAGACCCCATGATGTCCCCAGTGGGTCTTTGGAAAGTACCTGTAGCTAGTATTCTTAAGCCTACACATACCTTGATATCCACTTGGATGAGTTCCCCTTTGTTAGATCTGGGTCTAAGGTGAGGCCAGCACAGCTCGATGATTTGCTGAAGTATGTCTCTGCCACCCTGTAGCATTCTACTATCTCCAGATCATGTAGCACCTGGTAGGTTACCCTGGGTCTGAACACTCTTCTCCTCCTCCTCAGTCTAGGGTGGTTGTCAGCATTAGCCTCCACTCCACCAACAGCCTCCAGCACATACTGATGTATTAAAGTGACATCAGCCCGTACAATTTTTCGGTTAAAATTCCCCCACATGTGTACACCAGTGGTGCAGAGTTTGTGGGAAAACCAGACTGAAAGGTGTTTGCACCATTTATACTATTGTGCTGCAGATGCTGCCAGTATGATTGTCTGGCTATGATACATTCCACCTGCTTGCTATTTTATTTGTACTTGATTGCCCCCCACTTCCCATTTCCACCCCTTTTAAACCCAGAGGTGCGCCACACAAACCTGGTGCCCAAATATAAACAGTACCGCTATATCCATTTTTTGTTTGTTTAGCTAAATAAACACTTTGAAGCCTCCTTGCACTTAAAAAAATGCACTTTATTCATCAGCTTTTACTGTATTTGTGTTTCCTCCTACTTTGTTTTGCTTTTCTTAAAATTACTCAATTTTATTTATTCTGCTGCATTTATTACTGCTTGGTAGTAGCCTGATTAAATTGTAACTGTTATTCTAAGTCTTTTGGTTTAAGCACTCGGGCTTCATACAGGCTGTTTTACATTAAGAAGGTTTGTGGTCTGCACTGTTGTGGCAGGACAGATAGCTTACATCCTTCTAAGCTGGGAATTGCTGATTGAAGGCCCAGTGTCTGCTATTCTAAAAGTGTATTAGTTCTGGCTTAAGCACGTGGGCTTCAGGCCAGTTATTCTACATTAAGAAGGTTTGTGGTCTGTTGTGGGAGGAGAGGCTGGATTCTCCCCTTCTGAGCTGGGAATTTCTGGTCACAGGCTTATTGTGCCTGCTTATTTGAACTGTTTCTTTCTGAAATTGGTGCGCCTTGTTGCTGTAGCATAGACCAGATACAGGCCTGCTGAATCTAGCTTTGTTTGTATAACTTGAGCACTGATCCAGGCCGTCTTTTTTTTGGAGAAGGTTCCCCTGCACCCTAGTAGCAGGAGTGTGCAGTTAGAACTTGTCTGATTGAAGACTGCTGGAGCAGGGCTCAGTTTTGAGCTTTTTTTTTGGTTAATTGGGTAACTTGTTTAAATCAGTTTGTTCATTTTCTATTGTTTTACTTATATCTATCTATCTATATATATATATATATATATATATATATATTTATATAAATTATACTTTATTCATCTGCTTTTACTGTATTTGTATTTCTTCCTACTTTATTAATGGGGGCATTGACTACAACTCTGATCTGTGATATATAACAATAAGTATCCTTTTCTGTGCATTTAAAGTGTTTTTTTTTTGAGTGTATCCTTTATTTTCTGAAAAAAAACAAAAACAAAACAAAACAAAGCAAAAACTATATACTTGTTTCCTGCCTTTCTAAGCTAGTATAGTCCAGTTTTCAGGTTAGTGCTGAATTCAGGGCTGTGTTACAAATCTCTGTGTTTGCCCATACCGTACATGGATAGAAGGAAGTTTCTCTGTTCACCTGTGAGAGAAGGGAGTTTTGAGCAGCCTGTCTGTCCCTGGAGGAGTGGTTTCAGCCCAGAAATTAGTAGTTTATTGGCCATTTTGGGCTAATTTCTATCTCTTTCATTTCCCTGCTATAAATACTGTATTTGCCCGGTTTTGCATGCCGGGCAGCACCGGTTAGCTAGGGTAAAACTATTCCTGGCTCCACAAAGTCTCCTCTTCAATTTTTCCCTTGGAACTAGACAAATTTTCAACTTAAGTACTCAAGCCATTCATTTCTCAGCCCGGCACTTGCTTAAAACTTATAGCAAGCACTTATAAACCCTAGCACTAGACCCTCCTGTACTGTACAGAAGGACAAGGCACTGTATTCGACCTTACCAGGCAGCCAGTAAAACAGTTCACTGTACCTATCCAGGCATGTCCAAAGGGAAGTTTCAGGTGTACTCTCCAGTCCAACTGGTGAATCTGGGCATTTTGAGGCAATGTTACAGCTGCCTCATGTACACAGACAACCCCCTCCTCCTACCTCCAAATACTAATACATGGGAGAGATGCAATTATACAGCCAAACTAGAGGCTAAACTCTCTCAACCCAAGACTGGATCAGACAATCAAGACGAGAAGGGAAATACTTGCATCACACCACCAGTCTCACATAGACCCATTAAACCAACACCGGCAAAAAACACACATAAATACTTGAAAACATACTCGGAGGCTCTAACTAAAAATCTTCAAAACCAGCAAAGACCTTCAAAGCAAACATCCAAGCAACCTCTACCCCCCAACACAAACCATGAAACACATACTTCACAAAACCAGTGTGCCATGCAATCACAGCCCTTAAGGCAAAATAACATACCCAACATACTAGTAATAGGTGACTCTATAGTCAGGCACACTGACATCCCACTCACTAGGCTGAATAAGGAGAAGGTTACTGTTAGCTGTCTGTCGGGTGCCAGGATCCGCCACATAACACTAGCACTCAGGTCACTCCAGAACAAGTATAAATATGACTCTGTCATTGTCCATGTTGGTGTGAATGACCTGAGTCATACCTACCTAGACTACATGAAAAGAGACATGGAAGAGCTCTCTGATCACATAGCCCAGGTTGGTATGACCCTTACCCTGAATAGCATCCTGCCCTCACCAAGAATGATACCACCGTATAAAGAAAAAAATCTCGATTTCAACAATTGGCTAAGTTTCTGGTGTCATTCAAAGGGGATCCAGTGTCTGTCCACCTGGGATGACATGCTCAACAAGCTACGCTGCTTCACTAGAGATGGCTTGCACCTGTCACCTTTAAGCTTTCGAATACTGGCCAAGGCTCTTACCACACCCATAGTGCCTTTTTTAGGCAAGACTCAAAAGACAAACCCACTTCCGTAAATAGCACAAGTAACAAAAAACTGAGGGTAATGCTACTCAATGCCAGAAGTCTAAACCTCAAAATGCTTGCACTCAAGCACTCAAGGTATGGAGAAAATCGAAATATGCGCAGTAACAGAAACCTGGCTTAAGGCTCCAGAGACCACCCCAGCACTACCAGGCTACAACTCATACCATACATTTTAGCCACAGAACCCAAACTGAAATACAAAAGGCGGGGGTGTATCCATATTCATCAAGGATATACCCACATCTCCAGGTTAGTGACACAGCATGATGCTTCAGAGATCATCCACATGCAACTAACAATGGGCGAAGCTGCAATTCAAATTGTAGCTTGCTACAGATCACCCACCATGTCCCAGGACCCCCATTCCGCATTTCTGGATACACTGGGTAACATAAAGGTCCTACCAAACACCCTAATATTGGGTGAATTAAATTACCCAAACATTAACTGGGGAACTACCTTTGCCCAGCATTTCCTAGAATTTATAAACTCAAAAACCCTGGTTCAACTGTTCAACACTCCCACCAGAGGTGACAACATATTGGACCTGGTCATCACCAATATGGGCGACTGGTGTTCCACACCAGAGGTCAACCCCTCGCTGGTTAGATCTGACCATAAACAAATCATTTTGGATATCCATATTCCGCCTCCAACCCTGGACAAGAAAACCACAGTGAAAAACTTTTCAAAAGCAAATGTCACTTTACTTAAAACCGAGGTGGAAAGTTTCAAAGCCTCCATGCTGAAGGATAACGCTGTCCAAGCTGCAAAATCCTTTACTAATGCATTTTACGGGCACCTACAAGGATGCATGGATCGTGCCATCCTAAGCAAAACCAAGACTCACTCCTCCAAGAAAAGGAAACCAGTCTGGTGGACTCCTGCTATAAACAAGATATACAATAGAAGGAGGAAACTAGTACAGAAAAGAGTAAAATCCCAAGAAGGGAAGACATCCCTGATCAGTATCAGCAAGAAACTACGATCCCTCATAAAATCATCCAAGGCGAGCTTTGAAAGAAAAATTGCCAAGAACTTCAAAGATAACCACAAGGCATTCTTTAGCTATGTCAATAATCTAAGTGGCAATGCTCAGATCTGCCAGAAGTTGGTGCAGAATGGCACAAAATACACTGAACCAACTGATATCGCCAACATCTTGGCAGACAGGTTCAGTGCAAACTTCACCCCCCTCTCAACCCCAAAAGGGCCCATAACCATACCAGAAGAATGTAGAGTCCCTGAAATCACAGACACTCAGGTTAAAACAGCCCTCTCCAAAGCCAAAAACACAGCATCAATGGGACCGGACAGTGTCCCAGGTTGCGTCCTACATGAGCTCAAAGATGAACTAACCCCTCACCTAAACACACTGTTCAAACTCAGCCTCTCCACAGGCTATGTACCCATAGAGTGGTGCACAGCAATGGTTATTCCATTCCACAAAGGTGAAGCTACAACAGACCCCAGGAACTATCACCCTATAAGCCTGACTAGCTTGGTCTGCAAGGCTATGGAGTGCATCATCATGGAACTCATTAACAAAGACATTGGGAACTTTCAAACACTGGAACCTACCCAGTTTGGCTTTGTTAACGGAAGATCATGCCTCCTAAACCTGGTGGACTTCTTTGAGACAGTTACCAAGGCTATAGATGAGGGAAAGGTGGTACACACAGCCTACCTAGACCTCGCTAAGGAATTTGACACCATTCCCCATTCTGGTATTATAGACAAGCTCACCAGCCTGAACATAAACCCCTACATCACAAGATGGGTTGCCAAATGGCTCATGGACAGAACCCACATGGTGAGAGTTGTGGGAGCTAGGTCCGACTCTAAACTGGTTACAAGTGGCATTCCCCAGGGCTCAGTCCTAGGACCCCTCCTGTTCAGCATATACTTCTCAGAGGTACAGGCAAGCACAGGAGGACTATGGCTGACCAAGTTCACAGACGACTGCAAACTAGGGGCTATAATTGACTCTCTAGCTGACATAGACATCCTCCAAAAGGGTCTCACTGAGACGGATACCTGGTGTCAAAATCATGGCCTCTAGCTAAATGCCAAAAACTGCATAGTCATCCCCATTGGAAAAAACAAAGTACCCACAAACTACCACATAGGTGGTAGTCCCCTAAATACACAAGATGTAATAAGGGATCTGAGGACCCAAGTAGATAGTAATCTCACCTTTGATAATCACATTGCCAAAATGGTTAGAAAATCCTTCTACGTGGCCCACCTAATCACAAACAGGTTCTCATCCAGATCAAAAGAGGTCATTGTGCCCCTCTACTCATCACTCATCAGACCCATCATAGAGTACAATGCCCCATTTGGGATGTACCTTACAAGACACCTACAATGGCTGGAAAGACCACAGAAGTACCTCACCAAGAGGATCACTGGCCTCAAACAGATGCCCTATGCAGCTCAACTGAAGAAATTCCAGCTGTACTCGGTTGCATACCGCCTACTCAGAGGTGATCTCTGCCTGACATATAAGGCCATGTCCAACCCAGAATTGATAGACATGCTCCACCTGAAGAAAACTTATCCCCTCAGGCCACACGGTCTAGGGATCTAAACCTTACAACAACATTAAATAGGACGTGCTGGAGGGCTAGATTCCTGTTCCAGAGACTTCCCATGCTTTGGAACTAGATCCCAATCTACATTAGGCAGTGCTCCTCACTAACACTCTTCGAAAGAAACCTTGACGAGTGGATGGGAATCAGAAAGTTTACCCTGCGGATCACTTCAGTGGCTCTGCTGGACAGAGGCACAGGGAACTAATCTAAGGGGGTGGCGAAAGCCAACACATTCTGGCTAAGCTTATAAATGCCATCGGGCATATAGCCTAGTACCTACCTATGAGCCTATGAATCTAAATGGCCCTCTCCTGGATGTGAACATGCTCTTCATTTCATGGAATAAGTCACTACAGCATCAGACACACCCCTTTGCTTAGCTGTGGTTAGCTAAGCTCAAATGGGAGCCATGGAGCTCCAATTTGCCTACACCAAGCATGACACCCCCGCCCATTTCATGTCAGTTGCTCCTCCTGCTTACACCACTGCCCTATAGCTCCTACATGGTTAGGTGCAGCCAGAGAATGGTCTATTCACATTTTTTTTTTTCGGCACAATCCTGTTTACGCACCGCTGTGCTATGCTTAAATGGCCGAAATTGGCCAAAAAAGTAAAACTTTGATTCTCATATTTTTGCAACACTTTTCCATGCCAATGGCCATATATTTGGCAGTTGGCATGCCTAAGGATTATAATATATGCTTTACTTTGAGCTGTCATGCCTCCATTTTGATTTTTGCAGAAATGTATTTGGCTAGTAGCCGAATACATTTCTGCAGTGGACACTATTCCGGCACAGATGCCTGCCTGCTTACTTAATGACTAATTTACCTCATTTGCATGGTTTTCACCAGAATATGAGGTAATTAGCATTATTCAGTGGTGCCCATGCAAAAATAGTGCTAGCAGGCTCGTGCACACCCCCCAGCCATGTTTACTGGATCTCTCTGCGGCCATATTCCATGAAGGAGCTGCTACAGTATTCCTGCATGGAGAAAACAGCTTATTGAATCCTGGGGAGCATCTTTGTCTAGTGTTGTCGTGATTCCTAGAGAATATGAAAAACATTTACTAGACATATTCTTCTCCTTTATATATGGATTGAGATTAAATCCTGTTTAAAGAGTTGTATTATAGGTTCATAGGTTCATAGTTTAGTACTAAGCTAACTGCCCTTGCGAGCCATTTTAAGCCTAGCCAATTATCCATTGTGATACTCAAACCCTGCACCTTGTGTTTGTAAGGCAAACACCTTAGCCATTAAGCCACCCTCCCAACCTGTATATGAATAAAGAAGAAGGAAGATTAGGTATGATAAATCCAACAGTTTATGCTGCTTCATTAAATTTATATAAGGTACAGAAATGGTTAAATGAGAAAAGTGAGAAATTATTGACAAATTTGTTGAAGTACAATGAATTCTGGGAAAATAAAAGAAATAAAAGAACAAAAGATTGTTTTAATGAAGAAACAGAGAATTATCAACAAATGATACGAAAGGAATATAAAGACTGATGAAGTAGAAGAAGACAGAAAAATATAGTATACTAATATTATGAGAAAATGTTATTTTATTAATCCTTGGGAAAATGTCCCAGAAGTAAAGATTAAAGCAATCAAAGAAAGACACAAGTGGTGTAGATGTAATGCTGAATGCCAAGATTTTTTTGTGGAGATTAGGAATAAAGAAATTACCTGTAAAGACAAATATGCCTTATAAAAAAGTAAAATAATATGCTTGTATTGTGGAGAAGAAGAAACAACAAGACACATTTTTCCAAAATGTGAGATAGTCAAAAAGCTGTGGAATAAATTATGTATAAAATTTTTTTTGAAAATATCAAAACTTATGAGGATATACATTTGGACATGATTGAATATGAATATTATAAAAACATAAAACCGAAAATAGATTTAGATAAGACAGTATTTTATGGAGTTTGGGTATTATGGAATGAAAGAATTAATTAAATCATGTTTAATGGAAATTGGATATTGTCACTAATCCATCCACCCACAGCCCCTTTTCCCATTTTTGCACATGAGGTCGAGGTATCACTTCAACAGTGAAAATCATCTACAACCAAGATTTATACCACCAGGTGGCTATCCCTGCTGCAGCAGTTCTTCCACCCAACACACACATTCATACCTATCGTCATTTTAGAGTGTTCAATCCTCTTACTGCATGTCTTTGGAATGTATATATATCTTGCACACTGAGGATATACAACATATAAGGGCCTTTCTAGATAAATATTCAGCCTTTTCAAATGTTAAAATAGACACTGTTTGTACCCTGATTTTAACAGTACTACAAGGGAATTTCTTCCATTTTAATGGAATGATTTACCAGCGAGTTAAGGGGGTGGAGATGGATCTAAAATGGCCCCTGCATATGCGAATCTGGTTTTGAGTGCTTGGGAAATGGCCTCTCTTGTGTTTCTACCTGGTTTTCAGCATACAAGATTGTATAAGCATTATATTGATGATATTGTTTCTGTGTGGTGAAGTACTAGATGGGATTTGGATGCTTTTATTGCTTTCCTCTCTGATAGTACTCCTTTTCTAAAATTTAAGCTTTCAGTTTGTGGCACCACTGTGCAATTTTTGGATACTGAAATCACATTGAATGCTTCTGCACTTAGCTGGCATTCTAACGTTTCAGAAAAGAAATGTATCAGAACAACTGCTTGGACTTAACTAGTCAACATCTGTTTTTTACGAAAAAGAATATTGCTAGGGGTCAGTTCATAAGACTGTCACAGATTATTAGTGATGAAGACACTTTTGTTAGGGAATGCTGATTCCTCAGCATCTGGTTTATTAATAGAAATTACCCTACACACTTAATAGAATAGATTTCCAGTGAAGTTAGCCAATTCACACAAACTATTTTCCATCCAATTCTGAAGCACTGATTCCAGCCAGACACCAATCAACAAGAATGGTCAGACCAAACTCCTCCCAACAACCAGTCATGCTGCCAGTATTGACTGAACCCCCACACTAACCAATCACAATGCCAGTTGGTACCAGACCCATACTACATCCAATGACAATGATGTTGTGGACTGAACCCTCAGTTTTCCATTACCAATTTCTTTGGACATGGCACCTATTAGAAACATTATTTCTTGCAACTGGGATATTATTAACAGCAACAATGAACTGGCTGTGAGTGTGGGTAAATCTCCTATTTTTTTAACATAAAAAAAATTAAGTCATTATGGGCTTCCTTTGAAACTTCAAATGTTCCTTTTCTGATTGATCCTATAGAAGTGATAAAAACAGCCCCAGGCATATATCACTGCAGGACTTGCATAGCATGTAATTATGTTCACACAGGAAGAGACTACTTTTTTAAGCATTGTGATAAAAGGATAGTGTTCAAAGATTTTTATGATTGCCACAGTATTCATGTTGTTTATGCAGCAGTATGCGTGACCTGCACAAGTTTTTATATTGGTAAGACCGCAAGATTATCAGATAGCATTAAAGAACACTGTGCTGCAATACGCAATATGGACTTAAAAATGCTTTAAGTAAATATAGTCTACTGTGTAGAGGCTTCTTAAAATTTAAGTTCTTTGCACTGGAACAGTTGGGGAAATTCTTTGGGGACTATGACACTTTGTCAGAGTTTTGTGAACTGAAATGGCAGTTGGTGTAAAATGTGAAGAATTACCCAGGCCTAAATGAGAACTTAAATATAAAATGGGCATTATGCTAAACTCAGAGCCATGATCTTAACATTCATTTACACTGGACACCTTATATGTTTCTGTTTGAAATTCACGTTTAGGTGATAAGTATTGGTTGCTGATTTTTATTGCCTCTAGTGTTCTCCACTGACAGGCTTTTACAGTAATTGTTTCTTGACCTTGGGAATTTCTTTGTGTTATTGGCTACTGTGAGTAAACATTCAACACCGGTTTGGCTTCCTTCTATGCAGTTCCACCTAAGAAGTTTTTGTTTTTATATATATATATATATATATATATATATATATATATATATATATATATATATATATATATACATGTCTACTTTGATTCACTGAAAACTCATTTCACTGAATTTAAAAACACGCACACCAAATCGCTGAAAGTTCAAATCGGTGAAAACTCATTTCACTGACTGTAAGTACTGTTGGGCAAATAAAATATATATGCCCTTTTCCCAACTGTAGTGTGATCCTGGAGTTAGTATATATATATATATATATATATATATATATATATATATATATATATATATATATATATATATATATATATATATATTTGTGTAGGGGGCATAGCCGCCCACCTACTTTTGATTTTATATTGTTAGCTTTCAGTGAAATGTGATTCATAAATATAAAAGCTAAGTAGGTGGGGGCTATGCCCCCACACACCCCCAATGTGGGAGGCTGTGCCCCCCCCCCAATTATATATACTAACTCCAGGATCACACTACAGTGGGGAAAAGGGCATATACATTTTATTTGCCCAACTGTACTTATATTCAGTGAAATGTGATTAAGTGATGTGTGTGTGTGTGTGTGTGTGTGTGTGTGTGTGTGTGTGTGTGTGTGTGTGTGTGTGTGTGTGTGTGTGTGTGTGTGTGTGTGTGTGTGTGTGTGTGTGTGTGTGTGTGTGTGTGTGTGTGTGTGTGTGTGTGTGTGTGTGTGTGTGTGTGTGTATATATATATATATATATATATATATATATATATATATATATGCATATACATACATACATAAATAAAGGACCCCTGCTCTTTTCAATAGGTGCCTTGGGAGTTTTTGCATCAACCTGAGCTACCACCAACTTGAGCATCTAATTCGAAGGACAAATGATTCTGTCTAGCTTGGGATATGAAATTCTAAGGCAATTTCATTCACTGGTAGATTCTTCAATCATACCTCCTTTGAGCATCTTTTTTCTACCTCTCAAATTACCTTCTCTTTGGATTCAAGGACCATGTAGGGTTTTATGTTAATGTGTTTACTAGAGTTGAGTTCAATATGGTGCTTAATTAGACTAGTCTTATCTAGCAAGTCTGAGAATATATTTTGTTCTATAGCAAGAAATCCTAAACCTCATATCATTAGTCCTCATAGTGATAGACCTATTCTACTTTTAAATCATTATGCCCTCTGCCCTAAACAGCAGGAATTATTTTATGACGTTATATAAAATATTAAATCACTTTCAGAATCACTATTTAATCTTGGGGGGTGATTGGAACTCTTATCAAGACCCCTTAAAAGATAGATCAAATTCAAACAAGGCATATAACATTCATGCCACTACGCAATTTTAGAGTTAAAAATTATTTTGATCTATTTCACCCATATAATTTTCAAAACCAAAAAATACCAAAAGATAAATTTAACTTTTACTCACACTGTCGTAAAACATGGTCTAGAATAGATTTCTTCTTAATTTCAGATTTCTTTTTTAAATTAACCTTTTTACTGAACCCAGATTATTTTCAGATAATTCAAAAATTACACTTACTATTAATTGGTCCTACAAACCTAGTTCTGGATATCGGGATTATAACTGGACATTAAATCCTAACCTTTTAATGAAAGAAGATATCCTAGAAGAAATTAATGTGAAGCTGGAAACTCTTCTGAAGGAATCATCTTCCTCCTAACTCCCCTTTGACATTGAATGGGCCTCTACTAAAGCCCAAATACAAGGGTTCTTTATTAATAAAGCAACTTATTACAAAACTCTATACATAACTAAAAGAAAGCTCAATAAAAAAATATTATTAAACTGGAAACAGAGTTACAAACTAACTTTAACCAAGAGAATGAAAATCAACTAAATCTTCTCTAGAAAGAATTATTTTTACTTAATTTGAGACAACTGGCTTTTCATGAAACTAAGTTTTTGGCCAATTACTTGGAATGGTCGCAGATCCCTTCTAAGTTCCTAGCAAGATTAATAAGCCAAAAGAAATCTCCCCTATCATATCTGGGATAATATATCAGGGCAGGATATACTTTCCTAATTCTGAGATTATGTAGCTTTTTGAAAAGCTTTACTCTCACATCTCTGCCAATCAGACACCCTTAGCAACAGCAGAGGAGAAACAATTTCTTAACCAACTAATCTTTCCAAAGATCAATCAAAGTGATCAAGAATGCCTCTTATCTCCTATTACCTAGCAAGGGATAATAAATGTAATTAATAATCTTAAACCTAAGAAGGTTCTGGGGCCAGATGGCTTTACTGTGGAATTTTACAAGTCTTTTTACCAGAAAATATCTAAAGTGCTATTATACCTATTTAACTATATAATAGAGAACTCCATTATGTATTCTCACTTCAATTCCTCTAAAACTACTCTTATCCCTAAAGAAAATGCTGATCCTAAAAACCCGGGAGTTACAGGCCTTTTTCCTTGATTAACTTGGATGTCAAAATCTTCACCACAATACTGGGTAATAGACTTAAATCCTTTATCTCAAACATTGTATCACCCGGTCAACCAGGCTTTATCAAATTTAGACAAATCTGTGACAACACGCTCATACTAGATGCCTTGATAAAATTTTCCAACCAAAGTCATAATCCCATGTTTGCCCTTGCAGTAGATGCATCCAAAGCTTTTGACAGACTTAATCTAGATTGTTCAGTTCTACCCTACTTTGGTTTACCTACTAGCTTTGTTCGAATGGTTAGGACACTCTATACTAATGCCTATACCTCGCTGCACATAAAATTATCTCTGCTTGGATTATTATTAAGAATGGAACAAGACAAGGGTGCCCTCTATCTCCATACCTCTTTAACTTATATATTGAACCTTTACTTTTATATATTATACAGAAAACCTATCACATGTACCAACACTTTATAATACCAGAATTGCTTTCTCAGCTTTTGCAGATGACTTAAATCTCTATTTTACTTTACTAAGTGCTAATGTTCTGAAAATGTTAAATTCATTTGAAATCTTTTCAAAATTTTCCAATTATAAACTAAATCTTGACAAATGTGCTTTTTCCCAATTAAGTCAATAGACCTACTTTTTTATAGCCCAGGTCAACTGAAATGAAAATAAGACACTCCTTGAAATACTTAGGAATCTCCTTTGAGCAAGACCCCAAAACTTTCTATCAAATTAACATCACCAATCTGTGGTTAACATTACAACAGGATTGTATCAGATGGAACAAGCTTCAACTACCCTTCCTATCCAAAGTGGCAGTTGTTAAGATGGAGATCTTACTAAGGTTATTATACACCTTCATTAACTGTCAGGTGACAATCCATAAGAATTTCTTTAAAATACTTCATTCTACTCTTGATAAATTCATATGGTCACCTAAATCAGTTAGAATTTCTTACCAAAGGCTAATATGTCTTAAAGGTAAACGGGGTTTAAACCTTCCTGACTTCAGATTATATTATGATATAATTAACAGTAGCAGACTAATAGTAATAATGGACTATACCCCAAGTAAGAAGTCATGGTCCCCTTCATGGATAGAACTATTTCGTAATTATGTTAGGTCTCTTAATTTTAAGCCCATAGCTCTCCCATTCCTGAACAAAACGAGTCTGAAGAATTCTAAACTACACATTTCTCAAAAGAACAGTATAACTATCTTACAAAGACTAACTGAATCTTTGAACTTATCCGACACTTTCACAACCTTACAACCACTACACCTCAACCCAAATTTAAAACTTAATAATTCAATGTTAAACTAAAGTAACTTCCCCCTATTAAAGGAGAGTCAAATACTAAATTTCTACCCCTTTAGTCACCAAACTATCTCAAATTTGAGAGCTTCACTGAATCTTCCTAGGAGCTATACCATAATTCTAAGACAATTAAATGATATGTGTTCCAAAATCTTATTTAAACCCCAACCTAAATGATATTAAAACTTGTCAAGCTCTCTGTACCCTATTGAGAATGAGGAAGAAAATTATTTCTAACATATATAAATTAATTGTTTCAATTAGATACCAGAATGAAGTCCTTTTTTCAAAATACTGGACCAGCTTAAATCCAGCAATTTCAAATAACCAAATAATTCAATCTATCCATCTAATGTCTAAATCAATTCCCTTAAAAAACTCAGTTACACACAACTTATGATTATTAATAATGCATATCTTATCCCTACCATTATAAACAAATGTAACCCCTCATTCCCCCCTTCTGCTTGTACTGTGAGCTAAAAAGAGCTGATCTCCTCCACATCTTTTGGAGTTGTAAATGTTCTTATAAGCTTCAGTGCTCCCTGAGAGTTAGACTCCAAAAGATAATTATGAGAATCTTCCCTTTCATGTGAATTTACTATGCTACATATCTTTGAACTTATCCAGTGCTTTCACAACCTTACAACCATTACACCTCAAGCCAAATGTAAAACTTAATAATTCAACTTTAAACAAGAATAACTTCCCCCTATTAAAGGAGAGTTGAATACTTGACTTCTACCCCTTTAGGGACCAATCAATCTCAAGTTTGAGAGCTTCACTGAATCTTTCTAGGAGTTATACCATCATTCTAAGCCAATTAAGCAATATGTGTTTCAAAATATTATTTAACCCCAATCTAAATGATATTAAAACTTGTCAAGCTCTCTGGACCCTATTGTCAGTGAGGAAGAAAATTATTTCTAACATATATAAATTAATTTTTCAATTAGATACCAGAATGAATTCCTCTTTTCAAAATACTGGACCAGCTTAAATCCAGAAATTTCAAATAACCAAATAATCCAATCTATCCATCTAACTTCTAAATTGATTCCCTTCAAAAATCTCAGCTGCACACAACTTATGATTATTAACAATGCATATCTTACCCCTACCATTATAAACAAATGTAACCCCTCATTCACCCCTTCTGCCCATATTGTGAGCTAGAAAGAGCTGATCTCCTGCACATTTTTTTGGAGTTGTAAATGTTCTTATAAGCTTTGGTGCTCCCTGAGAGTTAGACTTCAAAAGATGGGTTTTGAGAAATCTTCCCTTTCATGTGAATTTACTATGCTACATATGCTATATATTCTTCCACCTGGTCTGACAAAATTACAAACTCATATTCTAATCACATTATTCATCCGTATTAAACTTTATATTACATTAAACTGGAAAGATAAACCCTCGCTGACCTGGAGAGATTTCAAACAAATGACAATCAATTATCTATAAGCTCATAAACTTTTAATGTTTAATCCAAAAGCTTTCTCATGTTTTATTGGATTCTGGAATATACTATTTGACCTCATTCTGCATTAGTTCTGTTGCATTGAGTATCTTTGACTTGGAGATAATTAAGAGAACATGGGTCTCCTTACCCAATGCTTCTCCTTCTTCATCTTTGTTCACTTCTGACAGGGCTTCTAATTTGTCATTATATATGTGATTAAACTCCTCTATTATTTAAACTCAAGTATTTTTAGTATTTATTATCTTTTTTAGGTTTATAACATGTTTGTAAATCGTTTTGTATATAGTTTATTGATGTTACATTTGTTGTTTTTATTTTATGGCTCTATTCATCCACTATTTCCATGTTTTAGTGTTAACAATTGATGTAATTGGAGTTGCTATTATATTTTCTCTATTAAAACTTAATAAAGATTATTGGGAAAAAAGAAAACCTAAACCTCTTGTTGTTGGAGGTTTTGCCAGTGTTTCATCTTCTTAGGTATAGACAATAGCCTTTTCTGCTGAGGTCCCAAACCTCAGCTGCCAGAATTATCATAGGAGCCTGTACCTCTCTCTCTCTCCAGGTCTTCAACACATTGATATGATAAATTTGTTTATGATGCCTCTTTCATAATTGTCTAACTTATAATTTACACTAGTACCTAATGAACTTACATGGTTAACAAAACAGTAAACTTTACACAATGATTATATCAAGGGCAGCTCATGGTATTGGACTGCTGGGCTGCAGCCCCCCTCACCCACTTTTGAAGAATAAAAAAAAGAAAAAGTAAAAAAAAAAAGTAAGAAAAATATGTTACTTACATATAGCTCTAGCAGTAGATTGCTAGTTCGAAAATGTGAGTGCACCTATTTGAGGAAGTCAGAGCTGTGTTCATGCACACCTGAGTCCCTTTTAAAAAAAAAAAACAGAAGAAAACTTCTGTCTTGTGGCTGGGCTGGACTGTTTTGAAAACAGTCAGGATTAGAAAGTAGGTGGCATCAAAGAAAGATGCCCAGAAGTCATTGCAGTTTTAACCACAGGTATATTGGTAGAAAATGAACTGTTAAGGTTAGCAGCCTGTCATGTAACCTGCATATGCGACCAAGAGGGAGATTTATTTTTTGGATAAGGTGAGTGAAAAAATGCTTGCACTTAATTGTGAACTGACTGACTTAATAATTATTATCACTCGATCAGTTGACACTTATTTACTTTTTTCTGGCAGGGTCAACCAGATGCACTTGCTTTATGCATTTTTGTTTCCTGGCAGGGTCAACCAGATACTAGTAGGTTGGCAGTTTGTTTGGGGGGCTTTTGATGGATACTTTTTTAATGTAATATCTGGCAGAGTTAACTAGATGCTAGGGATTAGGAGGCAATGTGTTTTAGGGTCTGTTGATGATTTTTTTTTTAATAAAATATCCTGACAGGAATCAAACAGATACTAGGTATGCAGTGTGTTTTGGGGACTACTTGTGGATGAAATTTTTTTTAACCTAATCTTTTTTTGCAGGGTAAGTCAAGGTAGGTTAGGATGGTGTGTGGATGTTTTTGTTGTTGAAACTCTAGCCTTGCATGACTAAAGTGTATATAAGTGAAGTAAGATCACCTGCAAGCTCTTGACTATGTGATGCAAAATATATGCAGTAATGTAACTGCTGTCTTCTCTTTTCATTATTTTAAACCTTGTAGGCTCAAAGCAGATATTGTGGGTAGGCAGTCGGGCTGGGGGCTATGACTAGTATGTGTGAATGCAATGACTGTCCTTACTATTGTACTTCTAACTTGCTTTGCAGGATTAACATGCATTTGAGTGAAGTAAGAATGACCACAAGCTCTGAACTCTGGCCATTGTTTATGTGAAGAAAATACATATATTAATAACAGTGTTGTCTTTTATCCTTTTTTGTTTTTCAACCTCGCAAGATGAAATCATATAGTGTGGGTGGGCAACAGGGATTAGGGCTATCTGCGAATGAACCAGCTGGCACTGCTATTTATTGTTGTAATTCTGGCTTATCAAGACTGTAATAGTCTGTACTTTCAGATGAATGTAATCTAATTATCAAATCTACGAGTCATTATTAATGTATGTTATTTCATATCTGTTCATATATATGTACTGAATAACTGTTTAAAAATCTTTGCAATATGTTAGAGCTTTTCTCCACAGACATATCCTGAAAAAGTGTTTTTTATGACTAAAGACAGTTGGACAAACCTGGGTAAACACAAGTAAAATAAATAAAATGAAATGTGTATTTGTGTAAAGCAAGCTGGCACACACAGGTTGTGACTAATGTTTCTGTCAACTAAATGAAATTAATGCAAGTATGTAACCCAACTGTTACTATTATTTCTACTTTAATCCTGGCAGGGTCAAAGCAGACACTTTTGTTCAGTAATGGGGAGGGGGTTGTTTGTGAATTAAATGAGTTGACTGGCCCTGCTGTTTCCTGTTGTAATTCTGGCTTTGCAAGATTAATGTGTATTTTGATCAACTGTCATATAAGACTGTGTCGATGTCTCTCAGAACCACTGGCACATTAGGCATTGGAGTGACCTTGAACTGTGAATAATAAATTAAAATAGTACAGTGGGATTTCCAAATCTCCTTACTTTTCACTTGGCATTGTACAAAATGCAGATTACCTGATACAGTACAATGTATGTTTACTACATCATGTGTACTCATAATAGTTTCATGCAGTCAAGACCACCCACTTTTTTACTGGTTAGAAATGTTTATGTTTTGTGCTGTTATACGATAACCTAAACAAACTAGCTCTGAAATGCGATACTGCACCTAGTGAGTATTTTGTATCCCTATTGCATTTGTCTGTGCATTGCATGTTTCTGAGAAAGATGCGGTCTCTTTGAGCCATTGGATGTCAGGGAAGTTGGTATCAGAGACTAACCTGATATGAATGCTGTCATACTGGATTAATGGATTAATAGATTAGTGATAGATCTACATTTCTTTTTCTGTCTGTCATGTTAAGATTAACTTTGATTTATATTTGTTGATTTTAGCTCTGAAAATCTAAATCAAGTCTTTCTTTGTAGCCTGCATATATGTTTACTCCTCCACTGAAAAAGAGTAACATTGCAAGCAGCCTTTGGGTGACTTACATGAAGGAGTTATTCATTGGTAGAGAAATTCAAGTCTGATGAAAATACCTTTTATAGGGGTTTAAATCAAAATGTAATGAATTACTGAAGAGATTGTAAAGGTAAAAAATGGTGTAGCATATCTACAGTTAAGGTGAGTGATTCACACAGCCATACTGGTAGCTTACAGTACTCTGTGCTAAGCTGATTGGTGGAGTGGGTAGGCTGTATTTCATACTGGAGATGCACAGGTAACTTGTGATATAATGCTGATAGTGCATAGCAGTAGTGGACCCAGCAGTCACACAGATGTGGAAGTGAATTCTGACTGACATCCTCAACAAATGCAGTTCATTACTACATAATTTGTCTGTCAGTTACATTCTGACTGTGGTTCCTCTCCTTCCCATTCTTCTATTAATACTGAGCAAAGATTGCTTAATTGGGAACTGTAGCAGGCATTTATTACTATTTTATTCTACGCTGGTACCAAGATCTATACTTTTAAAGTGCTAGTGATATATGCTGAACAGTTTCACTTCATAAACGCGAATTGCTGAAATATCGAATTTCAGAAATTCGTATCCATGAAGTCGAAACTTCAAAATAATGAAAGTGCATAAGCAAGAAGAGGACTATGTTGAATTCACACTTATGCATCAACGTTATGTTGCAGAAGTGTTTGGCTGGGATGGTGTCTACAGTGTAAGGTGAATGAGTGTGCATGAGTGTTTTTCTAACTTGTACGAGTGGGTTAGGGTAGGGAGGTGGAGGCATGATTGTGTGTATTGGCTGTGTGTGATTATTTTTTTCTTTGCTGTTTGTGCAATCTCGGAGTTAGTATATATATATAAGTAGGGGGTGTGGGGGGGGGTGCAGGGTGGCTTGCCCCCTGCATTTGTGTAGTGTAGATGTGTGTCTGTGTGGTGTTTTGTTGTATTTAATTGTTTTGTGGTGTGGGTGTTATGGTTTGTGTGTTGTGTGCTGTATTGTGTATGCTCAATGTTTTGGTTTTGTGATTGTGAAGTGTCGGTGTTGTGATGGTTTCAGCTTTATACTGTCGAAATGCTGAAATTCGATATTTCAGCATTTCGGTAATATGAAGTGAAATCATGTTGAACACAGCTCAGCAAACCTCCCAGGGAACTCTGCAAACCAATAATCCCCTCTTAAATCATAGCTGGTTAAAGTTCCTGGTCAACTCCAAAATCTGGCTTGCAGGGTGCTTGTAACTTAAGTTAGGCATAGATTTATAGGTTCATAACTAAGTAATAGGTAATTACTCTACATTCCATTACAAGCCTAACCAGTAATCCATGTTTAAAAGATCCCTCCAGTCTTAAGGAGACCAATACAGTATAGAACGGGGAGCACTTGAGGCCACCTCTCTTAATATCTAGGTTTACCTTGAAGGTAGCAAGAATGATAACTCTGCTTGACAACCTTAAATATGAATTTGTCATGTTAAAGTGACTTGTGGAAGGTTTAGATCCTTTAACTGGGTATTTGAAGATCCAGTTGTTCTGCAAAGGAGGAAGCGGTCAAGGAGAGTTGGATCTTTTATGGCTCAAAATGCTAAATGCAGATTTTCATGAAGGAGACTATAAGAGACTAAGCACACAAAGAGGACTGCCAGTCTGTCCAGATAATGTGAGGTTCTTGAGACTAATGAACTTTTTGTTAGGAATCTCTGAGATTACTTAGGTTGAGTGATATGCTTAGATTAATATATGCCCAAAAATATATTCAATGATAGGTATGGTGAGAGGTTGCTAAAGTGAAAATAAGACTTCTTTGTATTTAGAGGAGAGGACTTTGGAAATTATACAATCCAGACAGAAGGCATTCTGAATTACTATAGACATGGCAGTCAAATGATGAGGCATTACTAACAAGAGTCCCTAGATCCCTTATGAAATGCTTGACTGGTGGGTGTATCACTAATATGGTATGACGTAGACAAAAATTGTTTTGTTTGCCAAAATAAGTTGAACAATTTATGTTTACATTTATTTTGACACCATGGTCCTTCTCTAATTTTTTACCATAGTCTAACCCATGTTAGTGCAATTGTGAGTCAGTAGATGAATATAAAGCAGTGCCCAATTTACATTCATATGTAAACTTAAATAACCATAAGTCAGAAGTGATGCCAAACAGGAGCACTGAGCGCTATAGTACAAAATTAGTAACTGTTTGACTTTCAGAAGTGGCATCTGTGGTCAGGGGGTGTGGCCAAGATGGTGAGCACTGTTTTTTAAAGCTCTGCTTTATTTTAACATCATTGACAGGATGTTTAATAAAAAACTGAAATAGATCATTTCAAAACTTGATGGGTTTATAGTTGAACATCTGCTGAAAGATTTACTGCAAAAAATAACAAATCTGAAACTCTTTCAACTGCTTTTTCCTGTCAAGAAAACTAAAAATAGCTCATTTTCTCAGAATGAGCTACTCTAAGCCAAGGGTACAGGTCAGTACTGTAAAGATAGATTAATGAAAAAGCAAAATGGGCAATTTTAAAGAGGAATGTAAAAAAACAAGTGTTGAGTGAATCTCTTAACAATCATCACAAATCTCAAATATAGAATAGGCAATGTTTGATTTTGATGGAAGATTACTTGGAAATGAGAATCGCACTGAATTTCTTCTTAAACAAAACAAATTATTCCGGGAAATAGAAGACTTAGAGAACAGATTTAGGAGGAATAACATCAGGATTTACAAGATTCCTAAAAAACCTAAAACTTTGAATCTGCCTGATGCTTTTTCCTTTGGCATTGAAAGAGCACATAGATCACTTTCTAATTCATCTTAAAAAAAAAAACCTTCACCAAGGTCAGTGATTGTAAGATTTTTCTCAAGTCAGGATAAGGATTTAGTCTTAAAAGCTGAATGGACTAATTGTCCAGTTAAAATTAAAGAAAATACTATATGATTTGACAATGACTATTCAACATTGGTGATGTCAAAGAGAAAAGCATGTGTGCCATTTGTTAAAAGCTTAAAGAAAAACAATATTAAAGCACAAATCTTGTTTCCAGAAAAAATAAGGATTCACCTTCCAGAAGGAAAGAAGATTTTTAACACCTTGGAAGATGCAATGGATTTTAGACAGAAAAATAAAATTCTAGAAGAAAACAGAAAAAATGATCTGTAATCTTTTAATTTCTTTGAAGAGAACTGCAACAAGAGATGGTTGGTTAATAAAAGACAAAAACAGTAAAAAAATGAAGGGCAAATCAAAGTATTTCATGGTTATGATTCTTATTAATTTAAAGAAGTGCTTGAATATTTTTGAACAGGTACTGAGTATTACTTTTTACAAGGTAAACCATTTAATTATTTCCTTCCCTTCTTCAAATGGTTACTAGTTCCCTTTTTTAAATGTTAGAGTTTGATTTTTTAGCTCTATATTAAATTAAAGCCACTTATTTACATTTAGAATTTAAAAGATTAAGCTATTAATTGTATTTAAAAATGAATCATTATTATGATGAAAGCTATATTAGGTGGCACACTTTCTGATATCTTGGCATAGTTGGGTAATTTATTATTATAATGCAAGATGCAACAAATGACACTAAAAAGGCATGTTAAGTTACATTCTGGGTCTTAAATGGTCCAGTAGTGTGCTACTGAGAGTATACTTGACATGCAATAGCACCTAGGAAAGACATGCTATGTTATAAACATTACCTTTGGAATTATATCAGATAATTGGAGTAACACTTACACTTTTACAAGTTAAATCTGGATTACACATAACTGCCATTATTTTAATGCAAGTTTATATGCTATATCTCCTTTAAAAAAATGACAGCCTGCTTTAGATTCAACATCTCATACAAATAGTGCTTGCTGAATCATTCAATGTTATTTCTTTGAGTGCAATGGATTTTTAGTGGTTGGGCTACTTTGAAATGTTTTTTGTTTATTTGGTGGTTTGGAGGGGGTTGAGGGATTGATGCGTGGTGTGGAGGAGACTTGGATTCACTTGCATGCATTTTTGTCTGAATTGTAACTGATGAACTGTTCATTTCCAAGCCCTTATCATGAAAACCAGCTTGAAACAACTTAGAATCATGAGCACTTTTGTGATGCTGTATAAGTTCTGAAAATTCTAAGAACTGTACAGTTACTTCTTCCTGTATAAAAGTAAATAATCGTAATATATTGAATCATATGCTAAGATGTCAATGAATACAAATTAGATAATAAGCAAAAGACAAAACCACTGTCAGTTATTAAATAGTTCTGAATACTTGCAGTACACCAAAACAATAGTTTATATACTAGAATATAGAATGACACTTCTGATAAAAAATTAGGATTGTGTTTCTCTGTTATTGTCTCTTTTTAATGATAACAAAGCTTAACATCTCAGAACAATTTATTATGGAAAGTTTGAATCTTAAAAGGGAAGACTTTTCAGATGTTTTTTTCAGTTACTATTAGACATAACATTTAAGGAAAAAATAGGACTGATTCCAATAGCAGTACTAGATTACAGAGTATCAAATATATAAGGGCAAATATATATATTTCTATTATATGATATTCTACACTAGGATTATAGCTAAAATATAAAACCTAGGAATATGGTAATAGTACAAGACATAGTATACAAACAGAAATAGAAAGAGATCAGAATAAATAAATAGGTATATACTTAAAGAATATAAATATGTCTGCAAGGGTAGGAGGTTGGCATATTCGTTAAGGTGTTCACCTCATAGGCACTAAGTGCAGGGTTTGATTCTGACATGGGGTAATTGGCTGAGAATGGAATGGCTCACAAGGGCAGTTAGCCTTGTACTAATTTATGAACTTATGATCCTTTGAACAACTTTATATATAGTAAAAAAAAAAGGAACAAATGTAAACTCATCTAACCTATAAATTAATAAATATGAAAATAACAACTGACTTCCTCCTTAAATAGACCAGGGATATTACCATATCAAAAGATGACTGTAGAGATATTCAGTTTGGTCAACTTATAGTAAAGATTCTGAACACTTGTTTAACTTTTTTTATTCATAATAACTCACTGACATGCTTTTTAAGATGATGCATACTAAAAGTATGAGACATTAATCTGAATCAGAAGCATGAGCTAAGTATTATTAGTATAATGGAGAGTTTGAGAGGTAGTTTGTTCGTCTTTTTCAACAAACTAGGAATACGTTACTCCATGGTAGAATGTTTTAGGGTTGTTTCATTAGGTTATTTTTTATTTGTTTCAAAAGTTTGTCCATAGCTGAAGATTTCATATTGTTATATATAAAGTATATAATAAGTTCTGTACATAAATGTGATTTCATTATACATGTTTTTTTCTCTCATATAAATGTCTGACTTTAAATGCATATGTATTAATATTAATGGATTGAATACTCTAGTAAAGAGGGGAAGTCTGTTCAAATACTTGCAATTACATAAAGCTCAAATAGTATTTCTACAGGAAGCACATTTGCATAATAAAGATGTAAATAAACATTTGTTAAAGAACTATTTGATTTAGCAGGTTCTGGCTTTCAAGCTGAAAGAAGAGGCACCCTCATTTTATGGAAGAACTCACCACTAATGCCTAAAGTAAAAGATACCTATGTTGCTAAAAATAGTATGTTAAGCATTGTTATAACTGATTGTTATAACTGAGTGGAACAGTGAACTATATACATTGATGAACTCTTATTGGATTCCAGGGGTTGGAGCTAAAGATACAAAAAAAATATTTAGACATTATAGCCTATTACATGAAAGGTGAAGTCATACTGGCTTGTGATTTTAATTGTATTTTATCAGACAAAGATTTCACTGCAGATAGAAAGCTGATAATGATTTATTTAGCCAAACAATGAAATTTGTAAATCTAATGAATTTAAAGGATATATATGAGCTAAGGGAAAACAAACTTGCTTAAATGTGCCCATTATTCATATAGATATGGAACGCAAACAAATATTCACAACATTTTTGTCTCAAACAATCTGTTACCACATATCAGAGAAGTTTCAGTAGTTTCATCTCTATTATTGGACCGTAATGCTATAATATTTAATATTATTTTAAAAAATGATAGTTTAATACATCACAGGAGATTACCAGTGTACATTATTAAAATAAAAGGATTCAAGGGTTGGTATGTTAAAGAGATCAAAAAATTCCTAGAAATTAACATAAATGGTGAAGTATCTGACATTGTCCTATGGGATTCATTAAAGGCTTACTTAAATGGAAGAGTTTATTACAAGCTGGTATATTAGTAAAATAAAAGAATGGGGAAAAGAACTGAATACACTGCATAAAAAAATAGATACACTAAAGTTACATTAAAAACCAAATGACACTATCAGTCACGCTGAACTTAAAAACTTAAATACAAAATATGCTGAAAATCAAAGTTTCAATAAACCTGGAAAACTTAAACTTTAGGCATATTCAGTAAACCTTTTAAGCCTGTACAAACTTGCTCTTAAATCAAAGATAATGAATAAACTAAATTATGTCAAAGACATTATAACACACATAAATAATAAAAAAGAAAGAAGACAAGATATTAAAGGTATTACTGAGAGCTTTAAAATATTTTATGAAAATATAAATAATACAAGTAACCTATATAATGATGATATAGTTGAAACTTTTCTAAGGGAAAATATAAATAATAAAATAACAAGTGAAAAATAAAAATATTATAGACTAGTCACTTTAACAGAAATACAACAGCACATAAAAAAGTTAAAAAATAATAAGGTGCTGGGTTTAGATGGTCTTATGCCAGAGCTATGTAAAATACTACGAGACAATGCAGTTAAAATGTTAGATGGGGTCTATAGAGAAATAAAAACAACTTCTGAGGTCTTCTCATCATGGAAATGTTCCATTATATCACGTATTTTAAAACAAGATAAGGATCCTGCAAAATGTTCAACTTACAGACCTATTTCACTTTTAAATGTGGGCTATAAGATTTTCATGTCCATTTTAGCTAACAGAATTAATCTACTTATATATAAACTAATTAACAATGATCAAACTTGGTTTATTTTAACAGACAAGTATAGGATAACATAATAAGAATGCATACATTAATAGACTATGCAAATAAAAATAAAAAGAATGTTCTGTCATTTTTCTCAATTTAGATAAGGCTTTTGACTCAGTTAATTGGTCAAACCTGTTTAAAAAACACTTATAATTTCTCACCTGAATGAATTGCATTAATTTCTAGGTTATACAATAACTCTTATGCTTATGTTAAAACAGGTTATTTTCTTTCTAATTCATTTAAATTACAAAAAAGCACAAAACAAAGCTATCCATTGTCACCTTTACTTTTTTGCATTAGCTATAGAACTGTTTGCTAATAGTATTACATCTAATAAGAACATTAATGGCATTAAAATAAAAGAAGATTTCAAACTAAAGATTCAACTCATTGCTGTTATTTTACTAACAACAGGAAATATAGAACATTCATTAGAAAATATAATTAGTTCTGTGAGACAATTTGAAGAAATCTCAAACTTAAGATTTAATCATAATAAAACAAGTACATTAAGTAATAAAAACATTTAAAAAATCATACAAAAATTCCAACTTCAATTAGAATAGCAATCAAATGAAATATCTTGCTATAACCATTATGTCTAATAGTAAAATAGTAAAGAAATGATACAAGCAAACTTTCAAAAGGTTGTTGATACAATTTTAAGTTTATTCACAAACTGTATTGTTTGCCTTACAATCTTTAGTACTATCCCCAACAACAAAGTTGATGAAGAAGATAAATAGTATTCTACATATTTTTTGGCATCCTAATAAACCAAGAGTTTCCTTTGACTGGTACAGAAAAGCTTGGGATAATAGTGAAATAGGATTCCTTGATATTTAATTGTATGCTACTTCAACAATTGTAAAAGTTATAGGTTGTGGATAAATTCATCTTATGACTCAAAATGGAAACAAATACATCAAGGCATACTAGTAGTAAATAATAACTGTATCACAACCAGTCATAAACAAATAGTCTCTGATAGTTTTATCTGTTTTTTTTAAATATTTTTAAGTAAATATAATTACATGCTCTTCTCAAATTCCCTATTTCAACAACACAATTTCCTCTTTCCATATTCTAACCATTTTATTAAAGACTTAATATTTTCTATGTTTCCAATTGTATATACAAATAACTGCTTAGAAAATCATAACTTCAGCAAAATGGTAGTATTGAAACAACAAGGTAACAATTTAGTAGGATCAATTTTTAAATGGTACTGATATATATACTGTTGAAAACTTAAGGTCCAAATACAATCAAGATTCTGAGAATTGGTTAATTTTACAAATATTTAGAGACTTTGTGAACACAGAGATCAATAAAATAGTTGACCTAGATAAGAAATTGTTTCCCAAATTATTGGAAATCTTAAATAAATATCAATAATAGTGTAATGGAAAATAAATCATATTTGTGACAAATTTTTAAAATTCTTAAGTTAGATTTTACATATTTAGATCAATAAAAGTTCTGCATAATACGTCTCTTGGTATGCTTTATGCCCACATGACCTGCAAAAGGAATGTCATGGGCTATGGATATAAGTCCCATATGGTAGGAACTGGGCATTACCAACTGCTGTATTACCCCACCCTCTAGCTCTCCATCAGGGGTCCACTCTCTGTACATTAACCCTTTGTTCCAGTGTATAGTCTCCCATTTTCCTTAAGAATCCAGGTGCCTCTTTAGCTACCTCCCTCAAGTCTCATAATGTAGGGTCTGAAAGCTAAGCCTGTCTCAGTTCAACCTCTGTGACCATTCCCAGCTCCCTTTCCACTAGAAGCCTGATCTCTTCTGACAGTGGTGCCTCACTGTCAGCCTGGGTACTACCACTCACCTCTGTCCTTACAGTCACCCTGTCCACGGGAGCATCAGTGCCTACCAGCAGCTATGGCTCACTTTCAGGCTTCCTGTCAAAGGGTTGCTCCCTCCCAGAAATAGCCACCTCACCATCCCCAACTTCAGATCTGGAGTCTATGTGGGTCTTCCCCAGGCTACCTGACCCACATGGCTGTCTCCAAGCCTGACTGCATGTAACTGCATGCACACAAGGTACCGCAGTATCAAAATTATTCCCTATCAAGACAGCTGCAGGGATATCCTCAAACACACCTACCTTTTTGCTTCCTTTTCTACCCTCCCAGTCAAGGTGAACCCTGGCCAAAGGTATTTGGAATGGGTCCCCTCCTAAAGCTCTGACTGGTGTGGACTGCCTAAGCAAGTACTGCTCCTCTTTAACCACTGCAGGCTTCACAATGGCTATGTCAGAGGCTGTGTCTCTCCTAGCAGTGGCCTGTCTTCCATCCACTAAGACAGGATACAAACTTCAGTGATAATTTGATACACCTGTTGTCTCCAGACAACTTACAACCAGCATGCTGTTATTCTCACTTGTTGGTTCCTTCATCTTTTTCCACCTTGTCTCAGTAGACATTTGTATGCTACTTGGCCCCTCTGGTTACATTTAAAACATCTAACCCTTGGTCCTGGCTATGTGCCTTAACTAGTGGCTTCCCCTGTTACTGGTATACTCTGTTGAGGTGGTTTAGGATGCTCACCATGGGTTACCCTATAATCATATGCAGCACTGAGTATACCCTTCTTGTGCAGTGATGCCCTGCTTGCTATGTAGAAATCGCCTTTTCTTCCAAGCTCATCTGCAGAGTTAAACTCCTGGTCTGTCAACCAGATTCTCATGTCATCAGGCAAAGTGCTAAGGGCTTGTTCCCTCACCAAAAGGTCTGCCAACCCTTCAAAAGTGGTGACCTGACACCCACTCACACACCTATGAAAATAAGTGCTTAACTCAGCAATATAACCACATACACATTCATCTGCCTTGTGTTTATGCTCATGAAAGTTTTTTTATTGTAAGCTTCAGGTGTTAAAACATTCAAGTAAACATTGTTTAAATTATGATCAAGTAAAATGTAAAACAATCAGTATCAGACAATTTTGAAACAGCAGTTACAACTCATTCATGGAGTAATGGGGTCAGGAACCGTACCCAAAGCCCTTGGTCAATGTTATACTGTTTACATACCCTTTCATATACATGAATAAAACTATCAACATCGTCATCCTTTGTAAACCGTGGAAGAAATTTACTGACCTTTATTGCTTCAGGAGTTCAGTTGTGCCCTCCACTATTACCTCCATGACCCTGCTGAAGAGTTAGCATTTCCCTCTCATGTTGGCATGGTTTCTCATTTTCTTTGGCCTCTGAAGGCCACAGTCACTCTTTGACTTCCAAACACTGCAGTCTCTTCTGATTCTAATTCCATCTGGTTCATCAGTCATTTGGCCTTCAGTTTAAATCTCTTTAACTCTAGATGGATTTTTAAGTCCTTTGAGGAAAAGGAGAACTGTCCTTTTTCTGAATACTTCACACCCCCATCACAAGACTGGTTATCTTCTAGGTTGCTAGTCCATGCTGCAGCTATGATCAAGGCTGAAATAATTTCCTCTTTAGTCAAGTTGCCATGCACCAGTCCTTTGGCTTTGCACACCTTGGCCAACTGGTTCTTTGTCAGCTTGCTATAATCCTCTGCTGACATCTTTGCCTGTATTCCCTGACTAAACTAAACTAACAAAAATAAATAAAACTGTTGTGAAAATGAAACTCTGTATGTTTACCTTGTGGCTGCTGAGAGTACACACACACCTTCAGTGACAACTGCCCACCGGCTACTGAAGTTCAATTAATATCCCATCCAGCTGCCTTTAATATGTGATGACTCCCTACGCCAGGCCAGCAATCAAGGTGACTCAGTCCTCACCACTGACTCTGGTGAGGGATGGTCACTAAGAGCAAAGATGCATTCACACAGTATTTTCAGATGCAGCTCCTTGCACCAAGCACAATTTCCCTTAAGAGCACACAGGATGCATCCTCCAGACCTGGGGCCAGACTGTATTTCTCTCTCCAGACCCATACAAAACTCCATACTGACCACTATGGAGTTCTTTGTACCTGTTCCCAGTAGCTGACACACACACTTGGACATCTGAGTTTCACACACAGACACACACACACACACACACACACACACACACACACACACACCTGGGAAAAGCTGGCACAGATTTACTAGCTGTGCCCGTTTCTGCCCAGACTCTCAGGTAATCATGCTGCGACTAGTCAGCTACCCTAAGGTTCTTAAAAAGGGCACCCAATTATCCTGTGTAAAATGAATACTAATACAAATTGTAGGGTGTGACCAAAGCAGCAAGGCTTTCAGGAGTGTCACTAAAACAAGCATAAGTACTCTCAATATGTTAAAAGTATTCTGTAAAGTACCAGCCACAATGAAAGGTATTAAAATATTTAACGATAAATTATAAAACAGAAAACAGGAGAGTACTGAATACAATAAACAACAGAGTTTCAACTACAGAGATATAAAAATAATACAGTTGGATAGTTTCTCACAGAAGCAGAAAACAATACTAAACTATTCTCACTAAATGTCCCTGACTAACTAAAGAATTACTGTTCCCTGACAACTTACTAAAGCACACCAATACTAAACTATTCTCACTAAATGTCCCTGACTAACTAAAGAATTACTGTTCCCTGACTACTTACTAAAGCACACCAAGCCAATGTGTGCTGAGGTTCTTACCACAGCAAAAGCCAGATGATGTCTGTCTTTGTCTGTGTGAATGTGTGAGATGTATATCCTGTTAGAAACCTTTCTTGTCAGATACTAAAGTGCTGCTGTGAGGGTTCCAAAGAAACCAGATGCTGGTTAGAGGATAACATCACCACTGGTCACCTAACTTTGGTACATTACACACATAGAGTTTTGATAAGATCTGTGGCAGCATCTTAAAGCTATAACAAAATTTCAAACTATCCAGTCTTCCAGTGTTCTCTGATAAACATACACATTTGATCAGTTACAGTAGTACAGCCTAATATACATGTATAGATTCTTTCTGTTCAGCAGGGGATACACTAGACAATCTCGATGTACTGAAATCTCGAATTTCAGTACGTCGAGACCGAATAGTGGAAAGTGCAGTTACTCAAAACTACACTATGCCAAATCCGCAAATGTCGAATCTGCCACTATTGTGGTGTCGCGTTCGTTACGTGTGGTGCGGTTTTTGGATTTATCTGGGGTTTCAGGTACGTGTTACGTGTTTGAGGATATTGGGTAGGGATTTTAGTGTGTGTGAGTGTGTGCGGTGGTGTTATTTTGTGTGTTTGTGTGTTTAGTGCGACCTCGGAGTTAGAATATATAAGTAGGGGTGTGTGGGGGGGTGCAGGGGGCTTGACCCCCTGCTTATAGGTAGGTTAGGTGTGTTTCTGTGTGTTGTTATGTTTGTTTAATTAGGTAGGTGTATTTGTGTGTGATTATGTCCTGGTTTGTGTGTGTGTGTGTGTGTGTGTGTGTGTGTGTGTGTGTGTGTGTGTGTGTGTGTGTGTGAGAGTGAATGGTCGCGGTTATGGTATTCATGATTATGGGTTTTCGTGTATGTGGGTTTTTGACTATTCAGTCTCAAAATACTGAAATTCGACATTTCAGTACTTCGAGATTGTATAGTGAATCCCCAGCAGGACGTACTGTTGATGCATTTTTAATACAACTAAAGTTACAAACATATTTTTAACTCAAACATCTTTACAAATCAGTGTGATAGTCAAATAACATAAAATTCTTTACAAAGCTCCAGCTAGCTATGCTGGCATATGTATACATGTACCTGGCACAGATGGTACTACCTCATAACATCACATAAGCTATGGACATTGCTGTGTATTAGTTCTTAACTTTATGATACTTTTAAAGAAAAATTATAGTTATTTTTTGTTTCAGTGGCTATTTTAAGTTCATATGAGCGGTTCTCTTAAGTGATTTGATAGTTTGCATAAAGTGCTGTTAGGGTGGATAGAAAGAAACCTTGTAAAGCATTAAATAATTTCTTTTTATAATTTATTGATGTTGCTATTCCACATAGGTGTTTGTTTATCAAGTTCTCATTATATTGGTTGCAAGCAGACACTGCCTTAGGAATACAGCTATTTAATTAAGAATGGAAGTCAGAGGCACAAATGATAACTTTAGCAACAGGATCTGTTGGAGGAGAATTACAGAGGAATTTAATTAAGTCATAAAGTAACCCAAGGTATTTGCAGGGGAATTATTGCCAATTTTAAAGGAAAAGGTCAATGATTTCTGGTTTGATCTAATGAAGAAAGATAATATATAAGGATGTGTGCAAGACGTGGCCATGTTTGTTGGAATAAGAACAAGATCAAGGGTATCTGAGCTCTTTACTAGGATTGATAAATATTTTTACAATGGAATTAGTATTTATAATGTCAGAGAAACTTGATGCTTACCAGCCATTAGTGGGGTAGTTCAGCCATTTTATCAGTGAATAGTTGAAGTCCCCAATAGAAAGAATTGGAATTAATGACAATACCAGCTGAAGCACTAAGAAAGTTTTATGTTCAGAAAGAGGCGTAGATGATATTTTGTAGCTATTAGTAAAGTGGTAACTAATTTTGTTAGGGTGCTTTGAATATCTAAGGGTTCAAATCTGGAGTTTGAGGAATCAGTCATCAGGTGATGATATCCTTGGCAAATACTGATACTCTCTTTCATTTGCAGTAAGTCTGAAGGCACTAAAGTGAAAAACAGAGAGAGTACTTTAATTGCTCTCAAACCATGTCTCTGTAACTGTGTTCAAGTTGCAACAGGGCCACAAGTTTGGGCATTTTGTGTTAAGACTCCTGACACTAAGTAGAGTTATTATAATGCATTCAAAATTTAGCTGTATTAGCTTGAAATGTCCCAACAGAGACTGTACATAAAAAGGCACTATGATGGAAGCAAAGGAATCTTATCATTTTTCTGGGTGGCGGGAAAATATAACTCAAGACAAATATCCTTCCTGCCTTGGATACCTACATAGCAAAATCAGTCATATCCTTCTGCATGCCCCATTAATAGACTAAAGTCTTTCGGCTTTTCCCAGTTAGGGGTCGCCACAGCGGAACTCCAGTCTGCTAATGATTGGCAGTGGATTTTTACGGTGCAGAGTTGCCAGCCCGATGCCCAACCTTCAAAGAAGGCACGCCCATTCAAGCACACACCTACCTGCATATCCTTAACATCACTCGATCACGGGGACGACATGCAGACACCACACAGAAGGTGCTCCAGCCAAGAATCAAATGGGAGAACCTCTTGCTGTGAGGTGACAACGCCTATACCCCATTAAAAGACTGCCTAAGGTTATTCTCCCCAGGTCGTAATTGTAATTGCCAAGATAACCAGATCTTAGAATCCTTTTAATGTTCCAGACCCTGATTCTGGAATGACAGCTAACTCTCACCCTATTCTAATTCAGCCTGGTGAGGGTGATGTCCATAAATCTGGCAACAGAGTTACCTATTACTAAAACATTACCATGGGTGGATGCAGTCTAAGTTGGCCTTAAGGGCTTGGATTATGCACCCTTTTGACTCTTAGAGTTATATATACTGGCTGTGAGCTTACAGGATATCCCCAGGTTTCTTATTCTTTATCTGGGAGACTTAGGCTTTGTAAGTGGACCTTAAGGGCAGTGTTCTCTTAACAAACTCAGCGTAAGAGGGTAAAGTGGCAGACCACTGTGGTGTGTATGTGTGTGTGTGTGTGTGTGTGTGTGTGTGTGTGTGTGTGTGTGTGTGTGTGTGTGTGTGTGTGTGGGTGTGCTTTGTGCTTCTGAAATGTGTTTTGAATTGAAAATCCTTACACCTCTTTCATATTAAAACTTTGTGAGATAGCTATAAGGAGTTTTCAGTAAGCACAGTGCCAGCTGCTATGCTGCCTAGAAATACCTAGAGCTATCAGACTGGCTACAGAAGGGGCTAGAGCTGACTGAGATTCTAGAATGACCTGTGCAGATGACCGGTTATCAGAAGATGTGATATGTTAAAAACCTGCTCTTGGTATAAGACAGAAGGGTACAACACATTGATCTAAAAATGGTGATAATATGGGAAGTGGCTAAATGATAGAAAAATATGAAACACTCTGGACACAATAAGTAATAGGGTCAGTATTTACAGAAGAGGAAAAATGTAATAGTTCTATATGTAGGAACAGTGAGGTTCTCAGTACCAAGCAGCAAATTTAAATCAGATTGCCATAGTCAATAATTTCAAGTGCAGTAACCCGTGAGTAATGTCTTCAGTTTCCATAGCAGTGGAACAATACATACAAGCAACAACAAAACAACAACAGTAATGATCAAAGGTGAGGTCAAGTGCAGTGAACAGCTGAAACAATAGGTTATAATAGGTTAATTTGATATCTTCCTAACTGGTAACAGCAATGAGAAAAGTGATCCAGATACAGTAACTGTAGAGCAAGCAGTCACAGTCTCTCCAAGTTCTAAGCTGTAACAAGCAGTGAGTGTGTGTGTATGTGTGAGTATGCTTGTGCATGTGTCCCCAAATCTGTCCAGACACATGCAATGACTGGAATGCCCACAGAGATACTTACTGAAAGGATACAAGATCTAAGCAGCATGTCCTACATGGACCAACTCAAAGCTCTGCCATTCTACTCAGTATCCTACAAGCTGCAAAGAGATGACCTGTGTCTAATATACAAGGCATCCCCATCCCATTATTGATGAACTTACTGCACGCCAACAAGTCAAATGGCATCAGAAATGCTTGATCTAGGGGTCTAAACCTCTTCTGTAACATCAATAGAATGGTTTGGAGGGACAGGTATATTTTGCAGAGGATACAGCTGCTGTAGAACAGACACCCCATGCATGCAAGACAAAATTCATCCCTATCCATTTTCAAGTGCAACTTAGACTTATGGATGGGATAGAGAAAAGTTACCCCAGGAATGCCCCCTGTACTCCTAATGGACAGAGAGAGCTCCAAAATGCTTCAGCCCATGCATGGGTCCCCTCATATCCTCTGTGGTCTGATCCCAGTTATTAGGTATAATATATAATTATTGACCATGGGATGGGTAAATCCAGTTTATAACCAAATGGCATAAGTTATTTTGAGCACAAAAAGAGAAATTGTCTAGGCTTAAAATGTACTTCAAGGGCAGCTAACCTAGTATTTACCTATGAACCTATGAATGCACGTATACAACTCAAGAATTAAGAGTGGTATCAAATAATGCATTTTGGTCTGCACGCAGTGCATCTTATGGGTATTGTCATCTATAAGATCTTCAAATAAGAGAGGCATTTGTTATCTATATTCGAAGAGGAGTTTATGCACAGCCTGCAAATTTTCCTTCTCGGAGTCAGCTCTGATTGAAAAGAGTAGAGGTGCTGAGGGACTTGTTGCAGTGACTCTTAATCTGGCTGACAGGAATTTGCAAAACTGAAGTTTTCTACATTAAAAACTGATGATGAAGTATTTTACAAGTGAGATATAATAAGAGGTAATTTATTATCTGATTGTGTTGCTAGATAAAATGTGGATTTGGAAATAATGACTGTTGTGTTGCTTGTTATACCCGCATTAAGTCATTCATGGGAGATTTGTGTGAGAATTACTACCCAGAAGTGACACAAGTGAAAATACAGGAATTTACAGATGATGACAGTGTAGTCTCATGATTGCAAGAAATATATATTTAGTACCATGAATTAATTATAAAAATCATTAAAAAATATTCTGATTGAACCTTAGATGTGGTAATGATTATATAGCCTTATTGTATCTACACACCTCTGCTATGTGAAATTATAATGCAGTACATTATGTCTCAAGATGTCCTCTTTAGATCACCAGTGTAGTATTCTAATACTGTTGGATTATCACACCAAGATATGATTGTACGTATCACATAAAACCTAAGCCCACAGGCAGAATGGTACATAAGCGAATGCAGGTCTTTCACCTGTCGGCCTGTTTGTTCTCACAGTCATTGGTGTTACCTCTGTCTTCACTTATTCAGGTAAGTGTCTCATTGGGGAATCTTCCATTTTTTCTTGAACTTTGGTGTTTACAATTGTTAGATGTCAGCTAAGAGAGGAAATAATGCTTTTATTAATGACCTCCACTCCTAGTGCTTGTTTGTCTTGAGGCTGAATACTGTAAGAATTGTTAGAGTTGTCAGTCATTTGTTCTGAAAACACTACATGCATGTTTTTCCTCAATGAACACTTATTTAGACACCCAGCTCTTGAAGTGCCTTGCCCAATCCAAAATGGTGTCCGACATCCAGCTCCCACCAAAAAAAAAAAAAGAATACATTCAAAAGTCCTATGCCCAGACCACCATCTGCTTTGTTGGTCTTGGGCATATCCATTGAGGTGTTGCAGGAATGTGTGGAATTCCCATTTACTTTTTAGGCTCCTGTTACCATGATCCCACTGAAGGTTGGTATAGTATCTGATTCCCACACATCTGATATGACTGATCATTTTGATATAGTTGAGAAGGGAAAATCAAGGGTCATTATTACAAAGGGACCTGAGGGCATACCGCAAATCCTAGTTAGGGAACAGGTGCATGGATCCTTGACTAAGGCCCATCAGTAGTCTGATCCCCAAACTTCCTGAAAGCAGATGTCACACCTGAGAAAAAGAAACAAAAGGCAAAGAATGTTTGTCCTTACAGTCATCTCCAGAAAAGGAATGGATGGAAGTGTCAAAGGGCCTAAACAAAGTCATTTTGTCTCACAAGCCTCCTTCCTTCCTTCCTTTCTTTCTGCTTCCTGTCTTCCTATCCCTTCTTAGAAGAGACAGCATGAATCCTTTTCTAAGAAGGAGGAAGAATCTGATTCACATGAATACTTTTTAGCTTATTCATCTCAAGTTCATTCTCCAGGTCAGATGTCTTCAAATGATGACGACACATTATCACCTGACTAACTGCTAAGGAAATCTCATATGGGGAGACCATCACAAAAATAATGCAGCATTTTGAATGGGAATCTAGACAAGTTTCTGATGTGCTGAAAGGGTATTACAATTTGTTGGAGATAGAGCTGGGCTTCATGAGCAATCTAACAAAATTGTCTTGATCCCCACCCAGGATCTAGTCTTTCTGGATTGCAGACCAGACACAAGATTAATGCTAGCCTTTCTTAAACATCCTCTTCAATCTTGAAGCAACCACTGTTGTAGAAATACAAACGACAACACCAGATAATCCAACAGAATTTATTGTAGCAGAAAACTTCTGTTTGTGTATAAAAGATACAAAATTCTCACTCTAGTGCCTCGGACAAATGCCTTTTACAGAGTATAAAATCACATTCCCACAATGTATATATTTATACAAATGTATATCCTCTTCAATCTTGTCTTGCAGGGGAAATTCTAAGGGCTCTGAGGTTCATAACAACTTCCATCTCCATGATTCTCTTTGCCAAACTTCACGTGAGAAAGATCCAGTGGTACCTAATGCATGTCTGATTTCATTGTTACCCAATGAACACTCAGATTCCACCATTTCTACAAACAACGTTACATTGGCGACTCTCTCAGGTGCAGCTGAATCTAGGACAACTATCCAAACCAGCTTTTCCCACTCAGAAACTGGACACAGATGCATCAGATATTGCTTAGGATGCATGGACAGACTCCTTAGCCATTCAGGGCCAATAGACACAAATAAAGGAAGGAACACATCATTGTGAAAGAGATGAAGGCACCCATTCTGGCTCTAGAGATTTTTTTCACACATGGAATCTAGAACTTGTACAGACAACATAACAGTCATGTGGTATAAACAAACAAGGGAGGGGAGGGAATCCTGACCAATATGCAGACTGGCTTTTCTGGCTTGGGACCAAGCTATATAAACAAATCTACCCATACAAGCACTTTACATTCATTTCCAGGGCACTGTTCTTCCAGATTCATTGAGCATTGAGCAGGTCCCTGGAAGACCCTCAAAAAGGATGTTGGACATAGAGGTCTTCCTGGATATAGTACACAAATGGGGTATTCCTTAGATAGACCTATTTGCCTCCAGTCATAAGAAACAGCTCAGGCTGTGTTGAGCCAGGATAACTTGTCCCTAGTCTGGGAGGATAGATGCCATATCCTTTTCTTTGGAGGGGAAGTACCTTTATGCATTCCCTCTACTTCCCCCAACCCTAAAGGTTCAATTAAAAATCCAAAGGGACAGACCAAAAATATTGCTGGAGACTCTCATTTAGCTAACATATTGTGGCAGCATTGGTTCCCCTTTCTTTATCTTCTAGCCAAGGGTCATCATCAAATGTTACATCACAGAGTGGACTTGCTTACACAGAAAAAGGGTTCTGTGCTTCATCAACTTGCTATCTGTCAAGCAGACATTGTGGATGATACAATTCTAATCCTTTTTAGACACCTGTTTTCTGAGGACATGCTCAAGGTTCTCCAGGAAGTGAGAAAAACAACCACTAGAAGATCTTATGTATCCAAATGGGGAAAAGATTCTCTCTGGTGTCACAAAAACAAAGAAAATCCCTTACAAACAGGGATTCCCATTATACTTTCATGCTTTTGTATAGCCTATTGCTCTATTAAAGCTCACTTATCTGCCAATTCTGTATGGCTGCACGTTGATCTCCCCTGCTTCCTTGAATTGAGGTAAAGCAGTTTCTTAAGGATGTCCTTACTTTGAGCCCACCTAGAAGGTCTATCCCTCCTCCTTGGGACCTTAATTTTGTCTTGGAAATGCTTACTCAGCCACCTTTTTTAACTAGTGGCATCCTCATCTCTAAAGTTTAGTACCTAAAAAAACATTTTGCTAGTAGCCTTTACTTCTTCCAGAAGTGTTTCTGATCTTCAAGCCCTAATGCCCCCCCTTCTTAATTTTCTGTTAGTACAGGGTGTCTCTTAGGGTCAATCCTTCTTTCATGCCTAAAGTGGCTATTAATCTACCTGTTTTCTTTCACTTTCTAATACCTCACTTTATTGCACTTCTTAAACTACTATACCTACTTCTAATTAGCACAATCAAATTACTATTCCATCACTAGTTCTCTCTTAACACTCAGCCTTGCTTTGTTTCTCTAATACCTCACTCTATTGTATTTCTTAAATTACTTCTGTTTATCTTATACAGTGCTTTTCTATCTATAAAGCCTCAGCACAAGGCTTGTAAATTTAATGACTGTGAGTATCAATACAAATTTTATTATACTGACTACTATGCTATGCATTCACTGAAACAGCATTATAAAATTTGTTATTGTTAATATCGATTGCATTAAATGTGATACATTGGAGCTTTTCTCCCTGGGCATCTGCTGAAAAAGGGCACCTGTGCCCAGTCAAACTTACCCTGTAGACAAATGTCATAAAATGAATAAATACTTCCAAACCCTCAAAACAAGGGGGGAAGACTTCTGGACTGATTGGATGTGCAAAGGCAACTTGGATTCTATTTGGGTAAGAAAAGGACATTAGAAAGATGATCAGCTCTGTTTCTTTACAGGAAACCAAGCTGGTTAATCCTGTCTTCAATTAACAACCGTTCAGGCAGTAGCACAACACAGTACTGGACAACTTGCAGAGTACCAATATAAGGTGCAAGGTTAAAAATACAACATTGACCAAACAAGTTAAGAAGAAAAATTGCAAGATAAAAACCAGGACACTAAATAGCAATAAAGTGGCACTTAAGATCGTACAGTTAAGTGAAATCTAAAATGCAAATTACTAAGTGCAGAAAAACTTGAATAGAGCCAATCTGCCTGGAAGAAGTATTCAGTGGCATTAGGCTTAGTTTTATGTGTATATGCCATGGGCTGAAGCTTAATGCCAAGAAATGTATAGTTATCCCCTTTGGGAAAAAACATGTACCCATGAATTACCACATAGGTGGCAGTACACTAAACACCAAAAGTGTGATGAGAGACTTAGGGACACAGGTGGACAGTGGTCTCACCTTCGATAACCACATTGCCACAATAGTCAGGAAATCCTTCTCTGTGGCACACCTCATCACTAAGGGCTTTTCATCCAGAAAAAAGAGGTTATTGTCCCACTGTCCTCAACCCTCATTAGACCAACTATAGAGTACACTGCCCCATTTGGTATGTACCTCACAAGACATCTGCAACAGCTGGAAAGGCCGCAGAAATACCTCACTAAAAGAATCACAGGCCTAAAGGAGATGCTCTGTGCTGACCATCTAAAAAAACTCCAGCTACACTCTGTGGCATATCGTCTACTCAGAGGCGATCTCTGCTTAACATACAAGGCCATGTCAAACCCTAAGCTGTTAGACATGCTCCACTTAAAGAAATTCCAATCCCTCAGAGCCACATGCTCCAGGGATCTAAACCTTGTCATCACAATGAACAAAACATGCTGGAGGGATAGGTTCTTGAACCAGAGACTCCCATACTCTGGAATAGACTGCCCATACATGTCAAGCAGAGCGCCTCCTTGGCCCTCTTCAAAAGGAACCTTGACGATTGGATGGGAGATAGGAAATTCACCCCGAGGATCATGTCAGTCGCCCTGCTAGACAGGGGTCCAGGGAAGTAAATATTGTGGGAAGAAATATCCAGGGAATTGTTATGGCTAGGCTTGTATAGGCTCTAGGGCCGATAGCCTAGTACCAACCTATGAACCTATATATATATAAATTTTATATATATATATATATATATATATATATATATATATATATATACGGATTCTTATTACAAGAATGAAAGTTCACTACTTTGAACTTGTAATAGGAGATCTCACTTCTGCGAAAGTTCACTTTAACGAAAGTGAACTTTTGCGTAAGTGCACTTCACCGAAAACACAGCAGCACAGTGGAGGACATAAAAAATAAGCTATGTCCTCCACTATGGTGCAATAGTCATGGACCTTAGGGTTAGGGCATGGGTTAGGGTAAGGGGATAGTTAGTAAAGCTATCCCCTTACCCTAACCCTAAGGTTCGTGACTATCGCACCATAGTGGAGGACATTGCTATGTCCTTCACTGCGCTGCAGTCATCACGGACCTTAGGGTTAGGGCACGGGTCATGGTAAGGGGATAGCCCTATGGGCTATCCCCTTACTATGACACATGCCCTAACCCTAAGGTCCGTGAATCATGGAAGTTCAGTACAACACCCGTCGTTGTACTGAACTTATCAAAGTGCACTTTCGATTAAGTGCACTTTCGCTGCAGTGAGCATTCCATGCACTATTTCAAATTAGTGAAAATTCGATCTAGTGTATGGAACCCATAAATATATATATATATATATAGATATATATATATATATATATATATATATATATATATATATCACATAATAAGGAATACTGATTAGAGTTAGGTTAAAAAAAAGCCTGAAAGCACATTATAGGCCAATAACAGTATAGTGCAATGCAATGAAACCATAAATTGTGGAGGAAAAACATTACTAATTCCATCTTACCTGCATGCTGCACATCCTTTGTTGTATATTAAAGGAGAGGTGAAGTAGGTATATTGTGGGGGGAAAGGGGTAGTAGAATAAATAATATTAGCCAGTGTCTCAGAAGCAATTATATCTGTTTTCATTAAGTGAGAAAGGAGAGACGTCTTGAAAGCTTTGACATTATCCGCCTGACTAATATCTTTGGGTATTGAATTCCACCAGGCAGAGGCAAGTATCGAAAAGGACAATGTTAGAAAGAAAATATGCATGTATACTACATGAAGATAATGAAAAAAATATCACCATGATTTGTTTTTTTTTACCATTAATGTATGTGCACATAGCCAGCTTTAGGCACCAACAAACCCTACGGTCAGTGGGGGCCCAAACCACAGCCAGTTGTCTTATCTTGATATTTTGTAATATGTCAATTAAACCAACAATAGCGTGTACTTAATAAACCAGGTGGTTAATAATGACTTTTATTTATATCTGCTTTAAAAGTTTAAGGCATCTCTAGTTATAGTAGCACTGGTTTGTCAAGTAACAGGCTTTACAATTCCATTAAATATGTTACCTCTGACATAGTGCCCTGGCTTAGTTAAACCCTGCTGATGGACATTCTCTCCACTAAAACAAACAACATAAGCTTTAGGTACTTGCAATACCCATGGCTGCGGTGGCGGGAGGACTTCATCATCCTTGACTGTGTGGAGACCCACAAAGGCTTCTGCTGGTTGGGGAAAAATGAGGTGTAAAAATATGTATTAATTTTCTGATTACACTTTAACCTGAACAGGGATGTGATATGACTCTGTTAGAATAAAGCTTATAATGAACATGAGCAAGGTAAGCAACAGAGGGATCAGCAGCTCAGAGTGACTGATCTCACTGCAAACCTTTTATTTTAAGAAGAGCTAATGCTTTTAATCTTCAGGGATGTTTTTCTCTATCAGAGAGTTTTATTAATACTGACAGAATACCAGATAATATAATTCTCAACTTCTTTGATCAAGAATTCTGGGTAAAGCCAAAAATAATAGCAAAGTAATGGCTTGAAATCAGCAGCACATTTTAAATACAACTCTAATTCACTTACGAAATTAACAGAATAAACACATTTTGCATCAACATGCATTTTGGACAATAGAAGAATGGAACTCTGATGTCTGGATTTATTGACTATCTGTAATTCTGAATGATTTACTAGCAAATCAAACCTTTTACAAGAGACAGAGCAAAATTATGATGTACAATTAGGGATGGTCTGTGAAATCAGGGACAGTGATAAGTATGCATTACTCCTCACTGAGGTAAATAAAAGTGAGTTACTCCTGCTGTTGTTTGATAACTGCTAAATGACAGTCACTGATCTGGTGCAGCAGTACTAGTGTTGCGCAATGTATTGCTATTTGCTGAAACAATTACAAAAGTAGTATTACTATGGCTTACTCGTGCACGCTCGTGTGTGTGTGTTTGTGTTAACGTGTGTTTGTATGTGAAAAATCACTGATTTTTATCTATGCACGCACCCAATAATGCTGGTTCACATACATTACTCTTCAAGGTATCAGTAAACATGTAGTTAACAAGTAATTATATTTCAAAAGTAAGGAACAAAATATATCACAGAACATTCAGACATTTAGAGCTTCTGTGTGTCTGGTGGTCCCCACATCCCGGACTATATAAAAGGATTTTAACTTGGACTTAGTGGTGGCTTCTGCTCTCAACCTCACCCATTGTAAAACCAGCCCTGCTCAGATGTGCATGTAGAGAAGGATGCTGTGGGTTTTGTGAGGATCTGGAGATGGTGTGGTCATTACTTGTTTAATTTTCATCATAGTCAAACCTTAGATATGTGCATAGATCATTATAGCTATTGTTTGGGCTGGACACAGTGTAGTCATTGTTTTTTTTTTTATTTTTCTCACAAATCTCAGAGGTGTGCAAAGAAGGTTACTACAGCTTATGTAGGGCCAGTGTACTGTCTAGAAGCAAGAAAGTTGAATACATTATTGTAATCATTATTTTTTCACCTTCTTCACTATCACACAGTAGGCACGTATATAGGTGGCTGCCTTTGAGGGGCAGGAATGAGGAGTGAGAAGGCATATTATGTATATGTATGACAGCAGTCACTTGAAATACATGACTGTGGCCATTTGAACATTCACTTTCATCCCAATCTAACACCAGAGGGATGCACAAGGGAGTGGCTGTCTTCTTTTGGGGGTTAGGAAGGAAGAACGTTTTGCCAGATAGGATCTGTGTATCTTCGCAACAATGCCAGATAAGATCTGTGTATCTTTACAACAATCTTGTTTATTGTGAGCTACTATTTTGTCAAATTTTGAACATTAAGCCTTGGGCACAACTTACGTCTTCCTTTAAAGAAAAAATAAGACTGAAACTCTTTTTATACTCATGATTTTTGTTTAGGCCACCGTCGAATTAAAAGGTTGGGAAAAGGCTCAATTGAGTTTACTATGCTGTCTTGGTCAGGAAAGGTGTGTTAAAAAGCATGCAAGGAAAATTAACTAGAAGAGCAACACTGAATTTCTTTCCTTAATCATAATTTCTGTTCAAGCCAACAGTGGATGAAGTGGTTTTATAAAAAGAAAAAAAAAACTTTAAAGTGCACTTCAGAGCAAGTTATGGCTTCTTGAAAAAGCTAAAGAGTTGAAGTAAAATCTGAGAAAAGGAACAAAAAAGTAATGCGCATGGTACAAGTAGTTCAATTTGGGGAGAAACAGAGGGAAGCACTGGAGGATGTCTGTGCATGTGTGCTGCGGGTGTGAAATAGTAGGTAGTACCTACTGCACCATTTCACCTAAGTCCAACCCTGTACATAGAGTTATTGTAATGTATTATTGTTGCAACTAAGTACCAATAACTGTGAATGTTCCTTTGTGAGATGGGCCAACCCAGTGTGGTACAAAGGCCTGTCATAATGTAAGAGCACTGTAGCTGCAGCTCAGACTGCGCATACTAATCCTAAAGGTTTGCAACAAGAACTAAAAGGCTGCTTAGCAAGGGTGGCAGTGACAGAGTGATACTTAGACTATAAGTGCCCAGGGGGCCTCCAACTTGATATTTGCTGGGGGCCCCCAAAATGCTTACACTGGCCTTATACGTGCATATATGCCATTGTTTAAGTTGTGAGTAAAAAAAAAACTTCAAAATAAAAAATCAGGGACAAAGCTCCTGAAAATCAGGAACAGATAAGTAGCATAATATATGCATATTCATATTCATGTATGAGTTAGTCAGAGTTACAACAGCAAACATAGTTTTCAGCCTGTTAAATACAGATGGAGTGAGACAATGTCAGAAATAATCAGGGACAAAGGCCATAAATCAAGGATACTTTTTTTAAATATTGGTACTATTCAGTCAGAACATTGACAGACTGCCATAATTTGCATTTATATCCATCTTCTAAAGAATAAGAAGTTTTTAACTGCAATTTCTAGATTTCCTTAATGTAATCATCACTAGCCTGTCACAACAATTAGAAATTTTAAGATGGACTATGCAACATCTTAACTCAAAATCTGAGGATTTTGGGAGGCAGGCATGTATCTAATGAGCTAAAGAAGAATCTTTTTTAAAATGTCTTTATTGAATTAGCACTTAAGACATAGGCAGATATACATCATATAATAGAAAATAAATCATATTAACATCTTTCTTGCTGGAAACATTATGCATCACATATTTGTTTGTATAACTATCATCAATCCAACATTAAATAAATCACCCAGTTCCTACCATCTCTTAAATCTCACTCCACCTTTAAAACATTATTCTGCATGTATTGTTCCCACAATTTCCATTTTTCTATGTAATTTCCTCCTACATTTTAATAAAGATCCCACTTCAAGTTCTTTTCTCTCTCTTACACTATTGGCCTGTGCAAAAATATGAGAAAACTCTCAATTCTACATATATTATAACCAGCACACTTTTACACCCCATCCCCCACTCCAACAGCCTGATTTCAGCATATTAACAAGTACAATTTTGTCCAGCCTTTCTTCTCTTTTTACATTGTAATACCTATATTTCTTAAAACTAAAAAAGTACTTGTTTAGTTTACTGTCTATCACATATAACAATCAATGAAAATCAATTAGTATATAACATGCAATATATAACATAACATGTTTTATACAAATATTGTTAAGAACACAAATTGTTTTACATAGTTAATTTTTCCTTTTAGTGTCCTTCCAAACATTAATGGCATGAAGTGAGGTATATACCTTTCAGTCCCCCAAGTTTAACAAAGTCAACAAAAGTCCAATCTTTCTCAGCCACTTTTTCTTGTAAAGCCATACCTTACAAATGTGATTTATGCTTTATAATCTCACATGTATTCACTAATTTCAATGCTGCTGGTCTTTCATGTTCATCAACATCTCACCAACCTCAGATTCTGGTTCAAGTCCTAGGTACTCTCAATTCTTCAAGACAACTCCTGTGCTGTTTATAATCTCTCAAGCATTTTCCTTTGGAATACTGGAAAGGTTTCACTGGCAAAGTCTCTCTATGAGCTTTATTATCAGAAGAAGATTCCCTTTCTGTTTGATGGCTCACTTTTTGTTGGACAAACGTCTGCATTTCCTACTTAGCCTGTTCCACATCAAAAATTACTTTGATCCAATAAAAAAAGCTGTGGCATATAAAATAGTAGGAATAATAATGTTTTAATATAATGATGCTTTCTACATTATAGTTAAATGTAAATGGTCTCACAGATGTATACAAAAAAGAGTAGTGAACTATATTAAAAATATACAGTGCAAATAGCTATGATACAGGAGGCACATTTGGAAAGAACTGATTATGTGAATTTGATAAAGAAAGGTTTTCTGTACAGTTATTCAGCAGAACACCTGGGACAAAGGAAAAGAGGCGTACTTATATTAATTGCAAGTGGAGCTCCAATAGTGATAGAAGAGGATAAAAAAGATAATGTTGGTAGATTTGTAGTACTAAGGGGCTACTGGCTTGGGAGGAAGATTACATTGGCATGTATTTATATTCCACCTAAAACTGCTATAGTGGAGCTTAAGAAAATTCTGGGAGAAATAATCAGCTTTCAGCAGGGAATATTACTTATTGGTGAGGACTGGAATTTGATTTGCAGCACTGAAGATGTTTCTGGGAGGTCCAGAAGGGAAAAATATAACAAAGGAGGGTAGTTTTTGAAGAAATTTATGAAAATATTTGGCATGAAAGATGTGAATTCAGTAGTAGGGGTTTGGAGTGAACCAAAAACTGGACTAGACTAGACAGAACATATATTTCACAGGAACATGTGCATTTATGCATCCAATAACTATTTCAGACCACACACCAATAATAATTAAAATAAAAATGCAGAGAAATGAAATAAAAATGAGACAGTGGCACTTTCCCACCTATCTTTTGAAAACAGAAAGATTTAAGGAATGGGTAGTGGAAATTATTCAGGAGTTATTAGAGAAGATAGAAATAGCTTCTGAAATTGTAGCTAGGGAGTAGGATAAAATTAAAGTGGAATTTAAAAATAAGATCAAAATGAAAGAGAGATAAGGTTAATAAGTAACAAGAATTATTTAGAGGGACTGACAAGGGTTAAAATATAGCAGAATAGAGGGATTCTCACAGAACAAGAAAAGGAGCAATTGTATGATGCCAAACAGACAATAAGGGATTATCTTGATAATATGCATGAGTTTGGAAAGATTGCTGGTAAGGAACTGTTTTTTTGATAATAACTCCAGAGCACAAAAACTTTTAGCACAACAACTTGAGCAACAAAAAGTAGAAAGAGTTGTTGCCAAACCTAGGGAGCCTATAACAAGGAAGATTACACAAGATCCTGTGAGGCACTAGAAATATTTAAAAAAATGTATAAAAATCGGTATAAAGTAGAGAAATATGGAAATCAAGAAAAGGTACAAACAGAAATGTTTATGGAAGAATTAAATATGTCAAGGTTAGAGGTAGATGAGGCTCAGTTACTAACAGGACAGGAGAAGATGAGATAAAAATGGTGATGTATAACCAATCCACAGGAAAGTCCACAGGAACACATGGTATTCCTGTGGAAGTTTGGAAGCTTGAAAGGACAAATAATAAAGATATGGAAGGTTTTGTTTAACAGCATTTTAAGAGAAGGAGAAGCACCAATATTCTGGAAGAAAACAGTGGTGTGGCTGTAATACCTAAAGAGGATAAAGACCCAACAGCTCCAGCTTCATACAGGCCCATTCAATCGTAAACCATGATTAATGGCTAAAAGAATGGCAAAGGTGATGCCAAAACTGATAGATATGGATCAATCTGGTTTTGTGGAGGTGAGGCAAACATTTGACAGCATTAATAGAATATTGATGATCAAGAAGGAAGCAGAATGTAAGAAAATACCACTGTTGTTGATAGGTCTTGATGCAGAGAAAACAGTTGACAGAGTAATCTAGGAGTTTATGAGCAAAGCAATGGAAGCATTTACATTCTCTGTTAAATTATAACGTTGATTAGGAGGATATATGATAGGTCAGAGGTGGAAATTAAAGTGGGTTCATTCCTCTCTGATAATTTTTGTTTGAACAGAGGAACCTGGCAGGGGTCTTCTTTCCTGTTTGTTATTTGCATATATATAGAACCACTGACAAAGAAAATAAAGGACTCAGAAATTCGAATATATAATTGGTATGGTAGTTGAGAAAAGCTGGCTCTATTTGCATATGATATTATTTTATACCTGATAAAACCAGAAAATGACATTTCAGCATTGTAGAACATTTTAAGACAGCTTCATATCTTTTTGGGATGCAAAATTAATAAAGCTAAGACAAAGGCAATAACTGTAAATTATGTACCCAAACACAAATTGGTCCAACAATATCCATATTTATGGGGACATGATAAAATTAAGTACTTATGAGTATGGATTTAAAAGGATGCTGGTGTGGCAGTTAAGGAGTTGTGAGAAGAGACTAAACAGAAGATAATATAAAAACTGAGAAATTGGAATCTCTTGTTTTATGGATATGGTAGCAAGATACCAGCAGTTAAATGGTTTTAGTCATTTTAGTTTTATGCACAGGTCAGGTATATTTTATCAACTAGAGGAGAAGTTGTGGATAGCAATTAATAAAGAGCTGAAGGAGCTTATCTGGGAGGTGAAGATGGCAAGAGTCAAGTGTGATAAGCTGATTCTTCCAATAGAACAAGGTGGTCTGGGAAGACCCAATTTGAAGGAGTATTCAGAGCTACACCTCTCCTATACATAGCACAAGCAGAAACCTATAATTCAATGTGAAAAGGGATGATGATGAAACAACGGGAAGCTCAAGAAACAAGGAGAAATTAGGATTTTGGATGCAGATCCTTAAAGAGAATATCAATAAAACATACAAAATATCATATTCAATAAGTAGTGGAAACTATTCTAAGCCAACACAGAAATGGAGAAAGGAGATTCTACCAACAGGGATGACTGCAGTTAGGGATACAGAAAACAGGCAAGAAGGGGCTGGATTTTATTGGAGAAAACTGTCAAAAGAACCAAGGTATTGGGAGCAAATAATTTGACAGGGAAAACTAATAGAATGGGAAGAGGCCAAGAATTTATCCGGACTGCAGGCTAGAGATTGCATTCAGTATAAGTATTGCTATCAGAGTATAGGCAAAGAGAAAGAAATAGTGGGGTGGGATCCTAAGCTTAAGACCAGTAATGGTAGAGTTTTTAGTAGAATCTAGAATAGAAGCTGCTGTTAAAAAAGAATAATTAGTAGAGCATATAAAATATTGAATTAAAACTATAAGAATCAATCAGAGGAGTTTGGAAAGAATTGGGAAGAGAGGTTGCATAAGCAATTCACAAATAAACAATGGGGGATATATGTACTTCTCCCAAACATGCAACAGAGTCTAGAGAAGAATTAGAATCTTTGCTTGAAAGTGTTTACATAGGTATGTTTATACCCAAAGTGAAACAAATAGTAAAAGGAGAGTAATCCACAATTCATATGCAAAATCCTGTTTTTAATTCATGACCAAAATGTTAAAATGCAAAAAAGACCCCCCTGCACGAAGGCAAATGCACGGCTCAAAAGCAATATAGGAAATCAAAAAAGAATAAGAGCCAGCATACAGAGACCTGATAAAAGGATTTATTGAAAATATAAACAGCAAAACAGACCGGTTTCGGCCGGACAGTATCACAGCCTTCTTCAGTGTAAAGCAACAAAAGCATACAATGCTGTTTAAATAAATAGTACTCAAAGCTCATTGGTGGATAGTTAAAATTGTTCATTAAGCCCTGGTGGAAACAAACCACCTAATCTAATGATCCATTTCTTTTCTTTGGCATTTAAAATAGAATGCCAACCTGATTTATGCAAACGATTCCCTTGTATAATGTCAATAACTATAAAAGAGAATTTAGCAGTAGGGTGCAACGTATGGTGTTTATATAATGCATTTTGCGCTCTTTTGGTCTTGATGTTACTGATGTGTTCAGATATACGTAATCTTAATGGACGGGAAGTTTGTCCCACATAAAAAGAGCCACAAGTGCATGTGGCCAGATATATCAGCCAATCACTACTGCAATTGGCAAAAAAATGCAGATCATAAACTGAAGAGCAATTCCTGCTAGAAAATTGCTTCGATTTGCTTACATATTGACAATTGGTACAATGACCACAAGGATAACAGCCATACACTGGTTCACCCATCAAAGTAGTTTGTAAAAATTGGGAATTCTTTTCGCTATTTCCACATTTGTAATGATTGAAAAAAGAACTGAGGTTTTTCCCCTTCCTAAATGAAAATAAGCATCTGTCCGGAACAATATTTGCAAGCTCATTGTCACATTGCAAAATATTCCAATGTCTATGCACACTTGAAATGAGACTATCAGAATTTCTGGCATAGGTCGTTAAGAACCTAATCGGTTGTGGTAATGTTGTTGAGTGGTCTCTATAACTGAGAAGTTCTGATCTATCCATAGAGTTGACCTGATGGCTGGCCTTTAATACATTTCCCATCTTGTAGCCCCGAGATTTAAATCTGCTGGTTAAATCGCCCTTGTGTTGTTGAAAGGAATAATCCTCAGAACAGATACGTTTAGTCCGTATAAATTGTGATTTTGGGATGTTGCGTGCAATATGAGGTGGGTGAAAGCTGGAGGCATGTAAAATAGTATTATATTGGGGGTACTTTCTATACACCTCAGTACATAGTGTATGATCTGGTAATCTTTTGATTAATACATCTAGAAAAGTGATTGTATTTTATGTGGGACAAACTTCCCGTCCATTAAGATTACGTATACCTGAACACATCAGTAACATCAAGACCAAAAGAGCGCAAAATGCATTATATAAACACCATACGTTGCACCCTACTGCTAAATTCTCTTTTATAGTTATTGACATTATACAAGGGAATCGTTTGCATAAATCAGGTTGGCATTCTATTTTAAATGCCAAAGAAAAGAAATGGATCATTAGATTAGGTGGTTTGTTTCCACCAGGGCTTAATGAACAATTTTAACTATCCACCAATGAGCTTTGAGTACTATTTATTTAAACAGCATTGTATGCTTTTGTTGCTTTACACTGAAGAAGGCTGTGATACTGTCCGGCGGAAACCGGTCTGTTTTGCTGTTTATATTTTCAATAAATCCTTTTATCAGGTCTCTGTATGCTGGCTCTTATTCTTTTTTGATTTCCTATATTGCTTTTGAGCCGTGCATTTGCCTTCGTGCAGGGGGTCTTTTTTGCGTGTTACACTTCTCTCTACATCCTGCTGGGGCCGGTGATCCTGATACAGACTGCGTGGATTTTGCTGCAGTCATTCGTGTATATTTTCAAACTACTTTTTATTTCTCTCAAGACTATTTTGGTGGATTATTTATGTTGCCATTTGCGGTTATCCATTTCATCTAGTTGTTTGGGTTTATTCGACTATTTTTACTTATGCCAAAACGGGATACTGGGTCGACGTCGGTTGTATCATTGTCGACTTATTAATGTCTTCTCAACATTCGGAGATGGTATTTTCATCTTATGGAACTTCATATGGACTGAGGTTTGACCTATCCTAATTTTTGGATTCTCTTTTTATGTCAACGTAGACTTTGTTCACTCAAGACAACGGCGCATTAGGGCTTGCATTATATAAACACCATACGTTGCACCCTACTGCTAAATTCTCTTTTATAGTTATTGACATTATACAAGGGAATCGTTTGCATAAATCAGGTTGGCATTCTATTTTAAATGCCAAAGAAAAGAAATGGATCATTAGATTAGGTGGTTTGTTTCCACCAGGGCTTAATGAACAATTTTAACTATCCACCAATGAGCTTTGAGTACTATTTATTTAAACAGCATTGTATGCTTTTGTTGCTTTACACTGAAGAAGGCTGTGATACTGTCCGGCCGAAACCGGTCTGTTTTGCTGTTTATATTTTCAATAAATCCTTTTATCAGGTCTCTGTATGCTGGCTCTTATTCTTTTTTGATTTCCAAAATGTTAAAAGTCACGATATAAATACACAATAAAAACAATACATAGAATGATAAGTGCTTTTGTTCTGTATAAAACAAAACTTCATCAGATAGCATCCACACTTAAAATCAAGTTTAAATAGCTAAAGCAGGTACAGCACCATTTAATCTATTAAGCAGTCAGTACCTGATGTTTATTCACTCCCCCTAAATCCATCACTTTTTTTATTCATCACTAAGTACACTTAAAGAAATAACCTAAGGTATTGGGAGCAAATTTGACAGGGAAAGGTAATAGAATGGGAAGAGGCCAAGAATTTATTTGGACTGCAGGCTAGAGATTGTCTTCAGTATAAGTATTGCTATCAGAGTATAGGCAAAGAGAAAGGAATAGGGGGTGGGATCCTAAGCTTAAGACCAGCAATGGTAGAGTTTTTAGTAGAATCTAGAATAGAAGCTCTTGTTAACAAAGAATAATTAGTAGAGCATATAAAATATTGAATGAAAACTATAAGAATCAATCAGAGGAGGTTGCAAAGGATTGGGAAGAGAGGTTGTATAAGCAATTCACAAAGAAACAATGGGGGATATATGTACTTCTCCCCAACATGCAACAGAGTCTAGAGAAGAATTAGAATGTTTGCTTGAAAGTGTTTACATAGGTATGTTTATACCCAAAGTGAAACAAATAGTAAAAGGAGAGTAATCCACAATTCATATGCAAAATCCTGTTTTTAATTCACGACCAAAATGTTAAAAGTCACAATATAAATACACAATAAAAACAAAACATAGAATGATAAGTGCTTTTGTTCTGTATAAAACAAAACTTCATCAGATAGCATCCACAATTAAAATCAAGTTTAAATAGCTAAAGCAGGTACAGCACCATTTAATCTATTAAGCAGTCAGTACCTGATGTTTATTCACTCCCCCTAAATCCATCACTTTTTTTATTCATCACTAAGTACACTTAAAGAAATAACCAATTAAAATGATCCTAGTCGCTATAGTCACCAATCAAAACTCTGCTTTGCGATCCTACAGAGACCCAAACTTGTTACCATATCACCAGACTTTTTACTTGTTCTTTTTCAGTATTCTTAAGAATAAAAGCTGTAAGTAAAGATGTTAAAAAATTCTTTTTCCAACAAAATTTATATATACAAAGCTTTTAATCTTAATAAGCTTGCAATCAAAGTCTGTTCATTTAACCCTAGATAACTGGTTGCATTCAATAACACTTGCCAATAGACTTCTCTATTTTCGAGGTGGACCACCCATGGTCCACCTCTCTTATTCCTACTAACTTCTTCAAGTATGACAAATTTAAACCAATGTGTTTCATTACTTAAAATATGTTTTGCTAGGGCATTCATTGCTTTTGCTTTTTTAATTTCATAACATTCATATATTCATTCTTTTAAAGAACATCCTATTTTCCCTATGTAATATACTATGCACACTTGGCACAATGCCACGTCCACAATACCTTTAGTCTGACAATCACACCTTTTAAAGAGGTCAATTTTTTTTCCATCTAATATAACATATTCACACAAATTAATATATTTACAATAGCCACAATGACCACATTAACATATCCCATATTATACCAAGCTATTGTTTATAGGGACAGTTTTTTCTAAAATACCTTTCAAACTTATACCTTTCTTATAAATTATTTTAGGCATATCATCTATTTGTCCCTTAAGGAATTATCCTCCTTTAACATGGCCAAATTTTTATCATTATCTGTTTAATGTTATGATTCTTCATATTATATGTAGTAAAAAACCCGCATTTAAATTATTCATTTCGTTTCACCCCGCTTAGTTACAACAGAAATCCTCTTATAGTTTAAAATAGCAGTGAAAAAAACAGTAGATATTTTTAACATAATCTCATCCTTTATTTCTTTTATAAAGTATGAGGGGTAACTTCTCATAAGAAACATGTTTTTTAAATTATCACATTCTTCAAAAAAATTTATCTTTTCTAATCATTCTAGCAGCTCATACAAACTGTTACTTGATCACAGATTTTTTTTTGTGCTAACGGGTGCTTACTAGAAAAATGCAATAAACTGTTAGAATATGTTGGTTTCCTGTATATACAAACTTTATATTTTCCTATACCATGTCTTTCTCAAGCAGAACATCCAAGTAAGGTATTTTACAAACATCTTTTTGTAAAAAAATCAGTAGTTTGATTAATGTAAATAAAAAATTCATTAAGGCTATCTTTCCCTCCTTTCCAAACAAGAAAAATATTGTCCAGGTAATGAATGTATATGCTAATGTGCTCATTGTATACACTGTTCAAAATAAAATTCTTTTTGCAATGGGCCATAATAATATTTGCAAATAACAACCCACAGTTTGAGCCCATTGCTACTCCTTACTTTTTGCAAAAAATACAGACCTTAAAACATTATAAAGTTGTTATTTAATGCTAATTCAAGTAGCTCCTTATATAAATTCACTTTCACGTGTTCATTATTATTATTATTATTATTATTATTATTATTATTATTATTAATTAAATATTGACAAAACCATTCTTTAAGATCTATTGTAAACAAGATTTAATTCACATTCCATGTTAACTCATTAATCCTATTAAGAAAGTCCCAAAAATCCTTACATATTTGATGTTCTCTCTCTATAAGGTATTTCAACTTTATATCTAAAAACTTCACACAGCCACTAGTAATTGAACCCCTAACATCATCAATTGGATGCCTCGGTGGGTCATATAATTCCTTATGAATTTTAGGAATTCCAAAAATATTAGGCAGGACTGGGTAACTAATATTCAGATAGTTAAACTCTTCTATAGTTATTCTACCTTCAATTAATAAATCTTTAATTTGGCACCTTATTTTATTATAAGTTCTATTGATTTGACTCAAAGACACTGGGGCATATGTGTCTTTTTTCAATAAATCAAATATTTTCTTATTGTAACAATCACAATCCCCCCTCCCTTATCAGGTTTCATAACCCTCACATGCATTTCTTTAAGCTTAACAATTTCATACATTTCTTGTTTACCCACATTATATTCACCACATTTTTTTTACTTAAAAGAAACCTGAAATCAATCTCACATAGTTTTTCAAAAAATTTAATCATAGGATTTAGGGGAGGATTATATGTGCTAGATATTCTCAGAACTGCCATGGCCTGTGTGAGGGTATTAAAACAGGTCTTAAAATTAAGGTTCCTTGTAAATAATTTTAATTCCATCATTAGTTTCACTATGTTAACATGTTTACTAGCTACAAAACCAAGACCTTTTGAGAAAGCCTCTATTAAGGTTTTTCAATTCAGCGTAATTAAATATGTTAAAGTCACCTTTTTCATTAAGGAGAATGTGACACAGTTGTTTATCCAATACAGGTTCGGTCGGACTTTCTATAAACAAATTCTGAATCAGTGCTGCTGTCATTTCCATTGGGCTTGGTAACTGGGGTGTGGTTGGTTCTTGTGTTGCCATTGGTTTGCTCCATAGGGTGAGATTGATTGCTTGTATTATACTGGTTTCCTTGTTTCCTTCCCTTTACTCTCTCTGATCTTCAAAGCTGCAGAAACTTGGACTGGTACAAACAAATTAGATCTTGTAGGCATACTCCTAGAGCCATTGTTAAGAGCATTGTTTGTTGAACGGGGATTCACTTCCTGTTGTTGCCCATTTAATAAATTATGTCCTGTGGGTTGATTGTTTCTGTTATGAAATGTATTCCCAAAACCTAAGAGGGTGGTGGTTTTGGATATGCTGTACCATTGGCATAATCCATTTTATCTCTCTCTAGTTTGTTTAACTTCTGATTCTATAACTGCTGAATTTTGGCATCCATACTAGAGAAGATCCTCCCATACTCAAATTTATATCTCTCAAAATCTAAATTCTGGGTAATGTCCTTATCTAACTCATCAGTTTCTTTTGTAAGTATCTCTATTTGCAAACCATTATGTTTAACCAGTAGCTCCATGTATTTGCAACAATGCCAATTAAACATATTAATCAGTTATTTATGTAATGTTGAACCACCTTCTAATTCTGTAGGACACTTGCAAACACAGAGCCCTTTCGGTATTCTACCAGTGTGAAAACTTTCAGTCGGGTATGCATTCTCTAATTGTAACTTTTTTATTTTCAAAAGTTTATAATCCATTTCTTCCAATACATCACATAAAGAACCATGGGTCTCTGTTGCACTTGCTCCAAAATTAATCATTTTTTGCACCCAATCATTTAGTGAAGAGATAGCAAAAGTGTTATTTGTTGTCAAATAATTCCTAGTAGCAGTCAAAAATACAGGCCCATGATGATTAACGTTCAAGGTATTACCAGCCATGTTACTGTTGTCAAATTCTCCACTATATACATATGGTCTTGAGTCTGTGAGAGAATCAATTCTCTGAGAAATTAGCTGTACCAAACCAGTGAGCTCACTAATACTCCACTGAATATTCTCCATGTCCATTTGCGAAAATAAGGTCTGTGAAGTATTTCCAGTCTTCACAGCCATGGATACTCGCCCACACAAAAAATCTAATAACCAAAACACAGCAAAGGGACGACAAACTGAAACCAAATAGTAAAAGGAGACTAATCCACAATTTGGATGCAGAATTGTGTTTTTAATTCATGACCAAAACATTAAAAGTCATGACATAAATACACAATAAAAACAATATATACAATGATAAGCACTTTCATTCTATATAAAATAAAACTTCATCAGATATCATCTACAATTAAAATCAAGTTTAAATAGCTAAAGCAGGTACAACACCGTTGAATCTATTAACCGATCATTACTTGATGTTTATTCAAACCTCCCTAAATCCATCACTTTTATTCATCACTAAGTTCATTTAATGAAATAGCCAAATAGAGACATTTACAAAAGAAACTGATGAGTTAGATAAGGACATTACTCATAATTCAGATTTTGAGAGATATAAATTTGAGTATGGGAAGATCTTCGAGTACTGATGCCAAAATTCAGCAACCGTGAAATCAGAAGTTAAACAAACTAGAGAGGGACAAAATGGAATATGCCAATGGTACGGCATGTCCAAAACCACCACCCTCTCAGGTTTGGAGGAATACGTTTTGTAAAAGGGACAATCAACCCACAGGACATAATTAAAAAAGATTTAAACTATGAAGCTGTTAGATATGAACATTTACATATTTTCAATAGTGTTGAGCAGTACATAATTAAACTTAGAGTGAATAAGGTTAAAAAAACTACAAAGGGACAGTTCAGACTATCCTAAGGGCCTAGCATATCCATCTCTACCCCAGTCTCAACAATGGTGGAGGAGAGGCCAGCATGATGTTAACTATAATGAAACTGCTTTTTCATCACCAGTTCACTATGATAGGAATATAATAAGTGATAATACAAACATTAATGGGGAGGAAGGGAGAGACTTTTGCTTTGTGTCCAGACAGTCTCAATACCTGAGAGAGAAACAAAATAAACAAGGAAACCGAAATTTTAATGAACAACAGGTTTTTCACGCAGGCCCCCCCATAAAAGAACCAGTGGCAGTCAAGTCCAAACCCTTATATGGCCCAGAACAAACAAGTACAACACAACCAATACAGGGGCATGAATCAAGTATAGATGATGTAGGATCCGAGTACAACTTACCCCAAATGGTTGAAAATTAACTTCAACAGGACACTGAAACTGTTGTAATAGAAAATGACAATGTGATAACATCTGAAAATAAGCTAACCATTGTGAAGAACTGTGTAGGTGATTTTAATGTGTATAATTTTTTGTAAACAAAAATAGATTCAGGAATGGCTGATTTACTATCTAAGGGAATAACTTTTCTACCATCAAGAAAGGCAAACTTATCAGAGATTCTAATAGGCTTAAAATTGTTTACTAGGAAATTGAATTTGAAATTTCTTCATGAAGGTTCTGAAATTCCAAATGAAACATGTAGGGTTCCTAGTACCTATAATCAACTTCTGCATCTAGTCCTATTATTTTTTGAAAAGATATGTGAATTGGATTTTAGAAGTGTTTTACACACCTCAGGTTTGGATAGGAGGGGTAATTTAACAGAAGAGGAAATTATGCTTTTGAAGTTTTTAAAACAACAAAAAATAAGGATTATGAGGCTTGATAAAGGAGGTGGATTGGTTATCATGGACCTACATGATTATAAAAGCAGAATATTGGAAATTTTAAGAACAGAAACGTATGAATTAATATAAAAAAATCAAGTAAATGGAGCATATAAGAAAATCTATGACCAGTTACAGAAGGTGTTTATTGAACGGAAGATTACTATAGAAATATATAATTATTTCAATATGGTATCCCCTATTACGCCTGTAATCTTTGGAGTACCAAAGATTCATAAAAATTTGGGTAACCCCTCTCCCATTAAGACCCATAGTAGAGAGGCAAAATCCATGTGCAAAATTTTTGGACAACAAACTCAAACCTTATATAGAAGGTGAAACACGAATATGTAAAGATCTGTGGATCTTTTTGGATAGTATCAATAAATTAAAATTCAACCCAGAGGATATTTTGGTCACCATAGATATTAAGCACTCATACATGGCGATACCTCACACACTGGGTATAGAATGGGTAATTACATTTTTGGAAGAGAAAGGAGTCCAACAAATGCAGATTCATTTAATTGAGAAATTTTTAGAAATAGTTTTATATAATAATTCCATCTATTACGAGAATAACTCTTACCTACAAAAAAATGGTGTAGCTATGGGGTCACCATGTGGGGCAGTGTATGCAAATCTTGTGATGGCCTATTGGGAACAAAAATATATCTTTAATCATCAATATGTGGGAAATATCTGAATGTATATTCATTATTTGGACAATATTTTTATTGTTTGGAAGTCAACTGAAGGGATACGTAATGAATTTTGGAATATATTAACAGAACAACTAGTTTCTTAAAGTTTACACATGAAATTGATCATGAGTAAATCACATATCTGGATGTATTATTAGAGAAGGATGAGACTAATGGAAGGTATATTTCAAAGATCTTTAGGAAAAATACATATTCAAACTCTTTTTTTTACATTTTATTAGTTCCCACCCATACCATCAAAGGAAATCAGTAGTTAAAGGACAATTAGTAAGGGCCACAAGCATGGTAATTTTAGACCACCATTTTGTTGAAGAGTGTGCATACTTGGTCAGTATGTTTGAGAAAAGAGGGTACCCACTAACATTGTAACAAGAATTGGTGGTTGAGGTATCTTGGATATTTCAAACCCATTCTATGAAAAGAAGTAATATTTCAAGGCCTGGTTGAAGTGAATACATCTACCAATGGCAGAATTCAATGTAGAAATGTGAAGAATAATGATTTTTCAATTAATTGTATCATAGGTTCATAGGTTGGTAGTAGGCTATTGGCCCTAGGGCCTATACAAGCCTAGCCATAACAATTCCCTGGCTATTTCTTCCCACAATATTTACTTCCCTGGACTCCTGTCTAGCAAGGCAACTGATGTGATCCCTGGGGTAAATTTCCTATCTCCCATCCAATCATCAAGGTTCCTTTTGAAGAGGGCTAAAGAGGCGCTCAGCTTGACATGTATGGGCAGTCTATTCCAGAGTCTGGGGAGTCTCTGGGTCAGGAAACTATCCCTCCAGCATGTTTTGTTCATTGTGACGACAAGGTTTAGATCCCTGGAGCATGTGGCTCTGAGGGATTGGGATTTCTTTAAGTGTCGCATGTCCAACAGCTCTGGGTTTGACATGGCCTTGTATGTTAAGCAGAAATCACCTCTGAGTAGACAATATGAGAAAGAGTATAGCTGGAGTTTTTTAGATGGTCAGCATAGGGCATCTGCTTTAGGCCTGTGATTCCTTTAGTGAGGTATTTCTGCGGCCTTTCCAGTTGTTGCAGATGTCTTGAGAGGTACATACCAAAAGGGGCGTTGTATTCTATAATGGGTCTAATGAGGGATGAGTACAGTGGGACAATGACCTCCTTTTTTCTGGATGAAAAGCCCTTAGTGATGAGGTGTGCCACATAGAAAGATTTCCTGACTGTTGTGGCGATGTGGTTATCAAAGGTAAGGCCACTGTCCACCTGTGTCCCTAAGTCTCTTATCACACTTTTGGTATTTAGTGTACTGCAACCTATGTGGTAATTCACGGGTACATGTTTTTTCCCAAAGGGGATAACTATACATTTCTTGGCATTGGGCTTGAGTCCATGGCTCTGCCACCAAGCATCAAGGCTCTTTTGTAGAATATCCATGTCATTTGGGGATTCAATAATGGCTCTCAGTTTGCAGTCATCTGCGAACTTTGTTAGCCAGAGTTCCTTAGTGTTGGCCTGTACTTCAGAGAAGTAGATGCCAAACAAGAGCAGTCCGAGGACTGAACCCTGAGGTACTCCACTTGTCACTTGTCTGGAGCTGGATTTGGAGTCGGCTACTTCACAGTGTGGGTTCTATCAGTAAGCCAGTTGGTAACCCATCCAGTGATGTAGGGATTAATGCCCAGCTTAGTAAGTTTATCTATGATTCCAGAGTGGGGGATGGTGCCAAAGGCCTTGGCAAGGTCCAGATTGGCTGTGTGGACTGCCTTACCCTCGTCTACAGCTGTGGAGACTGATTTGAAGAAGTCAATCAGGTTCAGGAGACAAGATTGGACCTTCAGAACCCAAACTGGGTGCGGTCCAGTGTTTGAAGGTTGCCAATGTCTTTGTTTATAAGTTCCATGATAATACATTCCATGGCCTTGCAGATCAGGCTTGTTAAACTGATGGGTCAGTAGTTCCCAGGATCCAAGGTGGATCCCCCCTTGTGGAGTGGGGTAACTGTAGCTGTGTGCCACTCAGTGGGCAGGAAGCCTGAGGTGAGGCTATGATTAAACATGACACTTAGGTGTGGTGCCAGTTCATTTTGTAGTTCATGTAGTACACAGCCCGGGATGTCGTCTGGTCCCATGGATGCTATATTCTTAGCTTTGGAGAGTGTGTTTTCTACCTGTGTGGCTGTTTTTACTGGAATTTGGCAATCTTTCAATCTTGAGATGGGCCCTTTAGGGGGTAAAGGGGGTGAAGTTGGCACTGAATTGATCTGCCAGGATATTGGCAATATCCTTGGAATCAATATATTTAATGCCATTCTGTTGTAGCTCAGAGCAGATCTAAGCATTGCCATTTAGATTCTTGACATAGCTATAGAATGCCTTGTCTTTGGAATCTTTGGAAATTTTATTTTCACCACATTTAATACAGATTCTACGGTTATTAGATGGGTGATTGATAAAAACTAGTAAGTATTAATGGATGATAGAGCCATTCATGATAGGATAAGTCTAAAACCACAGATTATTTTCCATAAGGGTTATAATTTTAAATATATTTTGGAGCATTCTGGTCAAAAATATCCTAATTCTGAAACATGAATGAGCAAATATGGGACATGCCCTTTTTGCAAATTGATATATGTAAGTAACACCTTTAAGGTGAGAGATTACGAACACAAAATGCAAGGTAAATTTAATTGCAATACGAAAGGAGTTGTTTATTTAGCCCTATCCTCATTTTATGTGGGGAAAATGGAATGGAGGATAAGGGATAGAATTTACGAGCAAGAATATAATATTAAAAAAGGTAATATGACGAATGCTCCAGCAAGACGTGTAGGCACACTCTGACCATACGTTTAGATATTTAGTTCTTGAAAAAGTGACAATAGGGGAAAGGGATGGTTCATGGAATCTGCATTTAGAAAGGGCAGAACTACAATGGCAAATAAAATTGAATGCATATAACTGGCCTGGTATAAATGATAATTGTTCTTTCAAGTGGCTACTGAAATTAAAGGCATCAACAAGATGAAATATATGTAAACAATATTTTAGAATATGAAATGTTTAAAATGTTACATATGTGCCTTAGGTTAATTTTAGCATTTTTTTGTAAGAATCTTATATTATTCATGTATACTTTATGTCCATTTAACCTTTTTCTTTTTAACTTTTAAGATAGGTTTTATTATTCATCAGATGTAACTTGAAAAATGAGCATAATTAATTAGTTTAAAACTACTAATATAAGGAATATTTTAAGATAGGTATAAGCATTTAAGGAAGTGGTATAGAATTAATGAATATTTATGAAATTTAGGGGAGGAACAAGTGATGATTATGTGTATAAGGAACTTGATTAATTTATCTTTTACTATTTAAACCGGAAGTTTAATGGCATGAATTCAGCATGTGAAGAAGTCCGAATTAATGATTAATGGTGGACGAAAGCACTTATGCAAGTTTTTAAATAGATGTAATTACAATACACTAATGACTTTGAAACTAATTAGCAGCTTGTTGGTTTATCAGCCATTACTTTTTTTGTTTTTAACTGTATATAATGTAGGCAAACAAAAAATGTATGAAATTGTTAAGCTTAAAGAAATACATTGGAGGGTTATGAAACCTGATGAGGAAGGGGAGATTGTGATGATGTGCAAGGATTGTTACAATAAGAAAATGTTTGATTTCTTGAAAGAAGACATTCATGCCCCAGAGTCTTTGATTCAGATCAATGGTCTTATAATAAAATAAGGTGCCAAATAAAGATTTATTCATTGAAAGTAGAATAACTATAGAAGAGTTTAACTATCTGAATATTAGTTACGCAGTCCTGCATAATATTTTTGGAATTCCTAAAATTCATAATGTTTCAGATGACCCATCAATGCATCCAATTGATGACATTAGGGGTTCAATTACTAGTGGCTGTGTGAAGTTTTTAGATATAGAGTTGAAATACCTTATATAGAGAGAACATCAAATATGTAAGGATTCTTGGGACTTTCTTCATGAGATTAATGAGTTAACTTGGAATTTGAATGGCATCTTGGTTACAATAGATGTTAAAGATTTATATACAGTGATTCCTCATTCCTTGGGTACAGAATGGTTTTGTAAATATTTAATTAATAATAATATTGAACAGGTAAACGTGAATTTATATGAGGAGCTACTTGAATTAGTATTAAATAATTTTATAATGTTTGAAGGTCAATATTTAAAAAATAGCAATGGGCTCAAATTCCTGGTCATTATTTGCAAATATTATTATGGCCCATTGGGAAAAGAATTTTATTTTGAACAGTGTATATAATGAGCACTTTAGCATACACATTCATTACTTGGATGATATTTTTCTTGTTTGGAAAGGAGGGGAAGATAGCCTTAATGATTTTTTTATTTGCATTAATTAAGCTACTGATTTTTTTAAGTTTTCTTTACAAAAGGATCTTTGTAAAATAGCCTACTTGGATGTTCTTCTTGGGAAAAAACTTGGTAGAAGAAAAATATAAAGGTCATATTTATAGGAAATCAATATATTCTAACAGTTTATTGCATTTTTCTAGCTAGCACCTGTTAGCATAAAACAAATTGGTGATCAAGGGACAGTTTGTACGAGCTGTGAGAATGATTATAAAAGAGAATGATTTTTTTTGATGAATGTGATAGTTTAACAAACATGTTTCTTAGGAGAGGCTACCCCTTATACTTTATGAATGAAATAAGGGATGAGGTTATATTAAAAAGATCTACTGTTTTTTTCACCCCATATTAAACTATGAGAGGATTCCTGTTGTAACTAAGTGGGGCAAAACAAAAAGGAATTCTGAATTTAAATGTGGGTTTGTTACTACATACAATATGGAGAGTTGTAACATTAAACAGATAATGATAAAAAATTGGGCCATGTTAAAGGAAGATAATTCCTTAAGGGATAAAATAGATGACATGCCTAAAATAATTTATAAGAAAGGTATAAGTTTGAAAGGTATTTTAGAAAAACCTGTCCCTATAAATAATAGATTGGTACAATATGGGATGCGTCAATGTGGTCATTGTGGATATTGTAAATATATTCATTTGTGCAAATATGTTATATTAGATGGAAAAACAATTGACCTCTTTGAAATATATGATTGTCAAACTAAAGGTATTGTGTATGCGGCATTGGGCCAAGTGGGCACAGTATACTACATAGGGAAAACGGAACGTTCTTTAAACGTAGAAACATTGTTATGAAATAAAAAAAAAGCAAAAACAATGAATGCCCTAGCAAAACATATTTTAAGTAATGAAAAACATTGGTTTAAATTTGTCATACTTGGAAAAGTTAATAGGAATAAAAGAGGCAGACCATGGGAGGTCCACCTCGATAATAGAGAACTCTATTGGCAATTGTTATTGAATACAACCAGTTATCTAGGGATAAATGAACAGACTTCGATTGCAAGCTTACTAAGATTAAAAGCTTTGTGTAGGTAGATTTTGTTGGAAAAATAATTTTTAACATCTTTGTTTACAGCTTTTATTCTTAAGAATACTGAAAAAGAACAAGTTAAAAGTCTGGTGATATGGTAACAAGTTTGGGTCTCTTTAGAATTGCAAAGCAGAGATTTGATTGGTGATTATAGTGACTAGGATCATTTTAATTGGTTATTCTGTTAAATGCACTTAGTGATGAATAAAAGTGATGGATTTAGGGGAGCGAATAAACATCAAGTAATAATTGGTTAATAGATTAAGTGGTGCTGTACCTGCTTTAGCTATTTAAACTTGATTTTAATTGTGGATGTTATCTGATGAAGTTATGTTTTATACAGAACAAAAGCACTTATTGTATATATTGTTTTTATTGTGTATTTTTATCGTGACTTTTAAAGTTTTTTTCATGAATTAAAGACATGATTCTGCATCTGAATTGTGGATTACTCTCCTTTTAATATTTGGTTTGAGTTTGTCGTCCCTTTGCTGTGGTTTTGATTATACCCAAAGTGACTCCAAAAAATTTTCCTCAGGTAGATAGCAAATGTTGGAAGTATGATGGGGCGGAAACAGATAATTGGGAACATATTTTCTGGGACTCTAATGAGCTGGCAGACTTTAAAAATTCCCTGCAGACTACTCTATCAGAAATACTGGGTGAGCAAATGGGTATGACTAAGAAAATTATTTTTTGAGCTATAGAACTGGAATTGCCTAGACATAGTAAGGTCTTACTGAGTCTAATTATAGTGGCTACCAAAAAAGCAATTACTATGAAATGGAACGCAAAGTCTAAACCAACTGTACTAGAAGTAGTGAATAAAGTGACAGAGATAAAACAACTGGAAATGGAATCTTTAGAAATGAATAGGAGCAAACTATATAGAAAAAAGGGAAATTGTGGTAATAATACATGCAAATGAGGAGTGAGGTTTAAAAAAAGGCAGGATTTGAATGAGCTATGTAATGTTTCACTGACAGTGACTGGATAGATTGTAAGTGATGTATAATGTTTGCGACTGAAATTATGTCAATATGGTTTGTTTTCATTTATATAAATGAATGATTGCCTTTGTCATAAGTGATATTTAATAAAGATGCTTCTTGTTTAAAAAAGAATGACTTTGATCCTCCAGAAAAAAAAAATATTCTGAAGACAGCTGAATACAGCAGTTTGAATCTCACACCTGCATCTCATCATTCCCTGATTGTTGGGATACAGTTGTTTCTTTTCTTGCTGATAGAGAGTGAATAATCATTTTCCACAAACACTCTGCTGTCTCCAATTTTTAATGCTTTTCCCTGCTATCACAGTTTGTCAATATCAACTCTTACTGCTAGTATGATTGCATCTTTACTAATACAGGTGTAGCTGCTTTCTCGTGGACAGGTTTAGAGCATGCAGACAATGTTCTGTTTCAATTAACAAACCCTTCTGTGAAATACCAGTCCATTTGCTTAATTGCATTTTCATAAAATTAATACAGCCTGTTCCTTCCAGTTTCTCTGGTACAACATAAAATCACTTGATTTCTCTTCATGCTATGTCTTCTAACTCTAACATTTTTGAAACAGCTCTATATGAGCAGTGTCATACTCAGCTAGCCTTTTTTTTTTCATTTCACCCTCTGATTTCTGCAGTTTTATCACTTCATCTGAATAGCTGTTTAAAGCTTCATCCATTTTTCCAGCCTTTTGTTATTTGAGTTGATATACTCCATCAATGTTTCATTTATTTGAATTAGCTCTGAGCACATTTGGTTTGTTTTTGCTCTAAATTACCAGAAGCCATTTCTTGTACCAAAGCTGTAGCTTGAACTGCTTTTTGCTGAACAGCTGCAGGAATCTTTCCAGTCAGGGTTTTCTCTTTACCTTTTCTAGCTGACTTTCTTTCAGGATCTCTAAGTTTTTCTTTTTCTTTGCTGGCATCAAAGCAGTATACTTTCTAGCCAGTAACTGAATTTTACTAAAACTGGCAGAACTGAAGTTAAGCTGTTGATCAGTATTCAGCCATCTTGAAAATCAGCAGAACAAAGGAAGAATCCTGAGTGCAGAAAAAAAAGATACATGGCTTAGCCTGTTCAGTGCAGATCAACTTTATTTAGTATGACTACACAAGTGCCAATGAAAGTCTGAACAAGCAGCTAAGAATGCTTTCTGTCAGTAATTAGCATGGAGATAAGAACATTCCAGGAGGTCTCAGACTATCGGCCATTGCACCCACCAAAAGATAATGTTCCAAGCTGAATTTATTTTGAAACTGTACTATTAGAAAATGGGTACACTTCACTGAAGGCAATGCATGTTTACTAGTGTGAAAGGAACCATACATTAGATTAAAATGTAATAGGGCAGCTGATGGCGAAAGAAATCAAACCAAGATCTAATGGTTGCACCAAGTTCATTTATAGCTTGTTGAGGCTGTATCCCAGAGAAAGAGAATCATTCTGAGAAACCTGAAATCAGGCAAAATGTAGTCTTATCTCAATGACAAGTATTAATTAATTAATTAATCAATCAGAGAGCCAAAAACTTAAAGCGGTTTGATGCAGGACCAAAAATACAACCACAAAACAAAATACTACAGTCCTGCATAGCAAAAACAATTCCACCAGCAGTAAATTGAGTGTTGACACCAAATGTGCCAAAAAAAGGTCAAGGGGGAATGAGTGTAATAAATCAAAGTTGTCTTTTATTAACCTAATGTTTTTGTCCAAAACATATAAGGACTTTTTCAGAACTAATAAAGTTTGTCCCATTCCCTCATTAATATAACTTTTTTTAAAATAATCATGTGACTTAATAAAATCTTTCATAATTGTCATTTGAAGGCATACAATACTTACTAATGTTCCATAAATAACATCTTTTTAACCGTGTATAATTAAAAACTATTTTATGTAAACCTTATATGAAAAAATTGCCCTAGTCAATCAAACATAACTTATGTGAAACACAATACAACCATTAAATTCAAATAAAAAGAATGTAAGAATTTCATCTCACATAACATTTTCAAACTTTGATATCTTTGTTTATAATATATCAAATAACTGATTATTTATTTGGTTGAATTTGTGTATACTCCTCTTTCATTTAAATACTGACAGCTATTAAAACATAAATTGTGTTGAAATATTCAAGAGTCTTTTCATACTTTATAGCCCTTATTTTTAACACACTAGCTCTTGATATGTTCTCATTTAAACCTGAGGTGTTACCTGCACCCAAGGTTAGTTATCAGAATAGCTCTTGATGTTCTGAAGAAGTCCTTCTATGTTTTTGGACTAAAGTGCTAAACTAATAAAATAAAACTTTGATTTATTACACTCATTCATCTTTGTCTTTTTTGTTAAATTTGATGGCAACACTTGACTTACTGCTGGTGGAATTATTTTCATACAAAGGACTATTGTTTTTTTTGGTTTGTAATTAATTAATTATTTTGCTATAAAACTGTAGGAGAAAATGTAAATATAAGGAATTAATTGTTTCATTGCTTTATCAAGTGTGCCATATTACATTGCAATATTGTGATATTTGTATGAGATAATAGCTGCCGTTGGTTCCTGGGCAAAGACTCTGGGTCTAGGTGTCCTGCAAAATATTCATCTGCTATATTCAGTCTGAGCCTAACAGCAAGCACCTGCAGTCGATACACAGGCAGCTGGATCATAAACCATGAAGTGGTGTATCACTGTTTCCTGTTATGGGAAAACAAGAATTCATCTTCATTAGAACACATATCAACAATCTGTAATATAACAGATGCAAAAAGAAGAAAAGCTTCAGTGAAATGCACCACTGCAGGCCTAGTATCATACTCCATACAGCATTACCAACTTCTAAAGGACAGCGAAAATAACTTAGATACACACTTGTGATAAACTACAGTTGAATAAACATGCACTGTTGTAGTACTCAGTGCTCTGTAAGACTCAAATCTTTCCACAGAATACTACTCATACCTTTCCATTCCATGTACCTCCTCTCCCATACAACCCATCCCTGCTATTAGATTCATAGATTCATAGGCGTTTACTAAGCTAATGACCACAAGGGCCTTTTTAAGCCCAGCCATGCATCCCAAATCTCTGAAAATTTCTGTTACCCTTAATAAGTGTAATCAGGGCTTGAGAGATGAAACTTTTACAAGCAGGGGCCTGAGAGATGGACCATTTATAGCTTGCCTGTGTCCATTAGAGACATAGGTGCCAGGCCTGGGATGAATTTCCTGTTTCCCATCCAATTGTCCATGTTATACTTGAACTGGGTTAGAGAGGAGGTCCATCTGAGTGGAGTCTGAAAATGCCCTGTATGCCAGGCATAGATCTCCCCTCAAAAGCTTGTAGGAGACAGATTACAGGTATAGGGCCTTGAGGCAGTCTGCATAGGACATTTTACTTATGCCCTGGATTCGTTTAGTGAGGAACTTTTGTGGATGTTCCATTTTTTGGATATTCCCAGTTAGGTACATACCAAAGGGGGATACTTTACTCAATGATAGGTCTGATGAGTGCTGAATACAGTGGAACAATGACTTCTTTGGACCTAGATGCCATACGTTTGTTTATAAGTTGTGCAACATGGAAAGATTTCCTCACTGCTGTAAATATCTGAAGGTCAAAGGCTAGATTACTGTCTATGTTTGTCCCTAAGTCCCTGATTACTGGGTTAACTCTAAGAGGTGTATTGTCAATATAATAGTCATTGGGTTGGATGATTTCCCAAAGGATACTATTATGCATTTCTTGGCATTTAGTTTTAGTCCATGGTTCTTGCATAAGAAAGAAAGTGCATTTATGTTGGCATTCACTCTGCTAAAGGTTGTAATCATACCTCTCAACCTCTTAGTGCAATAAATCTGGACAAAGCCTGACATAACGGGGGCAAAGGCCTAAAAATAGGGCCACATTTTAAATATTGCTCTTATAAGCTTAGAGAATTGCTAGAATAACAGGATTTGTATTAGTATGCATTTTATGCAGGATATGAAGTCTGAAACTCAAACATATGCCATTATTTAGTGACTGTAATCCTCAGATCATCCCAGTGATTTGTCAGAAAACCACAAATTGTGTGAGGAACAGTCCAAAAATATGATGCAAAAATTGAGATATTCTGTAAAAATCTGGACAGTTGAGTGGTATCAATGTAATATACTGAAAGGATGTTAATTATCTTCCAAAAAGAAAATGCATAAAAAGTAAACTACCTGCCTTGAAGCTTTTTCAGAGTAAAAAAAGTAGGTATTCTCTTGAAAATGCTCTACATGGATCATTTATCATGCCACAGAGGGTTGACAGTTTGTAAAAAAATGAAGATATTAGCTGTTGTAGGTGTAAATACTTAATCAAAGCAAGTTGGCTTGTGATGTTGTTTGATACTCCAGTTCCTAGATGTTTAGGTAAGCCTCAATTCCCACTTTTCTGGAGCTTATTAGCAAAAAAACCCCAGGAAAATGACTACAAATAATTAAAAAAAACATGAAGTAATTTACAAAATGTGTAAATATTGTTACTGTTTTATGTCAAAAAGAAATGGCTACTATTGTGATGAAAACAAACAAAATAACCACAGACTATAATTACTGGATAAAAATGAGTTTATTAATAAAGAAATAGCAATCTACAGTCTGTGATCAATTTGTCATGTTTTTCTGTTTAATGAATCTTAGTGATGTATAAAGTAAGAATTGATATAGACATTTTTAGTATTACTTTACTGTGTGTTTGTTTCTGTATAAAATTTTCAGTAAAACTATTAAAAACTCAAAATGGTGAGAACAAATAATTTTTCATCATTGAAGTGAAGAAAGACTGAATTGCATTTACCTTTTTCATTGTGGTGTAACACATACAACAAAATGTGTGAAATTATATGTAACTGCTTTTGCCACTGTGAATATGTCTTACAATATAACCACATTTTGCTTCTTGACAAATGTGTATGTAGTACTGCAAAGTTTGCTGATTGAATATTGCTGAGTTAGGTCACATGACAACTTCCCTACTTGAACTATTGCATTTTACCCTTCAGCACTGAGCATGTAACTGTGGAAAGAGGAAATACATCTGCATTCAAACTAAACCACAGGAAATTTTGTTTGGAGATTTATGGATAGAGGGATGCAGTCTATTAATTCAATCAGTTAGCAGTTACAGAAGGCAGCAAGGTAGCAAAGCTACTACTTTGGCCAATGAAGAATACCCTTGGGACAGAGTTCAGATTCTACTGCCCATCATTCATATCCCCAAAGGACAGAAAATAAGAGTGAAGCAGTTTATACATCTTAACCCCTCTCATGAATATTGCTGTCTTACCATAGCCAACTATAACTCCCTACCTGTTGAAGGAAGAGCTTCTTTCCTATTGAATATCCTCACCTATAAATTAATCAGTGAGCATTATAGCTTTCCACTTAGGCAATTCCTAAAGCTATACACTCAGGAATGCAGATTGTCACCTCCTTGTTAAAACACCACACAAGCTAGCTACAAGTGAAAGATCATTTTTCAAGCTAACACCAGAATACTGGAACAAAATACCCAGAATAGCATAGTGGACACTTCCGTCAACAAATTTAGGAAATCTCTAAACAAAGAAAAACAACAGATGCCTTTCTTTTTTTTTTTTACAATCATGGGTAATCCACCAGTCTCATACTTAGCTGATTATATTTACTTATTGACTACATAATCTTCCTTTGTCAATAACTATGATTTACTTTTCATGATATTCACTTTTGTATGTATTTTATGGTAAGCCAATTGCTACTTGTTTCTCCTCTAACATACTACCTGGCAAAAAAATGTCATATACAATCTAGCATGAAAACTAACTTTTCAACTGAGTATTCCATACTTCTGTTTAGCATAAGAGTACTTTTATAATTTCTTTGTCTTCCATTTTCTCCTATTCACTATATACCCCTTACATTACTGATTTCTTCTCCATTGTTTTATACCATACTATTCTCTTTATGCTATTAATCTTTATAATATGTTTTACTATTCAGTCAATATTGCTCTGACCTGTACTATGTTTTTACTCTCACTTTAATGATGCAAAAACACCTGTTATATGGTATATCATATCTTACTAGATTTTTTTTGAATATAAAGATGTTGCAACAACCTTAGATACAACAAATATATCATATTATATTATATTATATTCTATTGTGTATATATGTTGCATTAAGTATTTCAAGTTTTCAAGCAAAAATGCTCCTAATGCATGTATGCCCTGGCCTAGATCATTTTTTTTAAATGGTCTTTGGACTAATGTAATTCCCAGGTAAAAAACATATACATCAATAAAAGAATCAGAACTCTTAAACTGCATTTTGGATGAATACAAAGCAACAGTACGGGATGACATGACCAGGATTTATAGGCACAATGCCAAATGACATGCAATGTGTAGCAGGATGTAGCCTATAGATAGTAGTATACAGCTAAAAAAATAAAGAAAGCCAAATATAACGACAAAAAACAGGATTCACCACAAATTTATTGGATAGTCTCTAGCGCTTCGGCTTACGCCTTCCAAGGAGAATACTATCAAAAGCAACATAGCACATATTTATACCATAAAAACATCAATTAAACAATTAAATAGTCAATTACCGAATCATTCCATCAATTATAAAAATACTTTCCAATTACATTCTTCATTAATACCACCAGGGGCTATAGTACCATACTTTAATATAAAAATTGTTTCTTTATATAAAAGCTTCTTTTTTACATTATCATCCCTTTCAACAGTAACAATATGTTCTAAAACAGTAGCTAATATACCATTTGGATTACTATTATGATGGCTTTTAAAATGCATTGCAAGCGGACTTTCCACTCTTTCATTTTTAATGTCCCTGACATGTTCTTGTAACCTTGTTTTGAAGGCATGTTTACTTTCTCCCACATAAAATAATCCACATGGACATCTTAATGCATATATAATTCTTTCTGTATTACATGAAAATTTCCCTATAGGTCTAAAACTTCTGCCATTTATATTTTGAAATGTTTTACTTATATATTGGCATGAAATACACCTTCCACATGGGTAGGTTCCCATTAAATTCACATTAATATTTAAACTAACCTTTGGGGTAAGAAATCTTGCATGAACCAGCATATCTTTTAAATTTTTACCTCTTTTAAATGAAAAATTAACATTTCTTTCAAAAATATCCATTAATTCTTTATATTTAAATAAAGAAGTCCAATAAAATTGAATTATCTGCCTCACCTCTTCTGACAATAAATCATAAGTCATTACCATATAAACTTTTCTTAAATGTCTTAGTTTTTGATTTCCATCATAGCATTTATTATAATTCTTACCAGTCTTACACATACCACTTTTTCTAACCTTATTTAGGGAAAATAGCACCTCCTCAGTGTCATATCCCCTTTTAATAAATAACTGTGATGTCTTTTCAAGTTCTTTATCAATTCCACTTGTATTATTACATAATCTTTTTACTCTTATAAATTCACCATATGGTAAAGATTTTAATAAATGTGGGGGATGGAAACTATGTCCATCTAGAAAATATAAACCCTCTACAAATTTGCGAAATACTTTAGTAACAATTTTACCATCCTTGCCTCCTTTTAGACTAATATCCAAAAAATCTACTTTATTACCTAGCTGAAAACCATCAAATTTTAAATAAAACTCATTCTTCTGTAAGTCATGCATAAAATTATTAACTTTTTACCTACCCCCTTGGCAAATAAAGATTAAATCGTCGATGTAACGACAATATTTGACCACATATTTTTTTTAAAAATTCCATTTGATACAAGAATTCTATCTCAAAAAACCCCATCATAATATTAGCATACATGGGGGCAAATGCTGCCCCCATGGCTGTACCTTTTAACTGATGGAATAATTGTCCATCAAATACAAAATAATTGTTCTTCAAACAGAATTCTACTAGTTCTACAATATAATATGATAAAGGACTATCTCCTAAAGTTTTTATTAAAGTTCTTAGTCCATATTCATGTTTAATACTTGTATATAAACTCTTTACATCAGCCGTTAACCAATACATGTCCTTAGTCCATTTAATTGGTAATACTTGCTCTAAAAAAATCAGAACTATCTTTAATAAAAGATCTCTGTTTAATAACATATGGATATAGAAAACTATGTAAAGATATACCTATATTATTCAAAAAATAACTACATGCTGACACAATAGGACGGCCTGGAGGATGGTGAATATTTTTATGTATTTTTGGCAGACAATAGAAAAAATTGTCAAAAAAATTTCATATACAATCTAGCATGATAACTAAGTATTCCATACTTCTGTTTAGCATAAGAGTACTTTTATAATTTCTTTGTCTTCCATTTTCTCCTATTCACTATATACCCCCTACATTACTGATTTCTTCTCCATTGTTTTATACCATACTATTCTCTTTATGCTATTAATCTTTATAATATGTTTTACTATTCAGTCAATATTGCTCTGACCTGTACTATGTTTTTACTCTCTCTTTAATGATGCAAAAACACCTGTTATATGGTATATCATATCTTACTAGATTTTTTTGAATATAAAGATGTTGCAACAACCTTAGATACAACAAATATATCATATTATATTATATTATATGCTATTGTGTATATATATATATATGTTGCAAAAATGCTCCTAATGCATGTATGCCCTGGCCTAGATCATTTTTTAAAATGGTCTTTGGACTAATGTAATTCCCAGGTAAAAAACATGTACATCAATAAAAAAATCAGAACTCTTAAACTGCATTTTGGATGAAAAGCCAGCAACAGTAAGGGATGACATGACCAGGATTTATAGGCACATTGCTAAATGACATGCAATGTGTAGCAGGATGTAGCCTATAGATAATCTGATATTTAGGGATGGCATAGCATTGACATTCCAAGGACAGGACTGCATTGTAACACAGAGTCACCAGATTATGTAAAATGACAGTTCTAGACATGTTCATTGGACTAGCTATGCTACAGAATGGTGCATAGCTTTTATGTCTAAGATGTCACCACCATGGTAGGCTGTGCTCAGTGAAACATTGAATAGTTGTCACTTATGGTCATTTATATAGCCCACATAGAGTTATCACAGTTCATTATCTACACTGGAATGAAGGGGAGCATTGCAAGAAGATGAAAACACACAAGGGTTTCCATAAATTATGATAGGTGGGGGGGTGGAAGAGCATTTGTTCTGAGAGAGATGACCACTTTCCATATGTAAAGAAACAGGGTAGATGAAGAATGTAGTGAGGAATGGATGTGCAATGGACAGAGGGAGAAAGAAAGGAAGCAGACAGACAGGGGTGATGTACAGACACAAGGTAGGAATAACAATGGATGGACACTAACAGACAAGAGGGTGGAAAGCTGGAGATGGTGAGGATTGAACAATGAACCTGAATATGGATTCTGCAGGGTCCATGACTGACATCATGAGCAGACTGTGCCTTCTGTAGCCCAACATTCAGAGCCTGCCAGCCACTTGTGCTATTAGTCATGCTGCAGCAAAAAGATGTTCTGTGGTGCTGAGTCAGATATCCACTTCCTGGCACAATTTGGCAGACATCAGCCTCTGTAACTGATGCTGGAAGATAATGGGACACCCCTCTGGGCCATTGTCAGAAGAGAAGCCTTTACCTCCTATCCTGAGAAATTGCCACAGTCAATGAGCAAACCCTTAAGGTCACTTTCAGTAGGGGTGACCACCACTGCCCTGCTGAAAGGCAGATCTGATAACCACTGATGACCCAGCCCCAAAGGTGTTGGTCAATGCAGGCTGGTACAACTGCTGTTGCTCCACCACCTGTATCATAACTGTAACTACAGAAGAACTAGAAAAAGAAAGAACATTAGTACACACATTGGGTACACAAATGATTTCAATTTCACAGTGGTACACATGGTATATACAACACACTGCTGAGAGAGTTGCTCCAACCTCCTGTAACACCCTGCCATGTTGCACTCCTGCTTATGTAAAATGAAGTATGCAAAAAAATATAAAATATGTTTACAATATATTTTTCTCACTCTCTTCCTAGCCTCTGCCACACAGTGTTGAAGCAGGCCACAGTGGTGCCATTGCAGGTCACTGCAGACATACCAACAGTGCTAACCACAATAGTGATGCCAGTGCCATCACTCACCATCTTGTGCCAAGAGTGGTAGCACTAGACAGTGTAGATGACACATTGTGTTCTGGCTATGACTCAGAGACAGTGGTGTTAAATGACCTCATAAACATACCATCCCCTCTAAGAGACCCATATTAGTGCAGTATAAACTGTGGGCACCATTTTGTTTGAGAAAACATACACATAAAAAACTTTGGTATGCAGGACTTTATACAGTAACTCTGATGATCTGGAGATACAAATAGTGAAGGAAGAAACCCACCTGTTAATATACCCCATCACTGCAACCAACACATGTAGTGGATAGCAGTAACAATGAGACAAGATGTAATAGGTTATGTACGAGTGGGAGAACTTCATAACAGCATGGCACTGACATGTCTGACTGTGATGGGGGCACACTGTGGGCATCAGGCACCTAGGTAAGGTCATGCCACAAGGGTCATGGTGATCCTCATTCATAGGATTAGGCATGGCAATGCATTGTAAGGGGGGTGCTAGGTTTGCATAGTAATACAACGGACCAATGAGCAGATTCTGGAAGTGGGTGTAGGAAGGCCATACCCCTTGCTGCAATGTGTACATGAAGGAATTTGCAGAACACTACATGGACCTGTTAAGCAGATGCAAACTGGAGGAAGGTGGAGCAGCCATATGTAGATGACTTCCATATCCTGACTGATGTGTAATTGACAAATGTATAGGGCTACCATGGGCCCCTCAAGAGAAACAATGACTAGAAAAGATCACTATCTGGGAGATAGAGGTGTTACTGTAGGCCCCCAATACACATGGCGTATGTCTCCTGGGCAAAGGTACCATACACGTGATGTACTGAAAGCAGGTGGTGCAGGGATCAGTGCAGCACATGAATGATATGGGCAGTCATAATAGTTTTATGCAATTGGTTAACTGATATGATACTCATGCAAAGGAAAAGGCACATGACATTAGCAAGAACATGTCCAACACAGGGAGCTGACAAGCAACACAGAAATTGTTCATAGAGATAGAAATGTTCCAAGTATCTGGGGAGTGGGAGTGGACTTTCTTATCCAGGAATGGCATGAATGTGGGAGGTGGGCTGGCGGTGACCACCTAAGTGTCAATAAGGGGCACACCAGGTTAGCACTACTCATTACACCTCTGTAATGATAGGGCATTAAGGTGGTCTGCTTAGGACATGTTACTTATGTCCTGTATTCTTTTGGTGAGGAACCTTCGTGGACAGTTCAACTGTTAGTTATATCTGGTTAGGTACATATCAAAGGGGGCACTGTACTCAATGATAGGTCTGATGAATGCCAAATTCAGTGGAACAATGACTTTCTTTAACCTAGATGCCATACCTTTGTTTATACGTTGCACAACATAGAATGATTTCCTCACTACTGTAGACACATGATGGTCAAAGGATAGATTACTGTCTATGTGTGTCCTCCAGACCCTGACTTCTGGATCAACTCTTAGGGGTGTGTTGTCAATATGATAGTTACCCGAATGGATTATTTCCCAAAATATACTATTACGCATTTATTGGCATTTAGTTTTAGTCCATGGCACTGACACCAATTATTTGTCTGTGTAAGCCCTTCCTGGAGACTATTTGCATCAGTGGGTGAGTCAATGAGCGCTCCTAATTTGCAACCATCTGAAAATGTAGTCATCCTGTGGCCATTGAAATGGCTTTGACTTCAGAGAAGTAAATGCTAAAAAGGAGCAGTCCCAGGTCCAATCCCTGAGAGACTCCACTTGTGACTGACTGGCCTCTATCCACCGGGTGATATAAGGATTTGTGTCCAACCTGTTGACTTTGTCAACAATGCCCAAGTGGGGTATTGTGTCACATGCCTTGGCCAGGTCAAGGTAGGCAGTGTGAACCATTTTGTCGTCATCCACTGCTTCAGTGACCTTCTCAAAGAAGTCCAATAGGTTAAGTAGCCATGACCTTCCCTTGACGAAACCAAATTGGGTTGGGTCCAGTGTCTGGAAGTTTTCTATGTCATTATTGATAGTTTCCATGATAATTCTTTCCATGGCTTTGCATATGAGACTAGTGAGACTTATAAGTCTTCTACAGTTCACTCTACTTAGGGCTTTGAAAGAGACAATTTTTCAGGTGCCACTAAACAGAGTTTAGTTGGAGTGGGAAGGAGGTATAGGGACATGTAAGCACTTGGTTTCCATTAGAAGGAGAACTGTGGAAGATTACAAAAAGTGGGTTAAAGTAGGCATAGCTCTCAAACCCACTTTGTAAAATTTAAAGGAAGAGGTTAGGGAGGATCTTCCTCTTCAAGGTCAGACAGTCATTATATTAAAATTAGGGATTACTGTGCTTAAAGTGAACTCCTGAAGATGGGTTAAAGGAATAAGTCATACTGTAACTGGACGTCCCAAGAGCTTACCATAGGACACTTATAGCCTTAACCCATGCTATTCCCTTTTTAGACCATTTGGGTGTAACGCACGCAAAAAGGAAACTTTTGCAAATCTTTTATTGACCAGGCATTGCAAGGGATGTAAAAATATGTGAGAGATACCAGAAGATTGGTAAGAAAGGACATAAAGCCAAAGCTGCTTTGTTACTATAGCCAGCTACTGAGGAACATCTTCAGAGGGTTGTCATGGGCCTTATGAGTACCTCAGTCCCCACAGATAAGATGTGTCTTAGTGGTGATACACTGTGTAGTTATGTACCCTGCAGTGGTAACAGCAGAAAAGGTGTCAAATGCTCTACTGGGGATTTATAGCAGGGTGAGTTTGCCCAGGAGATACTAACCAATAAGGAGGTTAACTGTATGTTAGATCTAAGGATTAGCTTATGGAAGTGTTGTGGGATAAAACAATTAAAGATTATTTCCTACCAACTGCAACCAAAAGGTTTGATGGAGAAGTTTAACAGGTAACTTGCTTGAAGAAGTGTTATAGAATAAAGCAGTTAAAGCCCCCCCCCCCCATCCTTCAAACAAATGGCTTGGAGAAGAGTTTCAACTCTACTCTCAAAACCATGTTAACAACATTTGCAGACCAGTTCATGTCAGTGTGGGAAAATTATAAGCCCACTTCTCCTCTATGCCTATACAGAAGTGACCCAAAAATCCACATTTTTTCACCTTTTGACTTATTGTATGATCACATGGTGTGGGGACCCCTCAATTTAATTTGTGACTTGTAGGAAGATGATCCCCAGAAGGAATCTGTCTTGAGTATGTCTTAAATTTCTGGACTAAGCTAAGGGAGGTCATGGGTTGGCATAAGAGCAACAAACATGAGCACAGCAGTAGCAGAAAGAGTCGTATGACCAGACAAAGAGAGCTGAAGAATATGTAGGTGAATAAATGTAGATGCACACATTTCTGTTCTGCAAAATAAGTTTCAGACAGCTTAGGAGAGTCCTTTAATGTCAATTACATGATTGAGATGTCAGGCAGGAGGCAAAAGTACAAACTCTGTCATGATGACATGATGAAGCCCTATCATGACAGAGAGACTGCAGTAATTTATATCATTAGTGAGTCACAAGAAGAATCAGATGGAGATCTGGTGCTAGTTTTCCTTAATGAGGTTTGAGCTAATGTCTCAGTGGATGAGGAAGCTCTGTCACATCATCTATCCACTACCGAGGCACATGAATTCCATACAGTGCTACATGAGTTTGGGAATATGCTCACAAGCTAAGATGTACCCAGCTTGTGGGGAACCATGTAGATACAGGAATCAAAGAGGCCCCTTATAGAGTACTCAAGCAAACAATGCAAAAGCAACTGCAGGAAATGGTTTGTCTGGGTGAGCTTTTTACCCATTGGCTTGAGTGTTATATGGGATATTTTGCAAGGGCCCTAATGTCTATGGACATCAGGCTTGATTTTAAGCTGTATGTTTCTACAGTATAGTCCAGCATTCCACTTATGTTATAATGACAAGGTAAAAAAAATGGCCAAAACATGTTTGCCTGCAGCTAGTGAGGATTGGTTTTATTGGCCTGAATGTTCCCATAAAGGCTTAAAAAATAAACAGTTATGGATATTCAAAATCCATGTAGCTGAAACACTGTTATGTCCTTAAGGGGTTTTACTACAGAAGGTTTAAGGTTTTAGTCAGTGAACACTCTAGCTTGGCTGCATCTTTCTTGCAGATTTTACTGAATAGTTTGCCTGTGTGACCTTTTACCCCTTGGTTTAAATGTTATATCTGGGGATAATAAAAAATCCAGTAATCCATGGACTTTCAGTGGTGTTGGCACCAAAAAGATTGGGGCATTAGGTTATCTGTATAGAACACAAAACAGTCACAAGAAAGCAGGTGCATGCCTTATGCCCAGTCTAGATGAAGCTTGAGAGCAGGAGGGCGGGGCAAACTATATGATCGCAATTGATTTAACTAAAGGTTACTGACAGGTACCCTTGTCATTAAGGAATGCAAAGCACAGGGAATTTTGAACAAATTATTAAAATATATCTTGGGATGCAGAATGCCTTACCAACTTTCCAGAGGCTTATGAATCAGATTCTAGCTGGAACTGAAGACTATGCTGTTGCCTGCAGAAATAATACTGCCATTGTTAGTCAGTCCTCCGAAGTGTGTACAACATATTAAGGAAGTGCTAGGCAGATTAAATAAAATCCTACCAAGGCAAACTCATGTCAGGTAGAAAGAGCAGAGGTAACTTACCTTGGGCAAAATTTGCCTAGAACCTACTAAAGGCTATCCAGACATGACCTTCTTAAATTGCCAAAAAAAAAAAAACAGGTAAGAGTTTTTCTTGGAACAGTAGAACCAGTAAGACATTACAGGAAGTCTGTTCACCAATATTGTATGTAACTAGACTATTCACTGGTTCAGGTTATCTAGACACAAGGTTGTGATAAGACATTCCAAAAGCGTGAGGGGGCCTTGATTGCACTCTCCCCCTACAAAAAAATCTACATAATCCTGATCACAGCCAGGAATTTATTGTGTAAGCAAATGCTTCAAACCTTGGGCTAGGTATCTGTAATTGATTGGGTTTCTTCAAAGTGAGATCACCCAATAGTATATTTGAGTTTTAGACTTTAGCCATGAGAAGAATCATATGCAGAAGTGTTTTGGAACAGTATAGACTGTGCAAATGGTTCAGCCCTACTTCTATGATAGAAAATTCCAGTAGTTACAGACCATGGCCTGTTAAAGTGATTACACAGAGCTAGTGAGCAACATGCCAACTGTAAACTAGTATGTAATCCTATAATTGCTACTGTGGAATATATTACAGTTTAATTAAGCCTCGCTTCCTGATTATATGAGTTGTTGTTGTTTGTCTTTTTGGCTTTTCCCGGTTAGGAGTAGTATTGCAAAATATGATGATTTAAGATTTGTGAATTAGGTCACAATATGATTTCAATATTCGAACTGTGGCTTGGACATGTTGTGGAATCAGGAAGGTAATTTTCTAAATTCAAAGTAAAGATACATAGAGTGACTGTTAATTCCATCTGTTAACAATTATAGAAGAAAATGGATATATTGTGTTGACTGCTGTAGCTTGCTACTAGGATTGAAAGTTGCTTGTATGGACTCCAAAATTACATTTTGGTCTGAAAAGCCAAAAAGTAACAGGCAGTGCATATTTATCTAGAAACAGATATTTTTAGGTATAGGTTTTCCTGACCATCTTCTTACATGTTGAATGTTTTGTTATCAAATTATTGTTCAGACTTTTTTACTGTTTCCATATTTACATGGAATTAATTGCTTTAACTTTTTATTTCAAATAAAGAATTGTATTATTCAGCTCTGAATGTTTATGGATGATGCCTTATTTATTGGTTAAAAACATACCTCTCAACCTCTTAACTAGAAATCTGGTCAAAGCCATAAATAATAGGGGGGGGGGGGAGCAAAGGTCCAAAAACGGGAAATTTTTAAATATTGCTCTTTCAAACTTAGAAAGTTGATAGCATAGCAGATTTGCATTAGCATGCATTTTCTGGAGTATGAAGTCGGAAACTCAAATGTCTCTCATTATTTTCTTTATTTTCTGACTTTAATCTTTAATGACTTATCAATGATTTGTCAGAAAACCACAGTTTTATGAAAAAGGACCAAGAATATGAGGCAAAAGTCTGATCATTCTGCAAAATTCTGTGCAGTTGAAAAGTATGGTTAAAAGACTTGTGCATTTCATCAAATATCATTTCAGTATTTGAAGGCTAGCTTATTTTGAGGGAAACAGTAAGGTGCTCTTACCTCTCAGCTTGTTAGCAAAAGAAATCTGGAAAAGCATAACATAATAGGGGGACAAAGGCCCAAAAACAGGGACATGTTTTAAATATTACTCTTACAAACTTGGAAAGCTGTTAAAATAACAGGATGTGTGTTAGCATGTATGTTCTGATGAATATGAAGTCTGAAACTCAAATGTATGTTATTATTTAGTGACTTCAGTCCTCATGATTTGTCAAAATTTTTTTTATGTGGTACAGACAAAAATATGAGGGAAAAATCTGGATATTCTGCAAAACTCTTGACAGTTGAGAGGTATGAATGTGCTTTGCAACTTTTGAATTTCTGGTAACAGCATACCTTAAAGATTTGTGCTGTATTGTCACCAATGTGTGCAAACTAATTCTGGTCAGCCTTTCATTGCTGTTGGTTAAGTTGCACTGAAAGGCACTGAGCTCAATCTGAGATGGGTGAAATTGTATGAAATTTGTTATTATAACTGATCTGTAGCTGAGCATAGTACAGCTGATGAGGTGTGGAAATGTTTGGTCATTATCATACAGGGCAGCAGTGCACATTTACCATACAACCTTTGGGCAAATTGCCATTTGTATTGTTAAAGGGTAAGGTTGCGGGAGTCAAACCCCATAGTACTGGCTATATTGCACATTCAAACACTGATGGCAGTGGTGCAAGAGTTAGAGTCCATAACTTCTTTCTATCATAGTCACTATAACAAAACATCTTCAAAAGAAGCAGGTTTTTGTATTACTGTACATATCCACCTACAGCCATCCAATATGCTTCTCCATTTATAGCCCATATATTATATTGATTATGCTGTGACATGTCTCCATCTCTCTCAGTATGGTATTAATGTAATTACCTCATATACTCATACTTTTTTTGTTTTTAGCCAGGGGAAATGTAACAGCTTGTGGGGAATTTAACTTCTCGGTTGATCCTGAAGCAGCATATGTCGTCCTGAGTGAGTATATCTGCCCTACGTACATTGCTACATGGGAATATGCATGTCGACACAGACTCCCCTGGGTAAGACAGCCCGCTTTATTCCTTTGCTAAACTAAGTTTATTCATTAGACATACATAGATGATATACTAGCATAACATGTAGATGAATAATAATGCAAACATCAAAATATGTGGACATTTATCTAACGATAAATATTACAGTTTAATCATTTTACCTTGGCATTTGTAGGACAGAATGAGCCCCAATTTTATAATATATTTTACTTTTGCAACATATACTTTTTATGTAAGTTCAAAATTCAAAGAACAAAGTTATGCTTAACAGAATCAAAGCCTCAGAAGAGACTTCCTAGGAACTTTTATCTCAGTAGTGTAGAAGTGAACATGTCATTTCCGAAAAGACTATTGAGCTGCTCTTTAAACTCTCCTAGTGACTTTTATCTGAGCTTCCTTGGGAGTTTATTCCAATTTTTTTGCTAGCAAAGTCAAGAAGAAATTATCCTTCATCCTGGTATTGTAACTTTGTGTAATTATACTTGAGGCATTGTTGCCTGTTTAGACATTATGCTCTGTGAACTCACTCCCTATTATGGTAGTTAACTGTTCATTTTGTGACCACTTAACAGTCCAAATTACATCTCCTGTGTACAACCTATAATGAAAAGAATGTAAGAAGAATGTAAATGTCAGGGCTGTCAGCCTTCTATAATAAAGTATAGTATAGCAGAGAAAAAAGAATAGAAAATTGTTTACTGAAACATTTCTAGAGTCATTATAACCTGTCTGTGCCCCTGTGGTATAATTGCGGAAGGCTTCACAATATTCTGTTTGTGTCATTATCAATATCTTAAATAGATGAATCTAGATTTTAGGAAGTATAGGCAAAACAGTTTTTAAAATTGTTTTAATGCTGAAAAAGCACTTCCTAACTGCATAATTTGCATTTCCTTAAAGCCCAGCTTGTTGTCTTCTGTAATTAAAACTAACTGCTGATTACCTATTGAATGTAGATACTGTACATTGTTACATCCTAGGTACATTACTTTACTTTTCTTAGTGTTTAATACTATTGAGTTGACTTCAGCTCATGAAAACACAATCAAGACCTTACCGAAGACTGGCTGAGTCACTTGTAGAGTTGACTGATGACAGCATTTTTAATCATGGATCAAATCTGTTGATAGGTATGGAGTTCCACTGGCATTGTGATGAAAAACATGCTGAACAAAAATGGTCCAATAACAGATCCTTATGACATACCTCTTGTTGGAAACTGAGATGAAACAGATTCCTTAATTCTCATGCAGAAGGAATACCTTCTCAGCCAACTGCCTATCCAAGTTGTGATATAAGTAGATAAAGGATCTACAAAGTCAGACAGTTCAGGCAGAGGATTAATGCTATAAGATGTTAATGAGCTGCTTTCAGTTGTTCAGGTTTTTCCTTCAGCCTTAATTTGCCTATTATTTGACTCTGAGAAAATCAATTAACCAGAACTCCTGAGCTAAGGATGAAAAAGGTCCATGTTGATCTGTACTCTACCATGGTTAACAAACAAACAAATATGTTTTCACATTTGTTGAAAGCAGAGTACTAATATTTGACCAATGCCATCAAACAGAGTTGTCCATGGAATTAAATTACAGGACTGTAGAAGTTTATCAGATTAGTGTCACATGACCTACCCATCATAAAACAGGTAATTCTGAAATGCAACAGATACAAGGTAAAATATGAAGTTCTCAGTCTTTTTGGATCATATTCCTGTTTTCTGTTTGTAGCTATGTTCAAATACTTTCCTCAAAATGCATGACTCATTGATTGATCTATTTGTTGGAGGCATCCAAAGTATCCCCACCTTTACTTCCAACAGACTGGAACTTATCATAAAGTCAAATTCTGATGAAATGGATATTATAGACAGTTAATTACTGATTGATTCTACAAAGGAAAAGGGCATTTGGGCTTAGCTGCTGAGTCTCATTTGATTTAATATAGTGATTGCTGCACCCAGAAGGGTGTGCTGTTGAAGCAAAATATCACTAATGTCATGAAAGGAGATACTGCCAGCCCAGCTATCTGGAATTTTGTAGATAATTATATGTCATTTGTGAATATCAACATGATTCATATGTGTTTGTTACAAATGTATTAGAACTGTATATGTGCATGTCAAACTGCTGGTACAGAAGCTTGTGATAAAGAGGGTTTGTACAGTACTGAGCCTAAAACTGTATCTACAGTGTACCCTACTTAAAAAGAACAGAAATGTATATACACTATTGTAACTGTTTAAATGTATATTTTTTAACAGGGGAAACTGGAACACAGGAGGTTAACTTACAAAACTTAAAAAAATAGCTGAAATTAAATTACTTTATGACTGGGGTATAAAAAGATATTTGTGAGACATATTTAAGTTCTGAGAGTACTTACATATTTATTTGTTGACACTGTGTTGGGCACTCCTAATAGCCTTGCTCTTGGTTAAACTATCACTTGGATTAATAGTAACATTACACAGTAAGATTGGACACCCTTTGTTGAGGGCCTTAGAGTAGCCGATAAGGAGTTGGCTAGCAGCAGTAATATCTACCTTATAGTCTGGGCAGAAGGGGGCATAACTAGTAAACCTGTGCCAGCCTTCCCCAGGTGTATCTGTGTATAAATCAAATCTCATGTGTGTGTCAGCTACTTGGGCAGGGACATGAAACACTGGTTTGACAGAGAGGGAGTGCTGGTGGTCTTGGCTTGGTCACTCAGCTAAGATCTCAACTCTATAGCTGTACCCGTGGGGGGTCTTACTGGGGAATTGAAGGAAGAGGGAGAAACCAGCTTCAGACTGACTGTGGTCTCTGTATGCTCTTAAGGGAAATTGTGCTTGATGCGGAGAACTGCATCTGGAAATACTATGTGTGTGTGTGTGTGTGTGTGTGTGTGTGTACTTGGCATCCTCCAAATGTACGTCCTCCATTGGTCCCAGTAGTAAGGATTACAGCTCCTTGATTACTGGGTCAGTGGTGGGGTGTCACACTGTTTTAGAAATCTTGTTTCTGCTGGAGCTCTGAGAATATTTTGTCAAACAGATTAGCAATGATATTATTGTCAATAACAGCAGGTCCCATCTTTATGTATCAGGTTATTAGGAGCCGATGTAAAAAAAAAAAAAAAGAGGAAAAATCTTTGCAATCTTGAAAAACACTTTTTTGTTTGTAGTATAATGTTTAACCAGGTTCAATCCATATATTTTCCAATATTTGTAAACCATAGAGCATAGTATCTGTGAGGATATTTTGTAACTTTGCTTCTTATTTTGTTCAGATGGATTCCTTTGTTAAACTGCCGAGTGATGTGTCTGTTTCTTTTTTTATTGTTTTGTTTTTTTTTTTTTTTTTTTTTTTTTTTTTTTTAGCCTACTTAACAAGATGCCTATTCTTCCATGATGGCTTCTTTTGTTGTAATACTTTTGGATGTTGGAACAAATTTTTTAACATCCTGAATCTTCTTACAGAAAAGAGACTGACATTCCCCTATAGCCAATTGTGCCACATTGGCCTTCCAGTTCCATTCTACTAGTTCTAAGTTTACTGGAGTATAATCGGCCTGATAACATTTGCCAGTTATGGTCTGGTGTACCTCTTTGTCCATCCTCTTGCATACTGCATTACACACATGGTCAGGGGTGCCTAATGAAGGTGCCTGATTACATATATAATATCAAACTCTGATGTAAATATTTATGTATATACTTTGTGAATACTGATGCTCTCTAATAAACCATACTAACACTTACAGTTTCTACTAACTTTATTGCCTCACACCTATACTTGTTAATGCTAATGTCTCACCAGACAACACAGAAGTTCCTTCATCAAAATTATCTTTAATTATGGTTGACCTAACTATGGTCAGCCATCCAAAAATGTAACTGTTGTAATAAATACCAGGTGTCATTTTCTAGCTATGAATTCAGGTCTCCTTCCAGCACTCACTCATACAGTTTCTTAAAACTCAGATCTGTTATTTGGTGCTGTTTCCTGCGCATCAGACAAACTTTATACAATATGTGAAACAATGCTAGGCAATGCAGTAAAATGCCAATGTAATGTTTCGCCCATATATTATATTATTTTTCACTGTGAGACATGGCACTATGTACACCGTTGATTTATGATGAATGTAATGTTTGAGCCATTGTGACCCTGACTGATGCAATACAGATTTAACATCTTTGTAATGTTTTAACTCATTTTGCCTGAAAAGGGTCTTCAGATCAGTACACTTACCAGGTTAACAAATGTAAAATAAAATAACCAGTGATGTGACATAGAGGGATAAAGATCTAACCATGGCCCAGGTGACCAGAGTTCAATTAATGGAATATTTGACTGAGGAAGTGGTAAGAGAAAATAGGCAGTTTCATCTCAGATAAGGGGAGCCCACATTTTGGGCACACATGGGGACATTTGTGTGTCTCACTATGGAGTCAGCTATGACCAAGACATTTGATGTGTTTTGCCTTAGGGACTTAGTTTTTCAGACATGGGTGTATGTGTTGATATGTGTAGTGGTTTCTTTTTGCTTAGTGGTGAGAGTGGGTGGTGTGCGTTTGGGAGGTCTCTGTTCTTTTGGTTGGCTTTTAGTGAGTACCTCCACGTATGTAGGTTTATGTGTCATGACCCTATTTTGTATGAGAGGTGAGGTTTGCGTGAGAGGTGAAGTGTGTGTTCTGACAACTGATACTCTGTTTTATGCTTAGCTTGTCCTTGTATCAGAGAATTGACTCCAGTTCCACAGTGTATTTGCATCTCTCACACAGGGTGTTAGTTTGCTTTAAGGAGTAAATGGTTGCCAATATACATGAAGCAATTTCTACATTGCATCAAGATGCCAATACCAATCAAGCTGGCAGGAGAAATGATTGGAAACTGTCCTCCCATTGTAGCAGGATGTTTCTGAATGTGGTATTTGGAAAGGAAGTGGGCTAGCTGGACTTAGGACTTTGGCTTAACTAGTAGGCTAGTTTGACTTGGAGTAGCAAAAGTAGTGGATATATAGTAGGTTGTGGATGATAAGTGTGAGAACGCTGCTTAGAGCACAACTGAGTTGCCCTTTGCTCAGCAGAGAAGCTTGGGGGGGGTTCTACTGGAAGATATCTAGGGAAATATAATGCTCCCAGGTGTATGCATCTATACAGGACACTGCTAAACCCAGTTGCACAGTGTGCAGCAATGAGCAAATGTGAGACTTATATACACAGGCAAATTTAAACCGCTTTTAACATTTCTATCAAGGGGAAAGCCCCAAACTTAACCTTTCTTCACCAATCCCCAACTGAGATGGATCCTGAGCTACACATTTCTGCCACATCATGGCTTGATTCCCAGGTGACAACTAGAAAAACAGCTGTGAAGTGCTGCCTGAGGGTGGGAAGGGCATTCCAATGATGTTAGCCCCTGACGAATATGAGAGGTTGTACTGTGCTAATGATAGGATATTGTATTAGTGGATAACTTCAGGTACTGTAGTGGGAGGTCATCTGAGGAAAAGGACGATAATTTATACTTTTTAAGGAGTTTTCAAGTTAGTTTTTTTTTTTTTTTGAACAGTGAAAAGATTTTGTTAGATTGTCTGACGACTTTCCATTGTTAACTGGTGTTGTGATATTTGAGGGTGGAAGTATTGCAGCAGCTGTTATAGTGAAGTGCTGAGTATATAATTCTGCTCTCTAGAGGGCTGACAGAAGTATGGTTTGACAAAGGTTTTAAAGGTTTGATTATGCTGTGTTGAAAATGTATGGAGGTGTTTTGATTAGTGTCATTAGGAAATTAAATGTTTTCTTTTTCTGGCTGCCATTACTTTCCAACTTTACATCGGGAAAGATATAACGTCTTTGTTAGTGCAGTACTGGTTCCATGTTTTGTCCTATTCAGTGATTAGTTCTTCAATTTCTACTGTGACCCAAGGAACTGTTTTCATTTTAGCTCTTCTGATTTGGGCCTTAAAACTGAATATACAAACCACAGCAGGGACCAATCTACTTGTGTCCATCATCAGCAGGTGTTGATCCCTGGTCCCAGTCTGCAGCATGTGCCCATAAGACCCTCACCCCTGCAAAAGCAATGCACTGGCTTAATTATTGTGCTGGGAATTCCTTCCCACTCAAACGTCTATGAGGAAGTTAAGGACCTAAAGACTATTGTCTCTGAGATGGACAAGGACAGCATTCCCTCCCCAGCTTGCAGCTCTTCACTGCATAACACATCCTTTGTTGAGAGCTTGACACTTGGGTGGCATTGTACTTGTCTCTGGTCACCAGTTTTTCCCCTCAAATGCACCTGAATATAGGTCTAGGGAGATAGGTATAATTTCCAACATAAAGTTTTGCCATTTGGGGTTCACTCAGTGCCCATTTTTTTCTCCAAGATGTTGGACATGATTATTTTTATCAAACTGTTGACCATGGTGGTCAACATCTTGCAGTAAGATGTTTCTGCATTCCCCTATAGGATAGGAGGCTCCTGGTGGCTCTAACAAGAAACTGCCAGCTAGTGACTTTAGACACTGCCTTTGTTGAATCCTTGGGGGTAACTCCCCATAAATTGAGAGAGACTACCTCTGAGCTTGTCTCAGGGGACTCCCCTGTCATGACTTTGACAGCAACATTAATTTCAGGGGTAAGTGTAGATCCTACTGGGCCTTCTGGCCTTGATGGCCACCAAGATCTTCATGGTATAATTTCCATACATCTGGGTGCAGACATCGCAATGGACTTTGAGAAGTGGGTACAAAATTATTGTGTGATCACACAGCTTTTCCTGGTGGTGTTCCTGTTCTCGTAGGTCATGGAATGGTGGATAATTTTCAGCAATCTTCTGATGTGCCTTGCATTCTTACAGCTTAAACTGTTGGGGGCCCTAATAACAGATGCTTTCCTAGTGGGGTGGAGAGCAAATTGGCTTCTTCACAGTCTAAGGGATGTGGTTCCTCATGGACAGTAGCCACTTAAATCTAAAGGAAATCATTTTAGCTGTAAATGTCCTAGAGGAAATCTACAGCTGGAGCCCCCCTCATTTGGTTCAACTGCCAAGAGGCCATAGATAAAAGTATGATTCTCTCTGAAGTTCACAACTGAGGGGAAGTGAGCATGTTAGGGAACTGTATGTGCTCATCGTCAAGCCATATCCTGGGGTTGCAGTAAAGAAGCTTTACCTAGATTGCATCTTCCAGTTGCAGGTCTTCCAGAGATGGATCTGTTTGCTATTAGAGAGAATGTGGTTCTAGCCCACCTCTGCTTTCTGCAATAGATAAAGGGACAGAGCTGTTAGATGCATTTTCCCCTCATGTGGCAAATACAATTCCTGTATGCATACTTCCTTTCTCCTGATCCCATCCCTACTCACAAATTGCAAGCAGGGAGTCCAAAAGTAATCCTCATTGCCCATGGTGGCCAAGAAGTTTATAATATTAGGGTCTCGGGTCCCTGTTGATAGAGAACAACTGTCTATGACTTAATGTTTTGCTTATATTAACTCCTGTGACATCCACCATGCCTTTTGGATGGGCTTTCAGAAGTTACTAAGACTGTTTGAAGCAGTCTATCTGTTAGGTTTGCTCAACCAAGTGGAAGAGATTATCCAGTTGGCTACAGCAGTAATGGACACCATCCCATTTACTCTTATTCAGGCCATCCTTGCATGTCTAGAAACCTCTATGACTTGAGCCTCACTTATGACATAGTCAAACTGCAAGTGTCAGCCTTTTTTGCCGACTATGACCTTTCAGAGGACAGTACTGTGGATCAACATGAACTGGTTAAGCATTTTCTTAAAGGAATGCTGCATTTCCTTCCACAATTAAAAAAATCCCCCTCTTTTGAACCTAGATACATTTTCTTTTTTGGGGCAGAGGACAGAAAGGTTCACTATCAGCTTAGGTTCTACAGAAAGCAGGTACTTGATGGTCAGGTCCTCCTCCAGCTCCTCTTTCTCATCCTCACAGTTGTCTCATTAGTGCCAAGATGCTAAGAGTATCATCTACTTCACCAACTCAGAATGTTAGTAGCTGGTTTGGAATCCAAAGTCTGAGATGTTCTGTGTCACCACCTTCAGCATTACAAAAGAGTCTGACAAGCCATCACTGACAATAACTGGGACATATTTGAGAGCTGCTTTGTGGACAGAGATACAATACAGGAGCTGGTGGACTTGTGCCATCTTCACATGGAATCACGGAGGATGCATGGAAACCCTACCCCAGTGGGCACGATGGTTTGTGTATCACTAATTATTCTTGCCATGTGAACCTTAGAGCATCCAGCGGGAGACAGAATAAGAGTTTTGCAGGTTTCAGCATCAGAAATCCTTCACCATTTACTTGATGTAATGCTGATGAATGTGGAGGAGCAGATATGGTTTGCATGGACAGCAGAGAAGAGAGCCAACATCATGTAGGCATTCTGTGACATAGTCTATTTCCCTATAAAAGTCCCCAGACAGACCAAGTAGTGTACAGTATATCAACCAAAAAGTTTTATAGTCCATCATCTGCCAGCTGATTTGCAGAAAACATGGTAGTATATTCACTGTGTCTTTGCATCATCCAGGTGATTCCCATGATTCCCATATCTGGCATACATGCAATCTATACTAGCATTTTTTGCAGCAGGAGCCTTTCTACAGGGTCATCTAGTTGATTGGTGCACACATTACTAACTCTGGAGCCCATGACTATGCAGTGACATGAATATAAGTAGCAGACATCTCATAATGATCTTTGCTGTTGTATGTTACCAGTGATGCTGCATAAGCCTTACAGGCACGACTGAAGACTCCCATCTGCAGCCCCCAGACAGAAGCAGAGAAGGTTGGCAACACTGCAATAGCATAACCACAGAACATTACTGAATATGTTTTCAGAGTGATGAATTCTTGTTTCCACTGGCTGAATACATTTGACAGTGTAATGCAGTGCAGTACAGTACACTTCTGAGATATACAGTAAGCTATCTGTAGTGTGTGCCATGCAACACAACATTCTGCTGTGTAAACATTTACACTACGGGGTCATTATGGAACTGGCCAGCAGTTGTGTGTCAGCACTGATGGAGGAGCCAGGTGAGGAGTCGGAGAAGGACATGAATGACGCACAGATGGGTGTAATTCTTTGTGGCACTGGCAAAGATGAGCCATGTGGTTCACAACTATAGGCCATGACAGAATAAGCACAGAACAAAACGCAACTGTTACATATATTTACAACTCTAGGCTATGCAGTACAGAATATGGACTGGCCATACTGTGCAATAGACGTTACCTAACCTGCATGAGCCAGGCGGGTAGGCAGGCTACAGTCATCACCATTTGCATAGATGGGGAGTACGTGGCATGGATAGCAACACTAGCATAGGTGTGGGGGTTATTGGTGGTGTCTGCAGTGATCCTGCATAGAACTAGTGTGTTCATGAGATGTCAGGGTCATATTCTCAGTTGATGATGTTCATAGGTTCATAGGTAGGTACTAGGCTATCGGTCCAAAGGCCTAAGTAAGCCTAGCCGAAAAGGTTCCCTGGCTTTCGCCACCCAAAAAAATTATTTTCCTGTGCCCCTGAAATTAGTCCTGCAATGTATTGAACCCAGGTTCCTGTACACCACTGTCAGAGTAATGAAACACTATGCCATGTAAGCCCTGTGGTGCTTTCAGGAGGTCATAACTTTTGATGTCCTTTAAAAGAACAGCCCCTGTGTCTATTAGTACATGTTTGTCAGCTGTCATATTTGTTTCCCATGGTCTGCATAGTTGTCTCCCAAAAGTATTACAACCTGCCATGCTTGGACAGTGAGGCACAGATAGTTGTTCCCCCAAACATGAGAGGAGCAACTGTTATGCCTGTCCCCCATGACATTGCTGTCTGGATGTGATGCCTCTCCCTCAAGACATTGACCAACTTATCACAATGACTTTACTGGAAAAACCTCACCCAGACTCTGCCACAGCTTGCTGTGAGGGGAAAGGTTAGTTTTCTTTTGATTTCTTGAACTATGTATTATTATATTGCATTTTTCTATTTTGTATACTGTGATTTGTTTTCTTTACATTGTGTTTTACTTGTATTCTGCTTTTAATTGCATATTAAAACTTGAAAAAAGACCACAGCTGTGTCTCTTGTTAGTCAGAGAAAAATTTTCCCACCCTTCTACCCTACTACTGTTGTGTTCTTAAACACCATTGTATTTCTAGTTGCCTGCCCCTTATGTAAATTTGATCATATATCTCTTCCCTCTCTCCTTTCATTGGCTGGTGTGAATAAGCACAAAATTATAATTTTGTGAAGTCACTCCCCTTCAACTATTTAAATTAATTGGCCATCCCACTGTATTCCATAGTACCAGAATACAAAAGTGCCCACCCCCTTCAATCTGACTTGCTCTTTTAAAAATAGTGGCTGTCCAATTAGACAGTTAAAACTTAAGTTACCCCCTTTCTTATCTAACTGCTTAGTGCACACTGCAGTGTTTAGGATAAACCATTTTTTTCATCTTACCTTTAAACATCTATTGCAAGACCACCAGTTACTGGAGAGCCAACATTCTGCCTCTCAGTAGTCATCTTTGGGATTACTGCTTCTGTTTTCTCCTGGTGAGAGAAGGAGTACAGGGACATTATTTCCTGGAGACTGGTGATCACCAGAAAAACCTAATAACTGCTTTATAGGTGATAGTTTGGAATCTGAGCTCATATTCTAGTCCTGGTAAGAGAAGGAGCAGAGTGCATTGATTCCTGACTGTTTCTGGTTGGAGAGTGAGTGTCTGTACTTAACTTTCCTGATTGGTCAGATTGCTATTTAAGGCATCTACAAGGAAAAGGCTACAAGCCTACAGACCCTTGCATCACCTGGGACAAGACTGCAGATCAACAAACAGGCTGTGGCCTGCTTCTCATCTTGGGATTGGTTCTAACATTTTGCTTCTGGTGAGAAAAGAAGCAAAAGAGCATTGTATCCCAACACAGTGAAGCTGTGGTGATGCCAGTGATAGTAATAGCCATGCAGTTGCTATCCATGCAACTCCCCTCTTTTCTTCATTCTTGACAAGTTAATTCTTTCTTTTCAGTAAGTACTGTTTGATTTGTTTCTAACTTCAAAATATCTGCCTAAATATTTCATCCTTAAATTTTCAGGGTCTATGCATTAGTTTCCCCTCAAGTGTTTGGCAGTGCTCTATACAGACTCAGACACCTTGAGTGGCATTTTTCCTGTAAACGCACAATTGAAATTTCTCCATTACCTAGTTGCATACAGGACAGCTAGTTTGCAGTGACAAGCATTGTCCCCATAGTTGCAAACTGGATACTTCTGACAGTGACTGAGATTCTCACTCCAAATGTCTAATAAATAAGAAAAGGGTCTGTTGCCATGAATATGAACTTTCCTGCTGTCTCTTTTACCAACTTGGTGGATATGGGCATCCTGAGGCAATGTAAAAATTGCCTCATATTTACTGACAACTAGTTAATTCTCAAACAAACTGATATGGTATGTGAGAGATGTATTTACATAATGTCACTGGAGGCAAAACTCTCACATACAAGTACTCCTAATGTCAATAAGGTTGTCAGTAGTACACACACACTGCACCCATCATGCACAATTCAAAGCAGACATACCATCCCACATATGCTGAGGCACTTAAATAGTTATTATTTTATTTATTTACATTTGATTACCAGGTATTTTCCGCCTGGGCCAGTAGACCCTTTTCAGCAGAGACCTGGGGAGAAAAGCTAAAAGAATTTACATTATTACATATTTAGTGCAATAAGATAAAGAGAGGGGACAAGCAATGCAAAACAGAAAATGAAAATTTACATGCAGCTAAACAGAGATTAAAAAAGATTACATGCAAATAAACACAAAAAAACAGGATATAAGAGTATTTCAAAAAGTAAAGAACATCAAGTTAAGAATCAGAAGGTAGACGTCAGATTGCAAAGATGACAAAAGGCTAAGAGAGAGAGAGAAAGTGATTGTAGACAGTGAAGGAGGGTAGGTGTAACTTAGCCTCAGGGAGTACAGGAGCATAACCAATGATTTGAGAAATATACTTTTAGGAGCCGTTTGAAGTTACGTATATCAGGGATGGATAGAATATGTTGGGGAAGAGAATTCCAGGATTTGACTATTGTATGGCCATATAAAGAGTCACCGTGAAAGTTATGAGTCTTGATAACTTTGAGAAATAATTTATCAACTGACCTGAGTGAAATGAAGTTAGTGTACACTTGAACAAGGTCTGATAGAGCCGGACAGTCGTCAGGTTTATGGATGACTGAATGGGCAACTATTAGTTGATTGAAAGATAGTAAGTTAGGTAGTTCAATCCAGTTTAGATGGTGAAGGGGAGTGCAATGGTGTGATCTTTGAGGCTGGTTTGAGGTGAATTTGGCTATTTTATTACAGTAAGATTCGAGGTTATTCAAATCTGATTTGTGGAGGTTGGTGAATACTTGGGAAGAGTAAATAAGGGTAGATAAAAGGTGTGTTCTAGCTGTTGTATATCTAGCATGATTGGTGAGATAGGGCTTAGCGCTATAAGGGGCACCAAATTTTACATGGACTTTTTAAATTGTTAATGTATCAAACTTCATGCCATTGTCAAGAGTAACACTGAGAAGTTTTGTTTGTTCAACAGGTTTTCTTTTTGTGCCATTGGAGGAAAAGATGGAGAAGGGTCATTGGTCATTGGTTATTTTTATAGAGGTATTGGTAAAGGGCATAACCTTGGTTTTGTTGGGGTTTAATATGAGTTGATGGTCTGATAAATAGTTTTCAGTGTTTCAATGCAACCTTCCTAAACCACAAAGACCTACTATATGAAGTACACATAACAAATACCCTCAACAGCCCCATATGTGCTCTTTCAAAACAACACCCACATCAACACATAGAGCTACATCTCATGGAATCTCTACCTCTAAGCCCATAAGGCAATCCACCACACAATCAAACATTCTAGTCACTGGAGACTTCATCGTGAGACACACTGATGTCCCTCTCAACAGGCTGAGTAAGGACAAAGTCACAGTCAGTTGCTTATCAGGGGCTAGGATCCACTACATTACGCACAAACTCAGGTCACTGGACCACAAGTACCAATATGTCTCAGTCATAGTCCATGTGGGAGTAAATGACCTGACACATACCTCCCTAGACTACATGAAGAGAGACATCGTGGGACTCTCAGAATATGTCTCAGGCTGGTATGAGCCTATCACTGGACAGCATTTTGCCTACTCCAAAGATGATGCCATAATACGAACAAAAGATGATTGACTTTAATAATTGGCTTACTTTCTGGTGTCATTCTAAGGTGGTGCAGTTATTGTCAACATGGAAGGAGATGGTCAACAGAACACACAGCTTTGCCAGGAATGGTCTGCACCTCTCCCCTCTAGGCTTTTCAATATTAGCTAAAACATTGTCCTCCCCCACAGGGCCTTTTTTAGGCAATGCCAAACCAGAAGTACTTCCGACATAGCAAATCAAAAAACTGCTCTATGCTAGGAGTCTAAACAAAAAACTCAATCCATAAAAGCTCTCTTCACCCTAGAGTGAAGTCACTGAGTGGTCACTAAGACATGGTTTAAAGCCGCGGAGAGCACACCAACAGTGCAAGATTATAATGACTTCCACACATTTAGTGTATAGGAGCTAGCAAGTTAGGCTGGTGCACGGCAAGAGCACTTGTTAGATCCAAAATCAGAAAAAAAGGCCAGCACCAAGGAAGGTTCAAAAGTAGTTTAATAAAACTGAAACTAGACCGGTTTCAGCAGCAAGGCTTTCCTCAGTAGTATAGTCAGCAAAAAGCACTTAGTCATCATCTTATATAATGTTCTTTAAGGCATCTATATGACATCACTTTTAGACCAGCTACTTCATAGGCAGGGACTAAAGGTGGAGGTGTCTCTATCTATATCAAAAATAAATATACTTCAAGGCTGGTCAAACAGGACAGTGCACTTGAGCTGCTCCATGTTCAAATCACCATAGGTGAAACCCAATACCACTTCCTTGCAAGCTATAGGTCCCCTCTATGACCCAGGAAACCCATACCATGTATTTAAACTAATTAGAAACACTAATCATCCAACCTGATACCATTTTCATGGGTGACTTTAATTACCCCACTATTAACTGGGAATCCTATTTGACACCAAAAGTACATGCACAGAGATTCCTGCATTTTGTAAATGCAAACTCCATGGACCAGATAGTCAATACACCAACCAGGGTGCAGCCATACTGGATCTGGTCGTCACTAATATGGAAGAGTGCTGCACATCCCCTACTGTAACGTCTTCCCTAGTAAGATCAGACCACAAAATGGTCTCCTTTGAAGTAAAAATAAAACCTGGACCCCCAGCTAAACCTGGAATATTCAGGAAGTATTCTAAGGCTAACCTCCTGCTACTAAGTGCAAACCTGGCAAAATTTCAAGCTCCCATAAACCCTGAAAACACTGCTGCCTATGCAGAACTACTCACAGAAACCCTGTACAAGCATATTAATAGCTGCATAGAGGCAGCTGCATCCACCAGGAAGAAGAACTAACTCAAAAAGCAAGCCACCCCAGTGGAATCACAAAATCAATAGGCTGTATAACAGGAGGATGAGAATCATGGCAAAAATTAGGAGGTGCAGCATCCAGCAGGATAAAAGTAATCTGATCATGCTAAACAAAGAACTCAGAGGACAAATAAAGTCTACCAAAGTCAAATCTGAGTTAAGTTTGGCCTCCCAGGCCAAAGGCAACCACAAAGCATTCTTTAGCTATGTCCACAACCTCAAAGGTAATACACAATTGTGTGCAGAGCTCATTGTAAATGGAGCCACCTATACTAAGCCAGAAGATATAGCAAGCCTCCTGGCTAATAAATTCAGTTGCAACATTACCCCACTGTCCCCCTCAACCTTCCTTCAGGAAATATCATCAAATATAACTCCCCCTACTATCACTAGAGAACAGGTCCTTAATCTCTCTAAGACCAAGAACACTACATCAGTGGGCCCAGACATTATCCCAGGATGCCTTATAAATAGCATGAAACATGACCTATCAGGGCCTCTGGAATTACTGTTTAACTGTAACCTCTGAACAGGCTTTGTGCCTCATGAATGGAGAAAGGCAACGGTCATCCCTCTGCACAAAGGTGGGCCATCTACAATCCCTGGAAACTACAGACCCATAGGTCTCACTAGTCTTATATGTAAAGCCATGGAAAGAATTATCATGGAAATGATCGATAGAAATATAGTAAACCTCCAGACACTGGACCCCACCTAGTTTGGTTTTGTCAAGAGCAGATCATGCCTACTCAACCTTGTGGACTTCTTTGAGAAGGTCACCAAAGGAATGGATGTGGGCAAAATAGTTCACACTGCCTACCTTGACCTGCTAAGGCATTTGACATAATAACCCACTCAAGCATTGTTGACAAACTCAAGAGGTTAAGTATAAACCTGTATGTCACCTGGTGGATAGCCAAATGGCTCACAGACAGGACCCAGGAAGTTAGACTTGGGGAATCCACCTCTACAAAGAAGCCAGTCACAAGTGGAGTCCTTCAGGGATCAGTCCTTGGACCGCTCCTTTTTGGCATTTACTTCTCAGAAGTCAAGACCAATATCAGTGGTCTGTGGCTGACTAAATTTGCAGATAATTGCAAATTAGGAGCTGTCATTGAATCTCAAACTGACATAAATGTTCTCCAGGAAGGGCTGACACAGACAAACAACTGGTGTCAGAGCCATGGACTAAAACTAAATACCAAGAAATGCATAATTGTATCCTTTGGGAAGTCATCCATCCCTGGTAACTATAATATTGACAACACACCCCTTAGAGTTGACCTAGAAGTCAAGGACTTAGGGACACACATAGATAGTAATCTCACCTTTGACCATCATGTGTCTACAGTGGTGAGAAAATCATTCTATGTTGCACAACTTATAAACAAAGGTGTGGCATCTAAGTCCAAAGAAGTCATTGTTCCACTGTATCTGGCATTCATCAGACCTATCACTGAGTACAGTGCCCCCTTTGGTATTTATCTAACCAGGCATATCCAACAATTGGAACGTCTACAGATTTTCCTCACTAAAAGAATACAGGGCGTAAGTAAAATGTCCTATGCAGACTGCCTCAAAGGCCCTATCCCTGTATTCTGTCTCCTACAGGCTTTTGAGGGGAGCTCTCTGCCTGGCATACAGGGCATTGTCAGACCCTACTCTAATGGACCTCCTGCATATCCACAAAACAAACAGCACCAGAATTACTCATTCTAAAGACTTAAACCTTGCCTGTGATATAACTAGGACCTGCTGGAGAGATAGGTATGTATCCCAGGGACTACCCCATCTATAGAACAGGCTCCCCATCCATGTGAATCAGAGTTCCTCCCTAACCCAATTCAAGTGCAACTTGGAAAATTGGATAGGAAACCGGAAATTCATCCCTGGTTTAGCACCTATGTCTGTTATGGACACAAGTAACCTGTAAATGGTTCATTTCCCAGGTCCAAGTTTACACTTATCAAGGGTATCAGAACTTGTCAGAGATTTGGAATGCATGGCTGTAAATAACATAGTCGGGTATATCCCTGCCAGAGATATTGCAGGGCAAGCACACAGCAGTCAGCATGGTGTACCAGCTGTATATGGCAGTTATGCACTCTGCAGTTTGATGTGTATTGTTTGAACTCCTGTCTGCTGTAGCTTTACTTATATTTTGTTTGTATGCAGTATCTTCTGTTTGCAGTATTTCATCCACTTCTGTAGCACAGTCTCTGGCAATATCATGACCATGCTGTTTTTCATACTATTAAGGCCTCACAGTTTGACGATTATGATAACATAAAGTGATGTTTTCTGAATTGTGCCAGTCCTGCAGTGTGTTGTTGGCAATATTCCACACTATGAGGTCCAGTCTGTGTATGTGGGCGCAGGTGTGTTTGCCCATGGTTTTGAAGCCAGACTTCACTACCACAAACATGCATCACATTAATTTTCATGGCTATTTCATTACCCAGCTGCCTGCAGGGCATGGCCAAGCAGCTGCTACTTTGTCCCTTTCTGCTATGTGCATCATGTTACTATACATGGATATTGGACTACTGTGGTACCAGTGATGCCTAGCATTCACTTACCATGACAGAGAGTGATGTCATGAGCATCACCATGCTTTTATACTGTGCCAACATAAATATGATAATAAGGTTTAATTTCTGCTAAATAGCATTACTGTGGGCTTTAATGTATAGTTATAGGCTGTTTCTGATGTCCATGGTTTTGCTGTGCTCTTGGGTGTGTGTGTGTGTGTGTGTGTGTGTGTGTATGTGTGTATGTGTGTGTGTGTATGTGTGTATGTGTGTATGTGTGTATGTGTGTGTGTGTGTGTGTGTGTGTGTGTGTGTGTGTGTGTGTGTGTATACACTGAGTATGACAATTGCAAATACATATTTTCCCCATGGTTGACTATTTCATTTATTCAGTTTGCTTATTTCTTGTTGTCCATTGCACACATACATATGTATACACACACACACACGGCTATTTCATTTGTTCAGTTTGCTTATTTCTTGTTGTCCATTGCACACACACACACACACACACACACACACACACACACACACACACACACACACAGTGCTTCTATGAATGCATAAAAGCATGCTACCTGTATGCTGATGCACTTGGGTCACTTGACCTATCATAATGCATTCTACTTGCTTGCTGATGACTGCCATTGTCCTGAATACATGGATTCATTATGCAGCATTATCCCTGGTGGATCCATACTGTGTTGGTACTTGGGCACACCTAATCCCCATCAGGCCTCTATCTCACTATGACCGAATGGTCACGTTATCTTTCTTTCTTTCTGAATACCTCCAATGATGTGTGTGTGTGTGTGTGTGTGTGTGTGTGTGTGTGTGTGTGTGTGTGTGTGTGTGTGTGTGTGTGTGTGTGTGTGCACGTGCGCGAATGTGCATAGTCTTTTATTTCAGTACTACAATGCAACTGTTGTTTACTGAAATAATTTAAAGTGTTTTTATTTTATTATTCTTTCGTTAATGTACTGTTTTTTCAGCTTTTGCCCCTGCTACTTTCTGATCATCAGAACCCTCCTGGCCAATCAATTCACTCATTATACATCACCAGAAGTGGGTCAATTGGGAGGGGTAGTCATTTAGGCAGCCCTCAAGAGTGGTTCATGTTTTTACTTTAAGCCCTACATACTCTGTGCATGCTTGACTTACATAAGTGAAGGGGGCATGCAGTGAGGTTTTCAGTGCTAGTCATCCATCACTTACACAGCTGCAGCAGCAGCAGCAGTCCTGCCTTCCCATCTTCAAGCATAGCTGGCAGTCTCTGCAGTGTCCACTGGAGAAGCAGAACCCCCTTATGTGCTCACCAAGTGCCTGCAATACATCCCTCCCCTAGACAGGTGAGCAGGCCAAGACCCTTTATTTCTCTTATTCCTTGTCAATTTCCTCCAGTACCAGGGCTACTAATTAAATAAATTCCAGCCACATGGGTCACAGTGAGGCCTCCAACTCTTTATGTCATGGAGCCTGGCATTTAAAATGCTGCATATTGCTTCTTTGTCATCATAAAGTGCAAAGCACAAGGTCACAGCTCCAGTTGGGAAAATGCTGCCCTTCCCTCCTTGTACATTAGTATGTACTGCACAAAACAGTACTACTTTCACTATCTATTGCAACAAAATCAATAAATGAAATAAGTTTTAAAACACAGTTTATAATTAGCACAGTAGCTTGCAGTTTTAAGCAACTCCCACTGGAAATCTCAGAATATTTTTTTCTCTTTGCAGCTAACTATCAGCTGTCACCAGGGCTACTACTTGTTCATCAGGTCTACCAGCACTCCTTTTCCACTCCCTGGACTTGCTCCAGCTCATGGCTAGGGCCAGAAAGGAGTTTGAGGCTCCTGGTGCAGTGTTATATGGCTGCTGAAGAGTGGTTTTCCTTTAAGCCCTAACTTCCCTTTGCAGTGCACATGTATGTTACATCCAGGACCAGATGTACAATAGGGATGTGTTGGTATATTATTCTGCCTCCACTGTGACATAGACAATATCCCACACTTCTTCCCCATCAGGAAAATACCCACTACATGTCCCCAGCCTCCATCAGAGATTGAATGTAATGTGCCCACCTCCCAGATGGGCCCACCCGTCCTTCTTCTACCAATGCCTCAGACACCTGTGACACTAACTGAACTCATGTCATGTAGGCAATAGTCAAGGCTTTATCCCTCTACATGAAAGCACTGGAGGGATATCTCAGAATAATTGCTTATTACAAAAATAGTGCTATATTGGCAATAATGTCTGTTCCGTTCCATCTTTTTATATTCAGCAGTACAATTTCAAATTCTGCTTTCTGCAGTCACTTTAAAATGCTGAATCTTGCATACTCATTATCAAAATGCACAGCAAAATGTCTCAGCTCCCCTTAGAAAAATATATTTCCACAACTACTCTACATTAAATGAAAGTTATGTACTTACCATAATGCTATAACTATGTTGTCTTTTTCCATCCATCTCAGTCTGTGGATTATCAGATCTGACCCAATTTTAAGGCTATCATCTCCACTTCTTCAGCCCTAAAGCTCCACCTCCTCTACTCATAATACACTGCCCTCCCTGATTTTCCTCACATCATTTTTACCCTACTTGTTTCCATAAAGAGAAAGAGGAAAGTTCCAAAATAGGAAAAAGGAAACAAGGGTACTACATAAGTAGCCCCAAATATGAGCTTCGGGCTGGGCTGCACAATCAGCCAAATGCAGCACAAAAAGAATGAAAATTTGGAAGGAGAAACAGATGGAGGGATGGTTGGAATGGACAGAAGAAGACAACATGACTCCAGCATTATGGTAAGTACATAACTTTCATATCCAATGTTGTCTTTTCTGTCCATCTCAACTTATGGGACAGAGTAAAAACACAGAGTGGCATCAAGAGATAACATTCAGAATTCCACAAAACGTAGACATGGATCTGGACTGTATATCTAATTTTAATGGTTTACAAAGGCATGAGTGCTAGACCAAGTAGCAGCTCCACAAATTTCAGCTAAAGAGGCTCAGGCAAAGAACACAGTTCATATAGTAATACCTTTGTCGAATGAGTTTCTTAAGGAACTCCCTGTGATGAGTCATCAAAAGAAATACAATTGGAAAGCCATCTGGATAAGGTCACTTTTGAAACAAGCATACCCATCTGAGTTTTTGAGAAACAGACAAAAAGCTAGTTACATTTCCTGAAAGTCCTTAGCCCTGTCCAAATAAAATCTTAGTTGACAGTGAAAGCCCAGACAGTGGAGCAAGTATTTTCCACTGCTGCTAAAGTTTGGGTACAAGCAGTTAAATGGATAGGTTGATTTAGATTTGACTCAGAGGCCACTTTAGGTAAGAAGGAAGGATTATCAAGTACAGAAACTATCCTTATGAGAACTAGGTAAAGTGGTATATAACATAAGGCTTGAAGCTCCAATGTCCTTGCAAAAATAATAGCCACCAAAAGCAAATTCTTCCAAGACAGCATATTCAAATCTACTGTAGCAGATAGCTCGAATGGAAGCCTAGTCAAAACGTGCAAGAGTATAGTCAAATCCCAAGGTGGGACTGAATCTCTGACAGGGGTCTTAGGAGGAAGGTGTCTTTCAGAAAAGTCAGTTTGAGAAACACAACAGGCGTATTATTCACGCCAGTGTGAAAATTAGATATGGCAGCTAACTGGACTTTGATAGTAGAGCAGCTTAGACCAGAATGAAACAAATCTGCCAGGAAATCTAAAATTGCATCCAAAGGAGTGCAGAAAGTATATAAACTTTTTCAGGAGGGCCAAATAGAAAATATTCACTTGCTAACATAAACCTTCCTGGTGGAAGATTTCTAGGATGACAAAAGGATATAAACAACTCTCTTAGAAAGCTTGGGGACTCTAGTCATCACTAGAACTGGAAGAATCATGTGGTCAGTCTGAGGGATTTTTGTTCAGGTGAAGTTGACCTGAGGGTACATAAGTTCATAGGTTCATAGGTAGGTACTATGCTATCTGCCCAAAGGCATTTATAAGCCTAGCCAGAATGTGTTGGCTTTCATTGCCCCCTTAGATTAGATCCCTGTGCCTCTGTTCAGCAGAGCCACTGAAGTGACCCCCGGGGTAAACTTTCTGTTTCCCATCCACTCGTCAAGGTTTCTCTTGAAGAGTGCTAGCGAGGAGCTCTGCCTAATGTAGATTGGAATCTTGTTCCAAAGCATGGGAAGGCTCTGGGACAGGAATCTATCCCAAATATGTAAACTACGCCAAAATAAAAATTTGTATGTATTTGTATGTATATGTACATATTTATGAATTCTAGGTACTGTTGTTTTAAAAGTAATAATTGCTAACAAATGATGATAGGCTGGCTGTGACGCGATTTTAAATGTGCCCTATTTAAAAGTGAAAATGAAATGTAGTGTTTTATGTACTGATGAAGGGTGGTTAGCCCAAAAGCTTTGCATTCAATTTTTATTTTGGCGTAGTTTACGTATTTGGAGTTTACTCTACACAGCACTGTTTACTGGTCTTTGAACAGGAATCTATCCCTCCAGCACATCCTATTTATTGTTGTGATGAGGTTTAGATCCCTAGAGCATGTGGCTGGAAGGGATAAGGTTTTCTTTAGGTGGAGCGTGTCCATCAATTTTGGGTTGGACATGGCCTTATATGTCAGGCAGAGATCACCTCTGAGCAGGCGGTATGCAACCGAGTACAGCTGGAGTTTCTTCAGTTGAGCTGCATAGGGCATCTGTTTGAGGCTAGTGATCCTCTTGGTGAGATACTTCTGTGGTCTTTCCAGCTTCCAGCTGTTGCAGGTGTCTTGTAAGGTACATCCCAAATGGGGCATTGTACTCTATGATGTGTCTGATAAGTGATGAGTAGAGGGGCACAATGACCTCTTTTGATCTGGATGCAAACCCTTTTGTGATTAGGTGGGCCACATAGAAGGATTTTCTAACCACTTTGGCAATGTGATTATCAAAGGAGAGATTACTATCTACTTAGGTCCCCAGATCCCTTATTATGTTTTCTGTATTTAGGGAACTACTACCTATGTGGTAGTTTGTGGGTACTTTGTTATTTCCAAAGGGAACAACTATGCACTTTTTGACATTTAGCTTGAGGCCATGATTTTGACACCAGGTATCCGTCTCAGTGAGACCCTTTTGGAGGATGTCTGTGACAGCTGATGAGTCAATTATAGCCCCTAGTTTGCAGCTGTCTGCGAACTTGGTCAGCCATTGTCCTCCTGTGCTTGTCTGTACCTCTGAGAAATATATGCCAAACAGGAGGGGTCCTAGGACTGAGCCATGGGGAACGCCACTTGTAACCGGTTTAGAGTTAGACCTAGCTCCCACAACTCTCACCATGTGGGTTCTGTCCGTGAGCCAATTGGCAACCCATCTTGTGACATAGGGGTTTATGTTCAAGTTGGTGAGCTTGTCTATAATACCAGAATGGGGAATGGTGTCGAAGGCCTTTGCGAGGTCTAGGTAGGCTGTGTGTACCACCTTTCCCTCATCTATAGCCTTGGTAACTGTCTCAAAGAAGTCCACCAGGTTTAGGAGGCATGATCTGCCCTTAACAAAGCCGAACTGGGTAGGGTCCAGTGTTTGGAGGTTCCCAATGTCTCTGTTAATGAGTTCCATGATGATGCGCTCCATAGCCTTGCAGACCAAGCTAGTCAGGCTTATAGGGCGATAGTTCCTGGGGGTCTGTTGTGGCTCCACCTTTGTAGAGCGGAATAACTGTTGCTGTGCACCACTCTATGGGTACGCAGCCTGTGGAGAGGCTGAGTTTGAACAGTGTGTTTAGGTGAGGGGTTAATTCATCTTTGAGCACATGTAGGACGCAGCTTGGGACACCATCCAGTCCCACTGATGCTGTGTTTTTGGCTTTGGAGAGGGCTATTTTAACCTGAGTGTCAGTGATTTCAGGGGCTCTACATTCTTCTGGTATGGTTATGGGCCCTTTTGGGGGTAAGAGGGGGGGGGTGAAGTTTGCACTGAACCTGTCTGCCAGGAAGTTGACAATATTGGTCGGTTCAGTGTATTTATGCCATTCTGCACTAACTCTGAGCAGATCTGAGCATTGCCACTTAGATTTTTGACATAGCTAAAGAATGCCTTGTGGTTATCTTTGGAGTCCTTGGCAAGTTTTCTTTCAAAGCTTGCCTTGGACAATTTTATTAGGGATCATAGTTTCTTGCTGATACTGATCAGGGATGTCTTCCCTTCTTGGGATTTTACTCTTTTCTGTGCTAGTTTCCTCCTTCTGCTGTATAGCTTGTTTATGACAGGGGTCCACCAGATTAGTTTCCTTTTCTTGGAAGTCTTGGTTATGCTTTGGATAGCATGATCCATGCATTCTTGTAGGTGCCCGTAGAATGCATTAGTAAAGGATTTTGCAGCTTGGACAGCATTACCTTTAGCATGGAGGCTTTGAAACTTTCCACCTCCGTCTTAAGTAAGGTGAAGTTTGCTTTTGAAAAGTTTTTCATGGTGGTTTCCTTGTCCGGGGGTGGGGGCGGAATGTGGATATCCAAAGTGATTTGTTTATGGTCAGATCTAACCAGCGAGGGGTTGACCTCCGGTGTGGAACACCTGTTGCCTATGTTGGTGATGACCAGGTCCAATATGTTGTCACCTCTGGTGGGAGTGTTGACAAGTTGTTCCAGGGCATTTGAGTTTATAAATTCTAGGAAATGTTGGGCAAGGGAGTTAGTACTTGAGTAGTTCTCCCAGTTAATGTTTGGGTAGTTGAAATCACCCAATATTAGGGTGTTTGGTAGGACCTTTATGTTACCCAGTGTTTCCAGAAATGCGGAATGGGGGTCCTGGGACATGGTGGGTGATCTGTAGCAAGCTACAATTTGAATTGCAGTTTTGCCCATTGTTAGTTGCATGTGGATAATCTCTGAAGCATCGTGCTGTGCCACTAACCTGGAGGTTTTTGTATCCTTGATGAATATGGATACTCCCCCGCCTTTTGCATTTCTGTCCAGGTTCTGTGGCCGAAATGTATGGCATGAGTTGTAGCCTGGTAGTGCTGGGGTGCTCTTTGGAGCCTTAAACCAGGTTTCTGTTACTGCACATATATCGATTTTCTCCATACTGAGGAGTGCCTCGAGTGCGTGCATTTTGAGGTTTAGACTTCTGGCACTGAGTAGTATTACCCTCAGATTTCTGTTACTTGTGCTATTTACGGTGGTGGGTTTGTCTTTTGAGCCTTGCCTAAAAAAGGCAATATGGGGGTGGCAAGAGCCTTGGCAAGTATTCAAAAGACAGGTGCAAGCCATCTCTAGCAAAGCAGCGTGGCTTGTCGAGCATGTCATCCCAGGCAGACAGACACTGGATCCCCTTTGAACGACACCAGAACCTTAGCCAATTGTTGAAATCTATAATTTTTTCTTTATACAGTGGTATCATTCTTGGTGAGGGCAGGATGCTACTCAGGGTCAGGGTCATACCGGCCTGGGCTACATGATCAGACAGCTCTTTCATGTCTCTTTTCATGTAGTCCAGGGATCTCAGGTCATTCACATCAACACGGGCAATGACAGATTCATATTTGTACTTGTTCTGGAGTGACCTGAGTGCTTATGTTATGTGGTGGATCCTGGCACCCAACAGGCAGCTAACAGTAACCTTCTCCTTATTCAGCCTAGTGAGTGGGACGTCAGTATGCCTGACTATAGAGTCACCTATTACTAGAATGTTGGGTATGTTATTTTGCCTTGAGGGCTGTGATTGCATGGCACACTGGTTTTGTGAAGTATGTGTTTCATGGTTTGTGTTGGGGGGTGGAGGTTGCTTGGATGTCTGCTTTGGAGGGCTCTGTTACTTTTGCAGATTTTTATTTAGAGCCTCCGAGTATGTTTTTGTGTATTTACGTGTATTTTTTACCGGTGCTGGTTTAATGGGTCTATGTGAGACTGGTGGTGTGATGCCAGTATTTCCCTTCTCCTCTTGACTGTCTGATCCAGTCTTGGGTTGAGAGAGCTTAACCTCCAGTTTGGCTGTATAATTGCATCTCTCGCATGTATTAGTGTTTGGTGGTAGGAGGAGAGGGTTGTCTGTGTACATGAGGCAGTTGTTACATTGCTTCAAAATGCCCAGAGTCACCAGTTGGACTGGAGAGTACACCTGAAACTGCCCTTTGAACATGCCTGGGTAGGTACAGTAAACGGTTTTACTGAATGGCTGGTAAGGTCGAATAGAGAGCCTTGTCCTTCTGTAGTACTTGGGTTTATAAGTGCTTGCTATGAGTTTTGAGCAAGTGCTGGACTGTGAAATGAATGGCTTGAGTGCTTAAGTTTTGTCTAGTTCCAAGGGAAAAATTGAAGAGGAGACTTTGTGGAGCCAGGAATAGATTTACCCTAGCTAACCAGCTCTGCCCGGTGCACAAAACTGGGCAAATGTGGTTTTTATAGCAGGGAAATAAAAGAGATAGAAATTAGCCCAAAATGGCCAATAAACTACTACTTTCTGACCTGAAGCCACTCCTCCAGGGACAGATAGGCTGCTCAAAGCTCCCCTCTCTGACAGGTGAACAGAGAAACTTCCTTCTATCCAAGTAAGGTATGGGCAAACACAGAGATCTGCAACATAGCCCTGAATTCAGCACTAACCTGAAAACTGGACTATACTAGCCTAGAAAGGTGGGAAACAAGTATATATATATATATATATATATATATATATATATATATATATATATATATATATATATTTTTTTTTTTTAGAAAATAAAGCAGATACAAGGGAAGAAACACAAATACAGTAAAAGCAGATGAATAAAGTGCATTTATATATATATATATATATATATATATATATATATATATATATATATATAAAACAATAGAAAATTAACAATCTGATTTAAACAAGTTACCCAATTAACCAGAAAAAACTCAAAACTGAGCCCTGTTCCAGCAGTCTTCAGTCATACAAGTTCTAACTGCACACTCCGCTACTACACTGCAAGGGAACCCTCTACAAAAAAGATGGCCTGGATCAGTGCTCAAGTTATACAAACAAAGCTAGATTCAGCAGGCCTGAAACTTGTCCTATGAGAGATCAGACCTGAAAATGGATCCAGGACCTAGAGAGGGTGCAACAGATGAGGCCACAGAGAGTCAAACCAAACTTGTCTCTGCCAAAAGTAAGCTATGATGATCATGGTCTTTCTGCAATGGGCTGCCTTCTGAAGAAACTTTATTACTGATGTACTGGGGGATAGGCATAAAGGAGACCAGGGGGCCAAGCATAAAAAAGAACATCCATTGGCGACTGCCGTGTGTGTTGAATCAGGGCAAAAAAGCTGCTGCATTTGGTGCTGGAAGGGGATGTAAAGAGATCACAGAAGGGATGCCCCAGGCAGTTGAACACTTGCACAGCTATCTCTGGATTGAGAGACAACTTCTGAGGCATGAGGATGCTCCTGCTCAAGCTGTCTACTAGTATGTTAGATTTCCCCCAGGATGCACTTTGCTATCAGAAGCTGTTGCAAGGACATAGCCCATTGCCACACTCTCATGGCATCTTGACACATCATATTTGAGCAGGATCCCCCTATTTGTTTATATACCATACTACTGATTTGGTATCAGACTATATGTCTAACACACCCCTGCAGAAAAAGTCCTTAAAGGCCTTCAGTACTAGGAGGACTGCTCTCATCTCCAAGACATTGATGTAAAGACCAGCCTCTGACTGGGACCAGGTATTTTGGACTGTCTTTCCATCAAACTGCCCCCACCCCAGGAGGGAAGCATCCATGGTAATCATGGCTTGAGGCTCAGGAAGAACAAATGAGCAACCTGCTTGAATGTGGTGAGACTCAAGCCATGAAGCAATATGGTGGCAGCATATATTGGTAAGACAGATTGAAGAGCCATAGGATGGAATAAGATTGACCACTGAACCAGGGGAAGAAGAAAAATAGATATAGCCATCAATCCAAGGATATGCAGAACCAAGAAAGCTGTAGGCTCCTGTGAATTTAAAATGTAGTATGTTTAAATATGTAAGGAGGATAGTCTAGAAGGTGCAGTTACAGACTGGATTTTTTGTAGTTCACAGTGATGCCCAAGGACAGACACAGCTGAAGCAAATAGTCCTCAGCTTAGATTAGAGATGCCTTCATGGCTGCTGTAAGGAGCCAGTCATCCAGGTAAGAAAAGACCTAGAACCCCTGCTTCCTGAGCCAGGTTGCAACCACTACTACACACTTGGTGAACAACCAGAGGGGTGGCTGTTGTGAGCCCAAAGGACTCCACCCAGAACTGATAATGGCTGCCTCCCAGCCAGAAGTACAGGAACCTCCTAGAGTGCCTCATTATCTTTATGTTATAGTAGGCATCCTTGATGTCTACAGAGCACATGCAGTTATCCTTCCTCAGCACAGAGAGAATGGTCTGTAACTTGGTCTGTTTCATATAGCACTCAACTCGCTGAGGGCAAGAATCAGTCTGAGTTTCTTGTTTTTCTTTGGCAATAAAAAGAATCTTGAGTAAATCCCAGATCCTCTTTGGTCTGGTGGAACCTCTTTGATGACTATGTTTAGAAGCAGCTTTCTTATCTCCACTGCTGCTTCACTTCACTTAAGGGATAAACTGTTTGGAAGGGATCTTTGGTTCTCCTTTAAAGTGAAAAGGAATAGAATAACCCCTGAATAAAACTCTCAAATCCCTATCATCTGAAATGATGGCCTCCAAAGCTTTGAGATAAAGATCCAGGTGCTCCCCGACTGCCTCCAGACAGTGACAGCCAGGAAACCTTTCAGGTGTGCTGAAAGGACTTACCAGAGAAGGAAGCCTTAAATTTCTGATTCTGCAGGCCACCCCTGTCCCTTGGACAGCATTAGTTGTACACCCCTGCCACCATGGGAGACCTCATCACCAGGAATATCCTGGAAAAACTCTTGTGACTTTAAAAAAAAAGAGTCATCCCCCTTCTGATACCTGGTAAAGGACCTCTGAGGGGTAGAGAAACATACCTCAGTGCAGACAGCAACTTTCCTTCTTGTTCAGTCCTGATCAATGTATCCTTGATGTCTATCCTTGGGAGGGACTAACACTTTATCAGCCTCCCAGGTGACTGGCTCCACCACATCAGGTTCTCTCCACTCCCTCCGGGACACCAAATTGATGAGGGTATCTGGAGAGGGAACCACCCAGGACTTGAATGGGCCCACACCAAAACCCTCTAGAAATACCAACTCCTCCAGGATACCATTTTACAATTGTTAAGGACCCTTCTAAGTGTTGTTAAGGTCAGGTCTTGTGCTTAAAAAGCACTGAACAAGGAAGTTATTTTACTGTTTTTTGGAGTGTAATCAGGGCACTCCATTCACTGCAAAGAGTTTAAGGATCACACACTGTGCTAGAATGCTGTCAGTGCTCTGTTATAATGACTACTGAGAAAACAGGAAAGAACCATTTCATCTTCAGCTACTGTTTTTTGAATATGTTGCATAACTGGACTTTCTGCCTGGTTCCACAATCTGTATTATCGATTAGATTTTTCAAGATCCCTTTATACATCTCACTTACTAACATTTGTTTTACTGTAATTTTAAGTTAGGATTTGTACTTAAGTTAAAAAAAATACTTTTACAACATATACTGCATTTCAATCCAGCTGGAGGGGTAACTACTCTGGTTTCTGACCAAATAGGCTGTGATTATCAGGCAGTTTCTCAATAGAAAGAAAACGGTGACAGACACCTGTATGAAATGAGGATCTACTTTTATGGTGAGTCCCCCTCATACTTATACTTTTTTGTTGAAAATATCTACACTTACGACATTTTACATTGTAGAAGTTCTCCAACAAATATTGCAAACTTATTCCCTACAGGCTATAGAATTATATTAATTTAACTAATATCTAGGCAGGTTTGTTTGTCTTTCGGCTTTTCCCGGTTAAGGGTCGCCACACCGGAACTCCTGTCTGCTAATGATTGGCAGTAGATTTTCACGAACGCCGAGGTGCCAGCTCAACGTTCAACCTTCAACAAAGGCACTTCCATTTACGCATGTCTTTCGAATGCTAACCCAACCACGGGGAGGACATGCAGACTCCACACAGAAGGCACTCCCCGCACTCCAGTCGAGAATCAAACGGGAGAACCTCTTGCTGTGAGGCAACAATGCTACCACTGCACCACCGCGGATAACTAATATCTAGGCAGGTACAAGTCTTAAAATTTGCTGTTCAGTCTACCTGACTTGAGGCAATTTATACATTGTCTCCATATCTGTCATAATTGAATCTACCTGGCAGTCTGTCGAAAAATAACTTAAATAAAACAATGTTATTGTGGTAACTTCCCTTTCTGTTGGATTCTGCACACCATTTTCAACAGCGAATTTTGTATATTTGTGTATACACTGAGATGTTTTTTTTTTCTTTATTGCATCAAATTTTGAGTTTCCATTGAATAAAAACATTTCTAATAGCCAGTCCAGACACACCATGGCTGGAGTTGCACTGACAGCCTTGGAATGTTGTCATCTTGGACATAAGGGGAGAGAATGACAGTGTTCTTCTAACCTTCTGGTGGAGGTCAGAATTTTAGCCATTATGCCATATCTGGTAGCATAGACATAAAGCCATGACTATGACCCAGACAATCTTAGTTTGAGTAGCAGCTCAGTTGCTTAAAAAATTGGTAGGCAGAAGATGGGCGTATCCATCGGGGGGGGGGTGTAAAGCTGGGTGAAGCTAGATGAACACTGCTACGACCCCTTGCAGGAGGAGTGGTGATGCAAATACATAGCCTGGGAGTGGGCGTTAAGCTTGGCAAGCCACATCTTAATTGTTGCCTTCAACACAGGCGTGTGAAAGTGTGCACTCACATGGGGAAGGCACTGAGTGCTTCTGTGGAGACACAGCTCACTACCCTTACCCAGGAATAGGTTACTGCCATTACAAATATACCCTCATTGCCAAGATGTCAGTGAGGCTGTTTAAATGACAGCCCCCTCAGAATAGTACTCACTCTGAGACTTAATGAAATTCTCAGTGTCAGAGAATGAATAAGCTGTGTCCATTTAAGAGGCCACTTCATGGTCAGTAGGCATGGTGGTAAAAAGCATATAAAAAAGAAACAAAAATAAAACATGGGCATCTTATCTAGTATGACATTCCCTTGCAGATCATATCTTGTTAGTTCCTCACTATACTGTTACATTAATAACCTTCATCTGGACAATAGGGATATTAAGGAAAACAACAGAAGAAAGCTAATTCGGGTTTTACCCCATTACTACTTTCAAACATTAGAAGATAACACTACCACCGACACTAATGTACCAGAATAAAAAGAAACCCAAAAAAAAGCAAAAGCAATTAAGTATTTTCTACCATAGATGCAAGTGGCCACAACAAATGGTATTTCATCAGCTCTGTCAGCCATACTGCTCAAAATACGGACACAAGTGAGACGTTAATATCTGGAAAACTTAAATCATCTAGTATATTACTCATAAAAAATAACAGACTGCATGTATAACTTTAGACAAAAAGCTTGTACTTTTGTGATTTATATAATAATGGTGTATTGTTCTGAAATGCTTGAATAGACAGTGCAACAGAAGGCATCACTATTCAGGCCATACCAGAAAACACCAGCTGTTGTCACTATAGTTGTGAAAACACATTTATTCCATGTTTATTTTCCATTTCATCACTGGGAGTGAATGATTCTACTCTGAATACTTACAGTGAATTACACTGCAGAAGTACATTACGAAGGTAAACATGAGTGTATGTATCCAACACTGATTTTTTTTAACTTTCTTAAGAGTTGCAGAACATTACTAGTAAAAGAACAGCAAATTCAATTTCATCTAAGACACCCGAGGAAACTTCAGTGTCACTGTCACACTAATTAGAGGTGTTAAGTGCATACACTTTGCAGTTGTGCAAAAAAAGCAGTATGAAAGGTGATTTTGGTTTATTCAAAATGTTTAAGTGGATATGCGCTTGATTACTTTATGGTGGCACCACATTAAGTCAGTTAAAATGGTAACCAGTCCAGAATGCCAACTTATATTATTAAATTTACACATGCACTAGCTCATGTAATAAAAGCACTGAAACAAAGCCATGGGCTTCTTTAAAACATTTTTGGACAAGAATGCTACCAACTTAAGTAATATTACTCCGTTCTCTCTCTCTCTCTCTCTCTCTACATTAAAACAGATAAATGCATCTTGGCCTTGTGGAGTGAGATTTTTATTCATATGAACACTACAGTGGCAATATGGATTATATTAATAACAGAAAATAGTATTTCTCCATTTTAAATATAGCTAGGTTTAAATTTTACATATTTCAGAACTCATGGCCAGTAAGTGAGAATATAAAGGGACATGGATTTTTAACTTCTTGTATAGACACAAAAGAAAATATGAATCCTTCTTGTGACAGATTAGAAGGAAAGCACTGTACTTCCCAGAGTAATCATTTAAAAGGAACATTGTTGTTTTAGTATTAGCTAAATAGTTTCACATTTGTTATACATGTGTGTGTGTGTGTGTGTGTGTGTGTGTGTGTGTGTGTGTGTGTGTGTGTGTGTGTGTGCGTGTGTGCGTGTGTGTGTGTGTGTGTGTGTGTGCGTGGATTTGTGTGTGTGAGTTAGTAAACTGCTCAGAAGTAGTTATACAATAAAAAATATCCTAAAAGCAGCGTTTGCATGTGCGCAATTCTAAGACTTGCGTACTAAACAATATTATTTAAGATTTTGCTTATAAAAAAATATGTGTAAATTGCTGGGTTTCAACTTTTTGACTAATTAGCAGTATTAACTTTGTATAATTCAGCTGTTAATTGGCATGTGACTAATTAGCAGAACTAACTTTTTATAATTCAGCCGTTAATGAGCATGTAAACTGAAGTTTAAATGTTTAAAGTGGTTTCATGTGCCCTTTTCATACTTTGGTATTACTTATACATTTGAAGAGCTGCACATTGAAACAGCATTTCACAGAGAACTCTAGTCACATTTCTGGATATTCATTTTTAGGAGTCTATATTAGATAAATGAAAGTTTATCTTACCGAATGCTAACATGAGTGAAAATCCCGGAACCTGAAACCAGAATTGTGAGATCGCAGTACAGTGAAGATGGGAATATTTGCCCTTTCCTCACTGTAGTGCAATCTCGGAGTTGGAATATATATTTAGTGGGGGGTGTGGGGGCACAGCCCCCCATAATTGCAGTTTCGAGTTCTGGGATTTTAGATAATGTCAGCGTTCGGTAAGATAAACTTTTGTTTATCTAATATAGACCCCATTTTTAGAAATGACCTTTAGAAAAGTAAATTTAGCCCCATAAGCTAAAAAAATACTAATCATTTGAGTTATGCAGGTGTATGAAAACTATAAAGATGAATAAGATAGGAGTGACAAGTATTTTTTCTTCTAGTTTCTGATCACATTTGTTGACTTTTGACTATCGGTTAAACTGCTTTTAAGTAGCATGATGCTTTCAAAGCTCTATACACAAAATGAGAGTAAGTCTTGGTAGACCAAGCAGACGGTGGTTGTGCTACCAAGTCATAAAGCAAAAGAACTGTCTTCAGAAACTGGTGTGGTTAATTTAGATCATGTGAATACTTAAACATCACTGAAAAATATGATCTCTTAGAAGGCGTAGTCTCCCAAGTCCACACTGCTGCATTGTTACTGTGGGATTCACACATGGTAATGCAGTCAGGGAAATGCTGTGAGGGATGCTAGAACCATTCCAATATGGCTTAAACTCTTAAGTTAGGAATATGAAGTGACAAGATCTCTAAAAGAAGTTGGCATTGCTGCAATGTTTTCTTCTGGTTCCTGCTGTCACAGAGGTATAACCAATCCTTAATGACAGAAACTGACAAATGAAAACCACTTATGTGGAATATTCACAAGACAGTGATAAGAGTGAAAACTATGAAAGGTTGCTGAGCTGGAAGGAAAATGTCTCTCACATTAATTCCTATGCACATACTCTACTAATATTTTTACAGCCTTCATATTACATTACTGATATCATAAACTACTTCCTAAAATCTCAGAAAAAAATTTTGCAAAATGACCTATTAGTTATGTTTGTCATATTTTTTCAGGAATTCTACGAAATATGGGTGAGCCAAGACACAGCAAAGGCTAAGTTCATGAAAAAGATCTTTGAACACACTATAAAGTATTCTAAAAGTGAACATGGTCTTAAGGAGCTAGTCCTTGGGTCTGGATTTGTGTCGTGTGATTCCTATGCCATGGCTGCAGCAATAGATGACAACATAGTAAAAGAATACATAGAGTGTGCTGTAAGTGTGGAGCTGAATGGAAAACTGTCTAGAGGAATGATGGTTATGGATTATCTTGAGCTGCTTAAGAAAGAACGAAAAGCATTTGTCATGAAGTCCTGTGACATGGAAAAATTTAAAGCTATTGTGATGGCTTGTTTGAAATAATGTTTACTGCTGTTTCATGTCCAACTGTTTTCAAGAAATGACTACCTACTTATAAACAAGATGTGACAATAGTGTCAGTGACAGAAACACAGTGGACCATTAATCCTAATTTCAGACTAATGTCCTTAATCTAATTCACTGAGCATCTTTTTGGATATTAAATATTGACCAGTTCCTCAAGAGTGTCTGCTTCCCATCTGATAAATATTAACAAATTTTAATCATTAAACTGACTGTTTTTAAAAATATGTCTTTTATGTTTACATTGCACTTTATACATTTTTAAATAACATAAAACTGGATTATTTTAAGTAAAGTAATAGCCTTGCCCTGACTTGTAACAGAAATACAGTATGCTGCTCTGTTTAATTGACTATTAACTGATTGGCAGCTGTTACACATTTTTAATGTTTATGGTTGCTAAGTATCATCAGAAAAATACTTAAGTAATGAAAATACTACCTTTTTTAATGTTTTTATTAAATTCTGCTGAAACATATACTACAATGTACATATTCTTTGTTTCTTTGTATAATAAATACAAATGGCTACAGTATTTCAGTGACTTAGTTTGAATTTTCATAAGTGCAATCATAAGGAATAGTTAAGTGTGATTAAAACCTTTACCTTAAGATACAGAGTGCAGTCCTAAACTCTAATTAACTTTCTGTGTGGAGTTTTAACATTTTATATTGGACAATCCAGTTTCTTCCCACATTCCAAAAGCAATTATGTTAGTTCATTGTTTACTCTAATATATATATATATATATATATATATATACACACACACACACACACACACACACACACACACACACACACATGCATGCGTGCATACACATCACACACATACATAAACACACACACACACACACACGCGCACACACACACACACACACACACACATGCATGCGCGCTTGCACTCACACACACACACACACACACACACACACACACACACATGCACATGCATGTGCGCGCGTGTATAAACACACACGCACGCACACTTACTATATGTGTGTGTGTGTGTGTGTGTGTGTGTGTGTGTGTGTGTGTGTATATATATATATATATATATATATATATATATATATATATATAGAGTGGATATAAAAAGTTTACACACTCCTGTTAAAATGACAGGTTTTTGTGATATTATAAAATTAGACCACAATAAATCATTTCAAAATTTTTCCCACCTTTAATGTGACCTATAACCTGTAAAATTCAATTGAAAAACAAACAAATCTATTAGGGGAAAAAATATAAAAAAAATTAAAAGAAATGATATGCTGGTTGCATAAGTGTGCATACCCATAAACTAATACTTTGTTGTGTGTGCACACCCTTAAACTAATACTTTGTTGAAGCACCTTTTGATATAATTACAACATTCAGTCTTCTTGGGTAGGAATCTATCATCGTGGCACATCTTGACCAGGCAATATTTGCCCACTTACTTGCAAATGTGCTCCAAATCTGTCCGATTGCGAGGGCATCTCTTGTGCACAGCCCTGTTCAGGTCAGCCCACAGATTTTCTATCGGATTTAAGTCAGGGCTCTGGCTGGGCCATTCCAAAACTTTAATTTTCTTCTAGTGAAGCCATTCTTTTGTTGATTTGGATGCATGCTTGGGGTCATTGTCATGATGAAAGGTGAAATTCATCTTCATCTTCAGCTTTGTAGCAGATGCCTGAAGGTTTTGGGCCAAAAGTGACTGGTATTTGGAACTGTTTATAATTCCCTCCACCTTGATTAAAGCCCCAGTTCCAGTTGAAGAAAAGCAACCCCAAAGCATGATACTGCCACCACCATGCTTCACCATGGGGATGGTGTTCATTTGGTAATGCAAAGTGTTGTTTTGTGCCAAACCTACCTTTTGGAACTGTGGCCAAAAAATTCAACCTTGGTCACATCAGACCATAACACATTTTCCCACAGGCTTTTGGGACTTGATGTATTGTTTTGCAAATTTTAGCCAGGCCTGGATGTTTTTCTGTGCAAAAGGATTCCGTCTTGCAACCCTACCCATTAGTCCAGACATATGCAGAATATGGGAGATTGTTGTCACATGTAGTACACAACCAGTACTTGCCAGAAATTCCTGCAGCTCCTTCAGTGTTGCTGTAGGTCTCTTGGCAGCCTCCCTGACCAGTTTTTGTCTTGTCTTTTCATCCATTTTGGAGGGATGTCCTGTTCTTTGCGATGTCACTGTTGTCCCTTATTTTCTCCACTTTTTGATGACTGTCTTCACTGTGTTCCATGGTATATCCAATGCTGTGAAAATTTTTTTGTACCCTTCTCCTGACTGATACCTTTCAACAAAGAGATCCCTTTGATGCTTTGTAAGCTCTTTGCGAACCATAGCTTTTTCTGTAGCAGGCAACTGAGTAAATGTCAGGAAAATCCTACTAGGACAGCTG